>NC_092757.1:94008492-94324835 GCF_047496795.1 Chiloscyllium punctatum | reverse complement strand
TGTATCCCATACCTCCTGACTTTATGAACGAACCTATCATGAGCCTTGCGGAGGTCCATATACACCACCTCCACTGCTCGACCTGTCTCATCACCTCAAAGAACTCTAAGATTTGTCAGACATGACCTGCCCCTCAAAGCCATTTGACTGCCTTTAATTATGCTATGCTTTTTGAAATAGTCATAAATCCTATCCCTCAGAATTCTTTACAAAGCCTCACTGATCGCAGACGTAAGACTGACTCATCTGTAATTGCCAGGGATTTCCCTTCTTGAAAAGAGGAACAACTTTCGGCTCCCTCCAATCCTCCAGTACAACTCCCGTGGAGAGCGAGGAAGCAAAGATCTTCGCCAGCGGCTTAGCAACCTCCTTTCTCGCTTCCCAGAGCAACCTAGGATAAATCTGGTCTGGCACTGGGGACTTCTCAATCTTAAATGTTTGCCAAACTTTCCAGCACATCAACTGCATCAATCCTGATCCGCAGCTCCTCAAAGTTCTCATTCACAACAAGGTCCTTTTCCTTAGTGAAAACTGACGCAAAATCTCATTTAGGGCCTCCCCTATCTGCACAGACTCCATGCACATGTTCCCTACACTTTCCCTGACTGGCCCTACCTTCTCCCTGATCATTCTCTTATTCCTCATGTGTGAGTAAAATGCCTTTGGGTTCTCCCTAATCCTTCCTGCTGAGCCTTTTTCGTGTCCCCTCTTGACTCTCCTCAGTCCATTTCTGAGCTCCTTTCTAGCAAGCCTATAATCCTCTAAAGCTGCGCAAGATCCTCGCTTCCTCCATTTTACATAAGCTGCCTTCTTCCTTTTGACGAGAAGTTCCTCTGTTCTAATCATCCAAGACTCCTTACTCTTACCCCTTCTTGCCAGTCTCAGAGGAACAAATTTGTGCATCACTCTCAACAATTGTGCCTTAAACACAGTCTCCACATGTCTGCTCTGTCCTTTCTGCGGAACAATTACTCCCGATCTGTATTTCCCAACTCCTGATGGATAGTGTCATAATTTCCTTTGCCCCCAATTAAATATCTTCCATTGGTAACTGCTACTTTCCCTCTCCATGGCTATGGTAAATGTGAGGTAGTTATAGTCACTGACACCAAAAAGTGCTCTCCTACCGCGAGATCGGAACCTGCCCTGGCTCATTGCCAAGCACCAAATCCAAAATGGCCTCCCCCTCGTCAGCCTGTCTACATACTGAGTAAGGGAATCCTCCTGAACACACCGGACAACAGCTTCATTCAAATGGTCTGCACTAAGGAGGTTTCAGTCAATATTGGGAAAGTTGAAATCACCCATAACAACAACAACAACCCTGCTACATCTGCATTTTTCCAAAATCTGACAGCCTAGGAGTTCTTCAATCTCCCTATTGCTATTAGGAGGTCTGTAGAAAATGCCCAAGGAGGTGGCTGCTCCTTTGCTGTTCCTAATTTCCACCCATACTGACTGAGTAGACAAATCTTCCTTGATAACCTTTGTTTCTGTGGCTGTAATGCGCACTCTAATTAACAATGCTACACCCCCTCCTTTTTTCCACCCTCCCTGTTCTTTTTAAACGTTCTAAACCCTGGAATATCTAGCAACCGTTCCTGTCCCTGTGAAACCCACGTCTCCATTATAACCACAACATCATAGAGCATGGATCAGTACATGGGACTAAGTTCATCACTCTTATTTCTGACACTCCACGTGTCAAAGCAGCCACACTTTAACTGATCCCTTTGTTTCATTACATGAAAAACCTTCCCAATAGATTCACTACATCCTGTCACTGCCCCATCTACAACCATGCCCCTCTCAGATGTGTCATTCTGGTTCCCACCCCCTGCCAAACTAGTTTAAACTAGTAAACATCGATTCCGTCAGTTACCTAATACAAGATGTCAGTTGACTGCCAGTTGCATGGATGTGATTCACAATGACCACTTTCTATGCCACCAAAAATAAATACCTATCTTCTAATTTGCTACTTTTCTCTCTAGCATTTCAATGTCACCGTTTTTGGTCAATAGATGTGCAGCTGTGGTGGTGGTGTGGTTAAGATTGAGGTTGCTAGAAAAAATAATCATTCAAACCACACTAACATTCTCTGCTCCTAATTAGTATCAGAATGTTCCAAAAATAACAAACATATTACAGTAAATCCTGTAACCAGTGTCCATGTACCTGGGACAGCAGGTGGGACAGTGCGCCGCAGTGCAGTAACTGTGGCGATGGCAACCTCCTCAGGGCTGTACTTGGTGGGACAGGCATATCCTGCTGTCACCATGTTGGGCTTCAGTAGGGTTCCCTCAAGATATATATGGTGATCACTTAAGGCCTTATAAACTGCACCCAACACCTGAAAAACAAAAGGCAAGCACTTCATTTATCATGAAAGATATGGTACAGAGGAATTCCTCATTTTTCACATTTCCCTTTAGTTCTCTGGTATAGAGATCAGTAGGTAGGGATTTGTGTTGCTCCCATTTTCAGGTTATGAATTAGATTTGCCCTCAAAAGGTATGCTCTAATCAGGGGGTTGAAGACTGAAATTCAGCCACAGTAGCACAGCGGTTCGCTCACATCAGTAAATTAATTTTATGCAGCTTCTCTTATTGACAGTGTTCCTCAGATAGCTGTAGGAACATGGTTGGCAGAGGTTCTCCTGATCCATCTGGCTGAAATGAATTTCAAATAAACTAGCAGTTTTTTGAGTCAAACAACACCTAGGCTAGAACAGCATGCAGCCAAGCCCAACAGCTGCTCCTTTCTTACTGACCGTAACACTGCTCCTAGCATAACCCCAAGAGTTTATGAAATGGTTTGTTTACGTTCTCTACATCCTTCCTAGAGATTGGTTGGCTGAATCCACCAATCGGTTAGCCTCAATTGTCTCAGCAATGTGTAAATATTGAAGATGCTGCCTTTAACAAAATGAAGTCGTCCTTGGACCACTGGTCATGTTCCTACCTCTTGTTCAGAAGGACTCGAGCCAGACACCTGGAGGTGTGCATTACATGCTGAAAGTGCTGTGTTTGAATTCTCTCATTTTGTCACATTTGATTTATTCTTATGCTATTTTCTGTTACTGTAAATTAAGTTTTGTACTTCATTTGTCTAACTTGTACCTGCTACACCCTTTAGAGCCAATATGCAGATGTAGTTATCAGTGAGTTACATTGCAATGATGACTATGTTTTAAACTCATTTCATTGACTGAAGCTTGGTGTTTAATGACAACTAGAAACAAATTTGATCAACCACCAACTGCATTAATACTTTGGTACATTTTGTTTCACTTCACCTGTTGTTAGATACTGGTGTGACATTGGCATTTTCAGCAATAGCAAAGTCAGTGATCTTCAAAACACAACGCCACTTTACAAAGTCCATTCCTGAAGCTATTTAGAACACTAAAAGGTTATGGAAGATGCTAAATAAATCGCAAGTTTGTTTTCCAACCAACCTTTTCTGTGACATACTGGCATCGCTTCAGATCATGATCACCATCAGGAAGGATCTCTGGCTCCACAATGGGAACAATGCCGTTCTAAAATACGAGGGAAAATAGTAAAGCAATGCAGAGATCTAGACTTCCACACTCCAACAATCAAAATCTCCAGTGTGCTCATTAATGCAACTTTCACATTAGTGTTTTCCCAATACCTTGGGTAGAGTACTTTGTTTTCACAGCATCATAACTGGAGCCAAATCCAAACTCCAGAACAATCCAATCCCTGTCCCTATTTTGTACATTGGCTTTCCGAAGCCACCAATTTGTTTGTATGAACATCTTCCAGTACCCTCCCCAAATAGTCAGTCTTCTCTTGTGAACCCTGTTAGGCATTTGGTAGGCTACTCGATCATGGAGGTGGACTACAGGCTAACTGATGGTATCCTTAGAAATGTAGACATAGACTTTTCAGAATAATCTTTGGATTGTAATATGTAATTTTCTCCTAAACAAAATAAATAAAACAAACAAAGAACTTTGGCTGCTGGAAAACCTCAGCAGGTCTGACAGCTTCTGTAGAGAGAAAGTAGAGATAACATTTCAGGTCCAGTGACCCTTCTTCCAAATGGAAGAGATATTGCCAGACCTGCTGAGATTGTCCAGCAATTTCTGATTTTGTTTGTGTTGGAACTTTTTCCCTTCTGTCACATATGGTCTTATGTGCAAGGACCTGCTACTGAACTGCTTTGCTGCTGTAGCCAAGATTAGTTCATTCAGGACAGAGGCATGAATCTAATCTGTAGAGCTATCCCCACACTGGGTGTATACTTTGTCATTAGAGCTGGTGGGGGGGGGAAACTACAGTGATTATTATTTGCTCTGTTGAAGAACAAATGTTGCACCAACTTGGTGTTTAATGGCAGCTAGAAACAAATTCCATCAACCGCCAACTGCATTTACACTTCAGTACATTTTGTTTCACTTCACCTGCTGGCAGATACTGGCATAACGTGCCAGGACATTGGCATTTTCAGCAATAGCAAGGGAGGATGGGGTTGTGTCAGTGATCTTCAAAACACAACGCCACTTTGCAAAGTCCGCTCCATCCTTCTTGTACTGAGCACAACGCTCCGACAATCCATCCAGACCTATAAAAACCAAAAAATATCATCGTCTAAAATAAAAAAAAGGAAACGTAGAATGTGGAGATCGGAAACAAAAATAGACATTATTGAAGAAGCTCAATAAGACTGGCAGCATCTGTACGAAGAAAGCAGAGTTAACATTTAATCCAGTGACTCAGGTTCTGAAGAGTTACTGGACTCAGTGCTAACTTTGCTTTCTTTCCACAGATGCTGCCAGACCCACTGAGTTTCTCCAGCAACTTTGTTTTGGTTTCAGATATTATCAGCTATTAGGTACTGTAGTTTGGACACAGGTACCCACAAGAATAAAAATATGATAAAACAGAGGCTTATGTTTATAAGTAGTTTTTTTTTGGATTTTACTTTTCCATTCCAAACAAAACAAAATAATTCAGAGACCACTTCAGCTGGCTAGGTCTTTGGAACACTTCCATTCTGCTGTTCGAGCAGCAACTAACAAATAACACCATACAAACAACCATCAGGCCAAGTACCTTTCTTCTATTGTTTCTGAATAAGGGCTTTGAAATTAAATAGGAAACCTTTATGCAACAATAAAATTGCTATGAGGCTGAAATACTTCAAGTGCTTTCTGACATAAGGTTTAAGTCTTAACTCAAAAGATGTAAGCACATAATCCCAGTGTAGTACCGAGCATTTAATGCAAATTTAGAGGTGCCATATTTTGGCTGATGTTAAATCATGATCCCTCCTACCTTTCAGCTGAATGTAAAATGATCCAGTAACAATAATGTGAAGATCAGAGGTGTTCACAGTGCCTTTCGTGACGTTATTCCTCAACCAGCATCATTAAAACACATTGGCTGGTCATTTTCTGACTGCTGTTATTCAGTGGTTGGAATTGAAACACTTAACATAAGTGCATTTAAAGCCAAAGAATCAACAATTGAACCAAGATTCGCAGCTGACTGAAGCATCGCATCTAGACAACAGGCCATTTATGATAGCCAGCTTAGTACAGGTGATAACACCTCAAGAGTAAGTATAACGTAGGGGCCCTGTTATGATGCAGAGGTAGAGTCCCTATTCCTGAACTGGGAAGTTTCAGTTCAGGTCCCAACTGCTCCAGAGGTGGGTGATAACATTGCTGAACATGTTGATTAGAATAGGTAGGTTACTTGAAAAACTCTAATATGGGTTCCCTCCTGTGGCACAGTGATATGTCCTTCCCCTGGACCAGGAGCCCAGGTTCAAGTCTTGCCTCATCCAGAGGTAGGTATTAATATCTCTGAAAAGGTCAATTAGAAAAAAAAATGATAGTGTGTCTACCAAAAGATTTTTTAAAAACAAAATGCAGGAAACTGGTCAAGCAGCCTGTGGAGAGAAAAACAGACTTAATATTTCAACCTCTTAACAAAATGCAGTCTAACCCATTGAATAGTTGCAGCATTTTCAATTTTTATTTCAGACTTCTGGCATCTGCAGTAATCTGCTTTTGTCCAGTTAAGTATTAATTTGATAAGAATATGTATGAATACACCAAATAAATTGATCATACATTTAAACAAGTACATATTGGTCTTCTAGGGTATTTTGTATTCTTTGAGGCACAGAAAGACATGATTGGCAAGCCCAAGTCTCAACACCAAGTAAGTTAATTTTCAATTCAAGTACACAAGCTTGGAGATAATTTAAAGGAAGGACACAGCTTTTGACAGAGCAGACTCATAACCACACTCCTTTCCTGGAACATCACAAAAGGGCAAAATAGCTTCACTCTGATAGAATTCTATCAATTCAGCTGAAATTGGAAATCAGACTTCGTTGTCTCTGGATTAGGGCTACACTGGCTGGCGCACAAGAAATGCTCCAATAAGGGAAGCCACTACTTTCAACTGACTGGAAAACAGCACTTAAAATGATACCTTGGGATGAGAGGTGGAAATCCTAGTCAGTACTCCTCCTGATCTCATTGTTCTCAAATGATGTAGCAAAAAAAAAAAAAGTTTTGGGGCAGCCCATTGAATCCACAACAAATCCACTATAATAACTTAAATTCTAAACATTAACTGTTTCTCTCTACACAGATATTGCCAGACCTACTGTTTTTTTCCCCCGCACTTTTGTTTCTTTATTTCAGATCACCAGCATCTGCAGTTCTTTCTTTTATTTTTAAAATTCTAATAAAAGATGTGTCAGACTACAGTAATCATAGTTACTGAAATGTAGAACATATTCTCAATGTTGAGGGAACATACAGCTTGGTTTGAATGAAATAAAGGAACTTACCCTCGGAATGGTTCTGCATGGCAAGACTAGGCAATTGAAAATTTCAATGGGACTTTAGTCGAGAGTGTGGTGCTGGCCAAGCACAACACTTCAGATGTTGCCTGATGTGCTGTGCTTTTCCAGCATCACACACTCGACTCTGATCTCCAGCATCTGCAATCCTCACTTTCGCCAAAAGGAGACTTTAGTCAGCATTACAGCTGAGCTCATTTCGGAATTCCAGTGTGAAATTACAGACTTCAGACCTTAATTCAATCCATGAACAGTTATTAAATCAAAAGATAAACTTATACTTGAAAGAATCAGCAATAATTCTGCCTGGAATAAGAGGACAAACGTATACAGAAATTGAAACCAATTAGCCATGTCTCTCAAGACGAGTGGAGCCATGTCTGTCATGCACAAAGAAATGTAACAAGGAACAAAGAAGCTACTTCTGATAAGAAGACAAGCTGTAGACTTGAAGTAATTTGGATGAAAGGAGTTTGAAGAATCATCAATAATAACTTGAAGGACAAAACTCTAGAAGAATCAAACACCAAAATAAGTCAGTAGCAGAACTTAAGAACAACATTGCATAAAGATTGAACCTTGGACACTTCCAGAGACAGACATTGTTGGTAGAATCCTGGCCAGATTCCACCATTAAAATCGGATAATAGCCAAATTGAGTCGTGAGACTTAACTTGCCTACTTGATGGATCCTATCTTGGTTGTTAGATACAATCAAGTTTAAATCACTGTTTCAGTACTTGATTATCTGAGATTTCTTAATAACTAGCCAAATTGAAAGTTATAGAACAAAGAACGTTACAATGCAGTACAGACCCTTCAACCTTCAACATTGCGCTGACTTGCAAAATTAATTGGATGCCTACCTAACCTACACTGTTCCATTATTATCCATATGTATGTCCAATGACCATTTAAATGCCCTTAATGTTGACGAGTCTACTACTGCTGCTGGTAGGCCATTCCACGTCCCTACTACTCTGAGTAAAGAAACTACCCCTGATATCTGTCCTATATCTATCACCCCTCAATTTAAAGCTATATCCCCTCGTGTTAGCCTTCACCATCTGAGGAAAAAGGCTCTCACTGTCCACCCTATCTAACCCTCTGATTATCTTATACGTCTCAATTAAGTCTCCTCATAACACCTTCTTTCCGTACCAGGCAACATCCTAGTAAATCTCCTCTGCATCTTTTCCAAAGCTTCCACATCCCCCTATAATGCGGTGGCCAGAACTGTATACAATACTCCAGGTGTGGCCTTACCATTGTCTTATACAGCTGAAGCATGACCTCATGGCTCCGAAATCCCCCTACCAATAAACGCCAACACACCATATGCCTTCTTAACAAGCCTATCAACCTGGGTGGCAACTTTCAAGGATTCACGCACCTCGACACCAAGATCTCTCTGTTCATCTACACTGCCAAGAATTTTACCATTAGCCCGGTACTCTGCATTCCTGTTACTTCTTCCGAAGTGAAATACCTCACACCTTTCCGCATTAAACTCCATTTGCCACTTCTCAGCCCAGCTCTGCATCTTATCTATATCCCCCATAACCTACAACATTCTTCAGCACTCTCCACAACTCTGCCTACCTTCGTGTCATCTGCAAATTTACTAATCCATCCTTCTACACCCTCATCTAGGTCATTTATAAAAATGACCAACAGCAGTGGCCCCAAAACAGATCCTTGCAGCATACCACTGGTATATGAGCTCCATGATGAACATTTCCCATCAACCCCCTACCACCCTCTGTCTTTCAGCTAGCCAATTTCTGATCCAAACTACTAAAATCACCTTCAATCCCGAAACTCCTAATTTTGTACAATAGCCTACCATGTAGAACCTTATCAAACGCCTTACAGATCCATATACACCACATATGGGCGGCACGGTGGCACAGTAGTTAGCACTGCTGCCTCACAGTGCCAGAGACCCGGGTTCAATTCCTGCCTCAGGCGACTGACTGTGTGGAGTTGCACATTCTCCCTGTGTCTGCGTGGGTTTCCTCTGGGTGCTCTGGTTTCCTCCCACAGTCCAAAGATGTGCAGGTCAGGTGAATTGGCCATGCTAAATTCCCTGTAGTGTTAGGTAAGGGGTAAATTTAGGGGTATGGGTGGGTTGCGCTTCGGTGGGTCGGTGTGGACTTGTTGGGCTGAGGGGCCTGTTTCCACACTAAGTAATCTAATAACTGCTTTACCTTCATCCACCTGTTTTGTCACCTTCTCAAAAGAACTCAATAAGGTTAGTGAGGCACAACCTACCCTTCACAAAACCGTGTTGACTATCCAGAATCAAAATTATTCCTTTCCAGCTGATTATAAATCTTATCTCTAACCTTTTCCAACACCTTACCCACAACTGAAGTAAGGCTCACTGGCCTATAATTACCAGGGTTGTCCTGACTCCCCTTCTTAAACAAGGGAACAACATTTGCTATCCTCCAGTCTTCTGGCACTACTGTTGACAGTAATGACAAAGATCAAAGCCAAAGGCTCTGCAATCTCCTCCCTGGCTTCCCAGAGAATCAAAGGATAAATCCCAACTAGCCCCAGGGGGTCTTATCTATTTTCAGATCTTCCAAAATTGCTAAAACTTCTTCTTTGTCAACCTCAATCTCATCTTGTAGCCTGTATCTCCGTATTCTCACTAACGCTGCCCTTTTCCAATGTGAATACTGATGAAAAGTATTCATTAAGCACTTGCCCTATGTCCTCAGATTCCACACACAAGTTTCCACTACTATCTTTAATTGGTCCTAATCTTATTCTAGTCATTCTTTTATTCCTGACATATCTATAGACGGCCTTGGGGTTTTCCTCCATCCTATCTGCCAACAACTTCTCATGTCCTCTC
Organism: Chiloscyllium punctatum; assembly: GCF_047496795.1. Taxonomy (NCBI): domain Eukaryota; kingdom Metazoa; phylum Chordata; class Chondrichthyes; order Orectolobiformes; family Hemiscylliidae; genus Chiloscyllium; species Chiloscyllium punctatum. Next base: position 94,315,114 of record NC_092757.1, on the reverse strand, counting down.
CTGGCTCTTCTTCGCCCTCTCTTTAGATCTTTCCTGGCTAACATATAACTCTCAACCCCCCTAACTGAGCCTTCATGCCTCATCTTCACATCAGCCTTCTTCTTCCTCTTGACAAAAACTTCAACTTCTTTAGTAAACCATGGCTCCTTCTCTCAACAACTACCTCCCTGTCTGATAGGTAAACACTTATCAAGGACCTGCAGTAGCTGTTCCTTGAATAAGCTCCACATTTCAAGTGTGCCAATCCCCTGCAGTTTCCTTCCCCATCCTGTGCAACCTTAATTTTGCCAATTGCATCATAATTGCCTTTCCTCCAGTTATTCCTCTTTCCCTGTGGTATATACCTATCCCTGCCCATTGCTATTGCAAACATAACCAAATTATGGTCACTATCACCAGAGTTCTCACCTACCTCCAAATCCAACACCTGGCCAGGTTCATTCCCCAGTACCAAATCCAATATGGCATTGCCACTTGTTGGCCTGTCTACATGCTGTGTTAGAAAATCCTCCTGCACACCTCTTGCACACATTGAACAAAATCTGATCCACATAAACTACTTGAACTATAGTATTCCCAGTCAATGTTGGGGAAGTTAAAGACTCCCATAACAACTACCCTATTACTCTCCCTCCTATAGAGAATCATCTTTGCTATCCTATCCTCTACACCCCTGGAACTATGGAGGCCTACAGAAAACTCCCAACAGGGTGATATCTCCTCTCCTATTTCTAACCTCAGCCCAAACTACCTCAGTGGATGAGTCCTCAAACGTTATCTTAGCTGCTGTAATACTACCCTTGATTAACAATGCCACACCCCTGCCTCTTCTACCATCTTCTCTGTTCTTCTGAAACAGCAACCGCCCAAATGCATGACCTCATAGCCTCAGTGCATCCAGGAACTGAAGAAAAACCTGAAATAAAAGAAATTTAAACCATATACTCATGTATACCAACAGGCTCCGCTGCTCTCTGGCAACCTCATGACTTGAGTGCATCCAGGAAATTGTGATTTATCCACAATACCAGTAATTACAAGCAACTGAAAAAGGCAGAGTCTTTTTGACAAGTGATCAATATAAAAATCTTATTTTGTCCTGCCCAGTAACTGCTTTTATCTATGCACCAGTCCCATCCTTCTTTACAGTGTGTTCACGTTACACAGTCTAGATACCATCCAGAGCAACACATTATCTTCTCCATTACGCCAACATACTTTCCATGTCCGGTCACCTCTCTAATCACAGATCTTATACCTTACATCCCCACTTCCTAAATATATTATGTCATCCTTACCTTGAGTTGTAGTTTCTCCATTGGTTCCTGCCAAGGGTACAACACCTTTATCAACCTGGAAATACAGAACACCTTAAGTCCAAGAAGTCTTAAGTTTCAAATAGAATAATTAATATTTATAATTTGTACCAAATATTCAAGAAGGCATTAAATGATATTTAACTTCAAAATGTTTGATCGTTCTATTATTGTTTTAAGAATTATGCACCTTACTGCATTACAACTTTGTATGCCATCTTGTTGACTGTTCCAACTATTTCAAGGAGTTTGCCTCCCTTTGGCTGACAAGTGCATTATTCAAAAGATATGTAGTAACCAAACTCAGGACTGATGAAAGGTGTGAGACACACGAGTGTGATGTATCTCAAGACGCTGAGTTTTAGTGAGGTGGTCACACCTAAGGTGCCGGTAGAGAGTTGCTGGGTGACTATCAGGAAAGGCAAAGGGAGTAGGCAGAGAGTGCACGTTGGCAAAAATGACAGAGGTAGAAATAGGGATGAGGTCCTGCAGAGTAAATCTTGAGCGCTAGGGAATTAGTTAAAAACCAGGACCTCGTTGGGTTACATCTGAACTGGAGAAGGAACAATATCTTGGCGGCCAGGTTTGCTAATGCTACAAGGGAGGGTTTAATCTAGATTGGCAGGGAGTGGGATCATCAACAGCAGGGAAGCAAGTGCAAGGCAAGAAGGAGATACCGTAAGCTGAAATAGTAAGTTGAAGAGACGAGACAGACTGGAACACAACAGGGAACAAGGAATGCCTATTGGATTAAATTGCATTTATTTCAATGCAAAAGGGCTGACAGGCGAGGCCGATGAACTCAGGGCCTGGATTGGTATATGGGACTGGGATACTATAGCCATTAGAGAAATATGGCAGAGGGAGGGACAGGATGGGCAGCTTAATGTACCAGGGTACAGGTGCTTTTGGTGAGACACAGGTAGTGGAAAAGGGGGAGGGGGAGTTGCATTTTTGATTAAGGCGAGTACCACAGATTAATTAGAGATGAAATAACTGATGGATCATCCAGTAAGGCTTTGTGGGTGGAGCAAATCATGGCAGGACTTATACACTTAATGGTAAGGTCCGAAGGAGTGTTGCTGAACAAAGAGACCTTGAAAGTGGAGTCGCAGGTAGATAGGATAGTGAAGAAGGCATTTGGTATGCTTTCCTTTATTGGTCAGAGTATTGAGTACAGGAGTTGGGAGGTCATGTTGCAGCTGTACAGGACATTGGTTAGGCCACTGTTGGAATATTGTGTGCAATTTTGGTCAGGAAGGACATTATGAAACTTGAAAGGTTTCGGAAAAGATTTACAAGGATGTTGCCAGGGTTGGAGGATTTGAGCTATAGGGAGAGGTTGAATAGGCTGGGGCTATTTTCCGTGGAGCATGGGAGATTGAGGCGTGAATCAGGTCTTTTCCCTGGATGGTGCAGTCCAGAAATAGAGGGTATAGGTTTAGGGTGAGAGGAGAAAGATATAATAGAGACCGAAGGGGCAACGTTGTCACGCAGAGGGTGGTACGTGTATGGAATAAGCTGCCAGAGGATGTGGTGGAGGCTAGTACAATTGCAACATTTAAAAGGCACCTGGATGGGTATATGAATAGGAAGGGTTTGGAGAGATATGGGCCGGGTGTTGGCAGGTGGGACTAGATTGGGTTGGGATATCTGGTCAGCATGGACAGTTTGGACTAAAGAGTCTGTTTCCGTGCTGTACATCCCTATGAGTCTAAGCGACCAGAAAGATTGAGGAGGACAGGGCAGTAGATCTAGTCTATATGGATTTCAGTATGGCCTTTGATAAGGTATATGGTAGCCTACTCTGGTAAGTTAGATTGTCTGGAATCCAGGGCGAACTGGCAAATTGGACACTAAATTGGCTTGATGGTAGTAAGCAGAGGGTAAAAGTGTAAGGATGCTTGTCAGACTGGAGGCCTGTGACTAGTGGAGTGCTTCGGGGACAGTGCCAAGCCCGTTGTTGTTTGTTATTTATAATCAATGATTTGGGTGAGAATGTACAAGGCATGATTAGTAAGTTTGCAGATGACACTAAAATAGGCGGCATTGTGAATAGAGAAGGGGGTTATCAGAAAGTACAGCAGGACCTTGATCAGCTGGGGAAGCGGGTCGAGAAATGGCTATTGGAGTTTAATATAAGTGTGAGGTCTTGCGTTTTGAAAAGTCAAATCAAGGCAGGACTTTCATGGTGAATGGTGGGGCATTAGGGAGTGTGGTGGAACAGAGAGACCTTGGAGGTCAGGTGCATGGTTCTCTGAAAGTGGAGTCACAGGTAGACAGGGCAGTGAAGAAGGCTGTTGGCACATTGGCCTTCATCAGTCAGGGCAGAGTATAGAAGTTGGGGAGCTGTGTTGCAGTTATACAGGATGTTGGAGTATTAGTGTTCAGTTTTGGTCACTTTGCTTTGGGAGGGATGTTATTAAACTGGAAAGAGTGCAGAATAAATTTACAAGGATGTTGCCTGGACTCAATGGATGAGTTATAAGGAGAGGTTGGACAAATGAGAACCTTTTTCTTTACAGTGTAGGACACTGAGGGGGGAATCTTAGAGATGTATAAGATCATGAGAGGCATGAATAGAGTGAATGCACTCAGTCTTTTTCCCCAAGGATGGGGAAATTGATGACTAGAGGGCATCAGTTTAAGGTTAGAGGGGAAAGAATAAAAGGGAACCCAAGGGGCAACGTTTATACAGAGGGCAGTATGTATAGCTGCTAGCAGAAGTGGTTGAAGCAGGTACATTAACAACATTTAAAAGCCATTTGGACAAATACAGAGAGGAAAGGATTGGAAGGATATGGGCCAAGTGCAAGAAGTGGGGTTAGTGTGAACAGACCAATTTGAGCCAAAGGGCCTGTCTCCATGCCGTAGGACTGTTTGACTCTTCTATTCTAGTTCTGCACAGAAGGGATCCTCATCAATCCAAGTCACTGCAGAAAGCAGAATCTTAGATTTGATTTTGTTGGATATGGTCAGGGGAATATGGAGCAAAGGGAAGTACAGATGAAACTTTGTTCTGCCATTATAACAGAACAGGTTCAAGTTTTAATAATCTACTTGGAAACACTTTCAAAAGAACAAAGAACAATACAGCACAGGAACAGAACCCCTTCAGCCTTCCAAGCCTGCGCCAACACATTTGGCCCATCCATAGCTTTCGTTGACTGTATTGTTTTGATTCAAGCAGATTGGATCAGTGAGCCAATTTCCACTGTTAACACCATCAATTCGGTGTCATTTATCCCAGCAAAAGAATCACAGATTTGTTCTCCCTAGAATCAGCTCTACTTCTCAGATTCATGGTTACTCTAAGTTTCTGAACTATGCACTCCCAGCAGTAAATAAACAGGTGGCAGATGGGGGCTCACTGCAGGGAGAGCTAGGATCTGGCAACTAATTGCTCGTCTTTCACAAGAGAAATGCAAACAAATGAGGGTGGGGGGGGAAAAGAGAGAGAGAGAAGCACAAAACAATTATTTGACACCTTAATATTTATTAATTAATATTTGGACAAGTAACAGAAAGGACTGGAACTTTTAATCCAGCAGTACTCCTTTGAACACTTTCAAATGTTCTCAGTTCTGCCAACCTTTTGGTTTTAGTGTTCCTACAGGCGAGACTGTAAATTCCTCTTCAGGCAAACAAACTATATCAATGGAGCTTTTTGTGCATAGTTATTTTTGAGATTTCAGCACTAATTTGATTCAAGTATTAAATGCTACAAACAAAACACAGCTTTGGAAAGTAAAGGCTGGGAGAAAATCAGCTTATTCCAAACCAAATTAGGACTACTCAGAGTCTGGCAGATTATGATTTGCCTTTTAATCATTTATCCTTTCATGTGGAGAAGTACCTGTCTGAATGCTGCAGTGCTACTTTTAGATACTGCGGTTCTAACAGACTGCAGTCCAGAAGGCTTTAGACATCAAGATCATTACACCTTGAACAAAGAGAACATGGAAAAAAAATATACATCACCAAACCTGAGTAAATATTTGTAGTAGATAACATTCTACCTCTATTTACTATCAATAAGTAGAGACACAAAATCTGCCTCACACAACCCAAGGTGAATGTTTGAAACTCTTGATCAGCCATAAGCAGTAATTTCAAACCCAAAATCTGTGTGCACCATTTGTGCACAACTAATATAGGGTTCGGATATCCCTTGACCTACTCCCATTAACCAGGAGAGAAAAAAAAAAGTGCTCAACTTCACTGCTCCATTTGGAGTAGTCCAGCCTATTGGAGTAGGGATAAATACAAATCCTGACCATTTACCTTGATTCCTACAACAATGTCCTTGTCTTTGATCACATTTACAAAGGGTGTCCCATCATCAGTGCTCTGGTACAAAGTTTCATGAAAGAAGATGACACCTCCAATAAAATCTTTGATACGATCATCAGCAGTCAACAAGATCTGCCGGTAGATACGTCTGTTTTCCTCAGTGTTCTCTACACCAATCTGGTTCAGTCGCTTGGCCATGCTCCCTAAGAAAAGGAACAGCAGTCTATTTATTAAATTTAAAAAAAAAGATAGATGTACAGGCTTTGTGTTGATACATTGGACATGAAACGGTCATGTACTTAGAGCACACAAACCAGAGTTAACATTAACCACCTCAACCTGCCTACCCCTCTCCCCCACTCCAACCTCTCACCCTCAACGTTGCCCACCAATCACTCTGTTCTAATCCCGACCTCACCATCAAGCCAGCAGATAGAGGGGGTGCAGTGGTAGTCTGGCGCACTGACCTCTACACCGCTGAAACCAGACGCCAACTCAGGGACACCTCCTCCTACTGCCCCCTCGACTATGATCCCACCCTCCCATCACCAAACCATCATCTCCCAGACCATACAGAACCTCATCACCTCAGGAGATCTCCCACCCACAGCTTCCAACCTCATAGTCCGGGAAACCTGCACCGCCTGTACCCTCCTCCAAGATTTCTGTTTCCCCGGCCCCCAACGCCTCATCCTCACCATGAATATCCAATCCCTCTACACCTCCATTCGCCATGACCAGGGCCTCCAAGCCTTCCATTTCTTCCTCTCCCGACGTCCCCAACAGTACCCTTTCACCAACACTCATTCGTTTGGCTGAACTGGTCCTCACCCTTAACAATTTCTCCTTTGAATCCTCCCACTTCTTCCAGACCAAAGGGGTAGCCATGGGCACACGTATGGGCCCCAGCTATACCTGTCTCTTTGTTGGCTACGTAGAACAGTCCATCTTCCGTAATTACACCGGCACCACTCCCCACCTCTTCCTCCGCTACACTGATGACTGCATTGGCGCCACCTCGTGCTCCTCGAGAAGGTTGAGCAATTCATCAACTTCACCAACACATTCCACCATGACCTTAAATTTACCTGGACCATCTCTGACACCTCCCTCCCCTTCCTGGACCTCTCCATCTCCATTAATGACTACCGACATTTTTCTTTTTTTAAAAACAAACCCACCGACTCCCACAGCTACCTGGATTACACCTCTTCCCGCCCTATCGCCTGCAAAAATGCCATCCCATATTCCCAATTCCTCTACCTCCACCGTATCTGCTCCCAGGAGGACCAGTTCCACCACAGAACACACCAAATGGCCTCCTTCTTTAGAGACTGCAATTTCCCTTCCCACGTGGTTAAAGATGCCCTCCAACGCATCTCGTCTACATCCCGCACCTCCGCCCTCAGATCCCACCCTCCAACAGTAACAAGGACAGAACCCCCCTGGTGCTCACCTTCCACCCTTCGCATAAACCAAATCATCCGCCGACATTTCCGCCACCTCCAAACAGACCCCACCACCAGGGATATATTTCCCTCCCCACCCCTTTCCGCCTTCTGCAAAGACCTTTCCCTCAGTGACTACCTGGTCAGGTCCACGCCCCCCTACAACCCACCCTCCCGTCCTGGCACCTTCCCCTGCCACCGCAGGACTTGCAACACTTGCACCCGCACCTCCTTCCTCACCTCCATCCAAGGCCCCAAAGGAGCCTTCCACATCCAAAGTTTTACCTGCACATCCACCAATATCATTTATTCTATCTATTGCTCCCGATGCGGTCTCTTCTACATTGAGACTGGACGCCTCCGAGCAGAGCGCTTTAGAGAAATCTCTGGTACATCCGCACCAATCAACCACACCGCCCTGTGGCCCAACATTTCAACTCCCCCTCCCACTCTGCCGAGGACATGGAGGTCCTGGGCCTCTTTCACCACCGCTCCCTCACCACCTGACACCTTGGAGGAAGAATGCCTCATCTTCTGCCTCGGAACACTTCAACCCCAGGGGATCAATGTGGACGTGACCAATTTCCTCATTTCCCCTTCCCCCACCTCACCCCAGTTCCAAATTTCCAGCTGAGCACCGTCCCCATGACTTGTCCTACCTGCTAATCTTCCTTTCCACCTATCCACTCCACCCTCCTCCCTGACCTATCACCTTCATCCCCTCCCCCACTCACCTATTGTACTCTATGCTACTTTCTCCCCACCCCCACCCTCCTCATTTATCTCTCCACCCTTCAGGCACTCTGCCTCTATTCCTGATGAAGGTCTTTTGCCCGAAACGTCGATTTTCCTGCTCCTCGGATGCTGCCTGAACTGCTGTGCTTTTCCAATACCACTAATACAGAATGTGGTATCCAGCATCTGCAGTCAGTCATTGTTTTTACCTCTATGGTCCATCGTCCAAGCACTAAGTTGCCTGATTACAAGCAGATCAACATAGCCCCTGTTGAATGTAATCTTCTGCAAATTTACAATTCCCTTGCCAATTTTTTTTTACATTTCAAACCTTAAGTCAATAGGATATTCAGTTTTCAGCTGAAGTAAAAGAAAAATACAAAACTAGCTCTTTTTATTTCAAGAGAAGCAGAAAAGCCACATAGTTCACAAAATCCATGACAATCACCAAGCCACTGGTTCCCTTTATAGATTCCCATGGAGAAGGATGCTGCATGAAAATATACCAGGTCAAAGCCCCAGAGTATTCTATTCTGATTAAGAATGTATCTCTGGGGAGATCCAAGTTAGCAGCAACCTGATAAGTCTGCCATGCTGGTACTCCACACCAAAACTCAAGTAAGGTGTGTTTTCACCACACACCCCCACCCCAAATTCATTCAAGAAAAGTTCACTCAAAAAAAATATAAAGTGCCTATAACCTTTTAAATTTGGATCCTGACGAACTGGAAATGAGATGAAGTCAAATAAAAGGAGCCAAAGGATACCTGCGGCCGTGGCCCAGACTCCCTTGTTGGTGACTTTGAACCGGTTGGACCAACAGAATCTAGTCTCGGAGTTTGTTAAACTCAGAGAGAGAATCGACTCAGTGCTGGAACCGATCTCCGCCATGCTAAAAAAGCACGAGGAGATCCAAGCACTGGACCGACACGCGAGGCGGCCAAAAGACCGCGGCGCCAGAGACCGTGGCAGAGAATTCAGAGGGACAGATCCAAACACTGGAAAACCAGGTTCGGGCCCTTTTGGATCATGTTGACAACATTGAAAATCGAGGTCAGAGGAAGAACTTACGGATTGTTGGCCTCCCAGAGCATGAGGAAGGTAAGGGTCTGGTTACCTTCCTGGAACATGGCTCCCTCAGCTCCTGGGGCTCGAGGTCAAGTCAGGCCGGGTGAATGTGGAGCAGACCTACCGGATCACGATGCACAGATCTGGATCAGATCAGTGCACCCACCCGGTCCTAGCGCAACTACAGTGTTATAAAGAGAAGCAGCTGATAATGGAAGCTTCCAGAAGACTGGGAAGTGATTCACAGGCCCTGCAGTACAAAGGGTCGAAAGTGATGCTTTTACAAGACTTCTCTGGGGCCGTAATCAAGAAGAGAAAATCCTTTGATGAAGTCAAGAATAAATTGTTAGAAATCACACAACACCAGGTTATAGTCCAACAGATTTATTTGGAAGCACTAACAAGCAATCCAGGTCTTTTTCAATATATAATTTCAGTTCCACCACTCTGTAAACTTTTGCTTTAAATTCTGTCTCTGACGATCTTATACACCACAACCAACTGATGAAGGAGCAGCACTCTGCAAGCTAGTGCTTCCAAATAAACCTGTTGGACTATAACCTGGTTTTGTGTAATTTTTAAACTTTGTTCACCCCAATCTAATTCTGGCTCACCATTGGGGCAGCACGGTGACTCAGTGGTTAGCACTGTTGCCTCAGGTTATATTCCTGCTTCGGGCGACTGTCTGTGGGGAGTTTGCACATTCTCCCAGTGTCTGTGTGGGTTTCCTCCGGGTGCTCCGGATTTCTCCCACAATCCAAAGATGTACAGGTTAAGTGAAATAGCCATGTTAAATTGCCCATGGTGTTCAGGGATGTGTAGGTTAGGTGTATTAGTCTGGGGTAAACGTATGGGAATGAGCCTGGGTGGGTTACTCTTCGAAGGATTGGTATGGATTTGTTGGGCCAAAAGGCCCTGTTTCCACACTGTCGGGATTCTATATCTAAAAGCTCTAAATCAAGAAGAAATTGAGAGACTTGAATATGCAACACTGTTTGAGGTACCCTTTAACTTCATGATTGCGCTTTAATCATGGAGGGTCAGTTTGTAATTTTGATTCGGCAATAAAAGCGAGGAAGTTTTTGGACTCGGAGGTAAGCGATCCAGGTTGGGGGCAGAAAAAAGGCAGTTATGGACAATGGTGAAGGGTGGTTATTTCTTTTATGGGAGATGAATGGGGTCAATGTATGGAAGGGACAGGGTGGGTGCCCAATGTTAACTCCCATTAGTGTAAATAATAGGTTTCTTTGCCTTGGTTTTGCTTGGGTCTGGGGTGCAGCCTTAGCTGGAAGGAATTAGGATGGCTGTAAGGTTTGGAACAAATGCCCCCTATGGGAGAGGGGGCAAATCTCCAGTGATTTGTTGCTTATATGTTTGTTAGGTTAAGTTAAGCGCAGTGGTTTTTTAGTGTTAGTAATATTTGTAGGGATAGATTTAGATTTTATAAATTCTGCGTTTTTTCCACTCAACGTGCCATGAATGTCTTGGGGGACCACGGGCTGCTGTATGCTGTCATGGCTAGTGATTCGTGGAATATAGAAAGAGAGCCATTCTCCAATTAAAAAAAGGTCAAAAATCACCCAAACACCAGGTTATAGTCCAACAGGGTTAATTGGAAGCACTAGCTTTCGAAGCGCTGCTCCTTCAGCTGGTGGTTGTCAACTATAACCTGGTGTTGGCTTATTTTTAACTTTATACACCCCAGTCCAACACTGGCATCTCCAAATTAAGAAAGAAAGTGCTCTCAAACCTTAGAGAGGATAGAGTTGACATCGCTTTGCTGCAGGAAACACACAACTGACAGGGAACATTTGAAGTTGCAGCAGGAAGGTGTTCTTCTCTTACAACTCCAAAAGTAGGGGAGTGGCCATACTACTACAAAAGGAACTTCCCATTCCAGATAGTAGAACAAATAAAGGATGAATACAGGCAGTTAATCATTCTCAAGGCCTTAATACGCAGGAAAGAGTATTGCATCCCGATTGTCCATTGTCTCCCAGCGCACACCCTTAAATTCTTTATTGACGCAATCTCAAAATTAATGGCTCTTGGGCATGCGCCATGTGATCTTAGGAGGAGACTTTAACTGTTTCATGGACCCTGAGGTGGGCAGGATGCCAAGGGGTCTCTTGGGTATCTCCCCACGATCCAGACAGTTAGTGAGCTCGTGTGGGGAGTTGGGGTTGGTGGATGTGTGGAGATGTCTCCACCCTAATGGTAGGGATTTTATCTTCTACTCCAACCTGCACAAGTTCCACACGAGAATTGATATGTTCTTTACTCAATTGGTCTGTTTGGGTTCAGCGTTATCCTGCAGGATTGGGAACATTGTTATCTCGGACCATATGGCAGAGTGAAGATGTCAAGATTAAGGCACCCAACACTGGTGCATGGATGCATTTCTTTTGGAGGATAGTAAATTTATAGAGTACCTCACAAGGGAGTCTGGCGCCTTCTGGACATCAGTTCGGGTACGGCCAATAATCTGTCAGTGCTTTGGGAGACCGCCAAGGCATACTTAAGGGGTTTGATTACCTCATTCAGCAACCAGGAAAAGGCAGAGAGGCAGAAAGGTGAGCAGCAACGATGCTCAAGGTCAGGCTAAAAGCAGCAGAGTCAACATATTACAACAGACTGTCTGTGATCAAGCTGCAGAGGGTCACAGCCCACCTGGCTGTTCTGAATTCAGTGCTTATTCAGGAGGCAAAGAGAGGTCTCCTTTGCAAATCAAAAGGTTATTTGAAAAAAAAGGGATAAGCCAGGTAGGTATCTGGCTAAGAAGAATACTGCTCCGTAGGCAATTTTGTCCATTAGGGAGAGAACTGATACGATCACTCAAGTTGAAAAAGATTAATGTCATATTTCTAAAATTTTATGCAGAGTTTTACCAGTCAGAGGGCTGCGAGGATGGGATGGCAATCATAGAATCCTTTTTCAAGAATTTGGATCTTCCTGGTATAACCGCAGAGCAGGCTCCCTTTTAAACGCACCCCTCACAACACAGGAGGTGCGACAGGCACGAAGACAGCTCCAAAGTGGCAAAGCACTGGGCCCAGATGGGTTCCCAAGTGAGTTCTACAAGGAGTTAATCAACATGTTGGCTATCCAATCCTGGGAATGTATAATCTCTCATACAACCAGAACTGCCTCTGCCCTCTCTTGAGGCAGATATCTCCCTCATTCTAAAGAAAGGAAAAGACCGAGGAGTGTGCCTCTTATAGGCCCATCTCGTTGCTGAATGTAGACTTTTAAATCCTGTCAAAGATGCTGGCCCTGAGATTGGAAGATGTACTGCACACTATTATAAAAGACAACCCAGACAGGCTTCATTAAGGGCTCTTCTAATAACATCAGGAGGGTGCTGAGTATAGTGCAGGTATACCAGCAAAGGTTAATTCCAGGTTGGGTGGTCTCATTCAATGCGGAAAAGGCATTGATTGGGTAGAATGGTCATACCTTTCTGGTGTCCTAGAACACTTGTTAGGTGGGTGGCACCAGTTCTTACGAACAGCGTTAAATCAGATAATGTTAGCATCGGGACAGGCTGTTATTTACCTCAGTGATTGAACCATTGGCAGAGGCCATTCAGAAGGACCCTGAAATAGTGGTGCCAAAAGTAGAAATGGGACAGCACAAAATTACTCTCTACACTGATGATGTCCTCCTATTTTGGGCTAACCCGGAAAAGTCTGTATCCCAGCTAATACAAAGAATTAAATTATTTGGCATCTTCTCAGGATATAGAATAAATTTTACAAAGTCAGAAGCCATGCCCATGGGGGTTTGGGAGTGCTTGACCTGGAGGATTGAATACAGTTTCCCTTTCAATGGTCACAAAAAAGTTTTCTTTATCTGGGTATTTTTGTTCCCCCCATTTTCTATCAGCTGTACAGAGCTAACTTTGTGCAATTGTTTGATAAGACAGGATCTGCATAAAGTGTACAGCATGCTTATTGTACTCATCGAAGTTAAGTTTTTAGTAAATGTTAACACGTCACTGAAAAAGTGGGAATCAGAGTCTAGTTCAGTTGTACAAACACCCATTCCCCTCCCAAGCCCTCATGGCTGTCATTGCAACCAATAAGTCACAAAATAGGAAACCAAAAAAAGGTAGGAGACACTCACCCACGGACTCATCAGCAGCTAGGATACCCTTACCAGGGCAGGTGATCTTCAAAGCTATTTCAGACAGCTCCTTCTTCTGGGCAGGAGTGAGTGCGGGAAATTGGTACGTCATCTTCTAAATCGAATATGTATGACCAAAACTGTAAGAAAGATGTTAAAGAAAATCATAGGCCGTTCCCATAATCAAATTGGTAAATCAGAGCCTTTCTTTCATCTTATTATTCTCAGTCTTTTCCAAGAGAACACCACGAAGAATCAAGTCTTTAAATCTCCCAAAAGCTACCCTAAATTTATTGGTGCCCTTTAAGTTCTTGCGACAATCAAACTTAAATGTAATGTGTCAGCTGATATTGGAGTATGGCAGGAATAGGTCAGGACTCTTGATTTATATTTTCAATTTCAGATGAAAACTTACAAATTTAAACAACATTTCTGGAACATTTACCTTTTTGCAAAGGTGTGAATAGGAATCAAAAAGGTTGTGGGACATTAACTTTTATCTCGAGGAGATTACAATATTAAAATAAAGAAGACAATGTGAAGCTTTGAGTATCTATTCAAAAGTTCTGAAGTAGAATATTGGCCTTCAATTCACCAGAATACCATAGTTTAAAAGGCTTAAAGTAAAGGATTAGTTCCACAAATTTGGATTATTCTCTCTAGTTTAGATGATTGTGGTGATCTAATAATACTATTTAAAGTGGACTTTATTCTTGAAAGTGGAAGGCAGAATCTTAAAAATTGGGGATCAGCAAAGATTGGCAATGGAGTACAATTTGGGAAAATGTGCAATTGTTTATTTTGGCAGAGGAATATGAAAGCACATTATCTAACCGATAAGAGGTTGCAGAGCTGAGATGCAGGGAGATCTGGATATCAGGAGAATCAGAGTCAAAAAGTGTGGCACTGGAAAAGCACAGATTGTATAGTACTAGAGTCCAGTAAATGGTCATCATACTTATAGAAAGATACCAATGCATTGGAAGCAATCCAGAAAGGGTTTACTAGACTAAACTTCTGAAGAAAGATCACTGGACTTGAAATGTTAATCTGCTTTCTCTCCACAGATACTGCCAGTCTTAGAGTCAAACGGTTAGACAGCATGGGAACAGACCTTCAGTCCAACTCATTCATGATGACCAGATATCCTAAACGAATCTAGCCCCATTTGCTAGCATTTGGCCCATATCCCTCTAAACCCAGCCTCCACCACATCCTCTGGCAGCTCATTCCATACACGCACCACCCTCTGCTTGAAAAAGTTGAACCTTAGGTCCCTTTTAAGTCTTTTTCCTCTCATGTTAAACTTATGCCCTGGAGCTTTTGACTTTCCCAGCCCAAGGGAAAGGACCTTGGCTGTTCAACCTATTCATGCCACTCATGATTTTAGAAGTCTCTGTTAGGTCACCCCTCAGTCTCTGACACTCCAGGGGAAAAAAAGAGCCTCAGCCTCTCCCCATAGCTCAAACAAGCCAATCCCAGCAACATCCTTGTAAATAATTTCTGAACCTTTTCAAGTTTCATAACATCCTTCCTATAGCAGGGAGACCAGAATTTCATTCAGTATTCCGAAACTGGCCTAACCAATGACCTGTACAGCCACAACATGACCTCTCAACCCCTATACTCAATGCACTGACCAATGAAGGCAAGCTTACAACATGCCTTCTTCACTATCCTATCCACCTGCAACTTCACTTTCTTGCTGAGTTTCTCAAGCAATTTCTGTTATCGTTTCAGATCTTCAGCATCTGCAATTGGTGAAAGAAATTTTCTTTGGTGGGACAATATAGAACAAGGGGTCACAGTTTAAAAATAATAGATTGCTAATTTAGGACAGATGAGGAAACCTCTTTTCCTCTTTAAAAAAAAAGGGTCAAATGTCTTTGGAATTCCCTTCAAAGGTGCAGAATACAGAATCTTTAAATATTTTTTTAAAAGGCAGAGGAAGGCAATTGTTGTTTACCAAGGAGATGAGAGATTATTGGAGCTAAGCAGGAATATAAAGTTGACATTCCAATCAGATCAGCCGTGATTTTATTGAATGACTGAACAGGCTATGGTTTGAGTGGCCTCCTCTTGTTGCTTGTTGTACACATAGGAACAGAAGGAGGCCATTCAGCCACTCAAGCCTATTCTACCGTTCAATTAGATCATGGCTGATCTATGACCCACTTCCACATACCTGCCATTGGCCCATATCCCTTAATACCTTTGATAAATTTTAATAATACACTCAGATTGGTGATTTGTAATTTCAACAAATCTGCCTGAGCAGTTTTCAGTTCTTTTTATAAGTATTGCCTGCCTGGTTCGAAGACAAAGCAGAGGGTCAATGGCACTGTAATTCAATATCGAGTCACCATCCTCAGGATACAAAGTGAGGTTAACTTTTTTAAAAAGAAAATTAAGCAAATTTAACTTCTTCCCCTGTACCTTAGCATTCTGTAAAATCTGTAAGCACAAAACTTTGTCTCAGCTTAAATTAAGTGAATACAAGGACCGCGAGGCTGTCATTTCTTAAAACGAAGTTTGGAATTGTTACATCTTGGCTGTGGGGCTCAATGGTTCATTGCGGTTTTCACAGCACTTAGACAATAGGATTTTCTCTTGCATTCATTACACTCATTTAAATTTAATGTCCTCTGTTCCCTTCACCCTCCCATTCACCATAGTGCTGCTGGCAAAGACTGAAACATGGCTTTGTGCACTGAAATTTCCCTTCACTACTCAAGGATCATCTATTTTCAAAGGTAACCAGCATAAACACATGCAGAAACTTTACCCTTTTTTTCCTGCAAAACAAGTTTGCCACAGATCCTGGCATTCTTTTGCATTTACTGAGGAGATGAAGTGTAAAACTGTGCTGATCTCAATCAGCCAAATCCTTTTATAATACAGCTCTTAGCTTCTCAAACAGAGAGGAAAAAAATGAATGAAATGACCCAGGTCTCTTGGGGTGGGGGGGGAAGCGGAATTACAGAACATGAAAAGTCAAAGTTACTGTAAAAGTAGGTGTGGGAAAGAAAGAAAGAAAGAAAAAGGGGTCTACTTGGGTCAAATACAAAACTAAAAGTATTGCAGATGCTGAAGATCTGATGTTTTGCACTGTATTGTTCTATGTTCAATGCATAAAAGTGGATAAATCCCCAGGACCTAATCAGGTGTACCCAAGACCTCTGTGGGAAGCTAGGGAAGTGACTGCTGGGCCCCTTGCTGAGATATCTGTATCATTGATAGTCACAGGTGAGGTGCCGGAAGACTGGAGGTTGGCTAATGTGGTGCCACTATTTAAGAAGGGCGGTAAAGACAAGCCAGGGAACTATAGACCGGTGAGCCTGACCTCGGTGGTCAACAAGTTGTTGGAGGGAATCCAGAGAGAGAGGATGTAAATCTATTTGGAAAGGCAAGGACTGATCAAGGGTAATTAACATGGCTTTGTGCGTGGGAAATCATGTCTCTCAAACTTGATTGAGTTTTTTGAGGAAGTAACAAAGAGGATTGATGAGGGCAGAGCAGTGGATATGATCTATATGGACTTCAGTAAGGTGTTCGACAAAGTTCCCCATGCGAGACTGGTTAGCAAGGTTAGACCTCATGGAATTCAGGGAGAACAAGCCATTTGGATACAGAACTGGCTCAAAGGGAGGAGTCAGAGGGTGGTGGTGGTGCAGAGTTGCTCTTTAGACTGAAAGCCTGTGACCGTTGGTGTGCCACAAGAATTGGTGCTGGGTCCATTGCTTTTTGTCATTTATAGAAATGATTTGAATGTGAACATAGGAAGTATAATTTAGTAAGTTTTCATATGACACCAAAATTGAAGGTCTGGTAGACAGCAAAAGTTACCTCAGAGTCCAATGGGATCTTCATCAGATGGGCCAATGGGCTTAGATGGATTTTAATTTAGATAAATGTGAGGTGCTGCACTTTGGGAAAGCAAAGCAGGACTTATACACTTATTGGTAAGGTCCTGGAAAGTGTTGCTGAACAAAGACCTTGGAGTGCAGGTTCATAGTTCCTTGAAAGTGGAGTCACAGGTCGGTAGAATAGTGAAGACTACGTTTGAAATGCTTTCCTTTATTGGGCAGAGCACGGAGTACAGGAGTTGGGAGGTCATGTTGCGGCCATATGGGACATTAGTTAGGCCACTGTTGGAATATTGCATGTAATCCTGGTCTCCTTCCTATTGGAAGGATGTTGTGAAACTTGAAAGGGTTCAGAAAAGATTTACAAGGATGTTGCCAGGGTTGGAGGATTTGAGATACAGGGAGAGGTTGAACAGGATAGGGCTGTTTTCCCTGGAGATTGGAGACAGAGGTGACCTTATAGAGGTTTATAAAATCATGAGGGGCATGGGTCAGATAAATAGACAAGGTCTTTTCCCTGGGGTGGGGGAATCCAGAACTAGAGGGCACAGGTTTAAGGTGAGAGGGGAAAGATATAAAAGGGACCCGAGGGACAACTTTTTCACGCAGAGGGTGGTAAGTGTATGGAATGAGCTGCCACAAGTAGTGATGGAGGCTGATACAATTACAGCATATAAAAGGCATCAGGATGGGTATATGAATAGGAAGGGTTTGGAGGGATATGGGCCTGACGCTGGCAGGTGGGACTAGATTGGGTTGGAATATCTGGTCAGCGTGGACGAGTTGGACCGAAGGGTCTGTTTCCATGGCTGTACATCTCTATGACTTTATAATAACAAAGGCTGAAGGAACTCATCATCTGTCATGAAAAGTGTCATTTTGAATACAAAATCATCACGAACTCTGTCTTCCACTTTAATTACATCTCCGCAGTGACTTATCTGTATGGGACTGCTCTGAGCAAAGCTCACCTACTTTCTACCATTAGTGCTTTAATAAAATCTAAAATCTCTTGTACTACCATGAGCATCCCCCTTTGCTTTTTGTTCTGAAAACTCCTATTCCCTGTTCCATTTGTTCCTAACACCACCACCAATTAAAGGAGCTCTCTTGTTCTCTGCAGTAAGCACTACTTTAAACCTGAAGAAAAACGGTTTATCTTTCTGTCTGTGGTTGCTGTCGGCTGTAACATTTTGAATCATCTAGCCCACTGCCTCTGCAAACCAGTGAAAGCATCCGGGGTACAATGACCAAGACCCACCTCAGCAGGCCTGTAAATCAGAGATCACTGACCAGATGTCCCAGTTTTCACAACACCAATGATCATTATTTGTGTGTATGTATAGAGGGGACATTTATAAATGGGAGTTCGAGTTTTTAGTACAGGAAGCAATCAAATTTACAAACACAACCTCATACAAGGATTTTAAAGATCTGACGTACAATGTTTATTGTACTTAGGAACAGCTCTTTTATATTGTCCTGTATGGTGTTCCAACTTATGTAGGTGTCGGCTTACGAATGGATTCCAGGACAGAACCCATTCACAACCCAGGGATAGCCTGTCAAGTTGGATCAACAAGGTAAAAACAATGACTGCAGATGCTGAAAACCAAATACTGGATTAGTGGTGCTGGAAGAGCACAGCAGTTCAGGCAGCATCCAACGAGCAGCGAAATCGACGTTTCGGGCAAAAGCCCTTCATCAGGAATAAAGGCAGTGAGCCTGAAGCATGGAGAGATGTATGCTGACCTTCACAAGAATATAAGAACTAGGGGCAGGAATAGGTCATCTGGCACATCGAGACACCTCCGCCATTAAACAAGATCAGGGCTGATCTTTTCGTGGACTCAGTTCCATTTACCGGCCCATTCACCATAACCATTAATTTCTTTACTGTTCAAAAATCTTTGCCTTAAAAACATTTAATGAGATTGCCTCAACTGCTTCACAAGACAGGGAATTCCAGAATCACAATCCTTTGGGTGAAAAAGATCCTCCTCAACCCAGTCCTGAATCTGCTCCCTCTTATTTTGAGGCTCTGCCCCAGTTATTGTTTCACCCACCAATGGGAACAACCTCCCTGCTTCTCTTATCCATCCCCTTCATAAATTTATGTTTCTATAAGATCCCCTCTCATTCTTCTAAATTGCAATGAATGTAGTCTCAGTCTACTCAATCTCTCCTCATAAGCCAATCCAAAACTTCAGAATCAGCCGAGTGAACCTCTCTGCACTCCTACAATGTGTAATTGTTTGTGTAGCTAGAGTCTATTCATTTGGAATAAATGAAATTCTGATTAATTACACAACCTGGCCTATGGTTTCTATCAAACTGGGTCTGAAAATCAGACAAGTTTGGAAATGCTCCCTACTTTTATAAAAATTGTTAATTATTGCAAGGACTCTGGGACTAGAAGGGCTTGATTTCCTACCTGGTAAAAACAATGACTGCAGATGCTGGAAACCAGATTCTGGATTAGTGGTGCTGGAAGAGCACAGCAGTTCAGGCAGCATCCAAGTAGCTTCGAAATCGACGTTTCGGGCAAAAGCCCTTCATCAGGAATAAAGGCAGTGAGCCTGAAGCATGGAGAGATAAGCTAGGGGAGGGTGGGGGTGGGGAGAAAGTAGCATAGAGTACAATGGGTGAGTGGGGGAGGGGATGAAGGTGATAGGTCAAGGAGGAGAGGGTGGAGTGGATAGGTGGAAAAGAAGATAGGCAGGTAGGACTACCTGCTGACCCAGTGAGGCATAACAAGAGGTAACATATGGATGGAATGTAATAGGACACCAAAAAGCAGTTTAAGTGGATTCCAGAAGAATTGGGTGGGAGCAGACAGGAAGGCTATCAGAGTCAGAGACAATTCTCTGACTGTAAAAATGAATAGATAAGAATGGAATTGAGTAAGTACATCCCACCCAGCAAAACAATGGTGAAGAATTATGTAGTTTACCATGAGTAAAGATAGATTTAGTGAGGGAATTACATAGCTTTTACCTAGACAATGGAAGGATGCTGTAAAGGATGGACTGGGGGAGTATAAGTATCTTAAAAGAGGTCTGAGGCTTCAGAGAGGTCAAATTGGGCTAATTTTCTGTAGCCACTGTAATAATACTTTGAGGAGGTCAGTGTTGGTACTGTGATGGGGCAGAAACCAAATTGGATGGATTCAGATACAAGATGGGATTGGTGTAGGCAAAGATGACAACACATTCAAGGACTTCAGACAGGTAAAGGTCAAAGTAGATTTTGCAATTGGGATAATTACACTTATTTGATGAGAGCAATACAGGGTACCATAGGCCACAAAATAATTAACAATATTAGTTAAGATGGAAGCCAAAAAGAAGAGGTCAGTGATCAGCAATGCAGTGGGAATGTGATATTAAGAACAAAAGGCAAGTTGCTACTAACAGTTTGAAGCAACCTTCAGGGGAGGTCTATTGACATATCTGCACTCTTGTTAGGACTGCTTGCTTCTACATAATAATATCATCACCCTTCTCTACCTCTGCTCATTTACTGCTGAAATCCTTATTAAATGCCATTGTTATCCCTAATACTGATTAAAGTACTTCTGGTCAGGCTCATACTTCCTCCCTTCTATGCTCGGAATTCTGCAAAATTCAGCTGCCCATGTACCAACTTAAACAAAGTCCCATGCACCCACCAACCTGCATTTGTTGATGTAAGTGATGATTCCAATAGTCTCATCTGTGTACTCAAATTCCTCCATTGGTCTCATCTTCTCCCAATCCCTAACTTTGTTCACTCTTGAAACTGTCTAAGATACCCATACTCCCCACTCTATCCTTTGACAGATTGCCCAGGCAAATAACTGCATAATTCCCTCACAATATGTCTCTGTACCTGTATTTCCTATTAAAATCATTATCTTTGTTTTAGTTTTATATAGCCCTTATATCTCTCCCTTGCCGGAATGTCAAAACATTGTTTAGTAATGCCCCTATTTAAAAAAGGACCTTATAGTGCTACATAAATACAAGTAATTGTTTTTCTCAAGGACACGTTTACTTTTAAACTCCTTCATGGGATGTGGGCATCACTCACTAGATCAGCATTTTATTGCCCATTCTCATTGGCTGGAAGCTTATTGAGAGTCAAGCCCATTGCTGTGGGTTTGGAATCAGATTGAGACTAGGCCAGGTAAGGACAACAATTTCCTTCCCTCAAGGACAACAATGAACCAGATGGGTTTCTCCTGACAACTGACAGTAGTTTCATTATCATCATTAGATGGTTACATCTAGATTTTTGTTTAAAATCGAATTCAAATTCCACCATCTGCCATCATGAGGTTCAAACCTGGGATATTACCCGTACGTCTTAACTAATGATCAAACAACAGACCCCGAGGTCACCACCTCCCTACTGAAGGTGAACCTGGAGAGGTCAGTGAGAGCAGATGAGAAACAAAACTTGATAAAGGATGGGAGTTCAGCGCTAGGACCGGGTAGGAACTTTAAGTGAAGAGAAACACAAAATACACAGGGACAAATTACACATCTTTAATCCCAATTTTCCCCTTCTCCAAAAGGCACGTTGCTAAGATATATTGGCTTTTGCCTCTTTGTGCCCAACAGTAGCTAAAGTACAAGTCAAAACACTGAGTATTAGTAGGCTGGAAACAAAATGCTGGAGGATCACACTGGGTCAAGCAGCATCCATGGAGAAAAAGCAAGCTAACGTTTCGAGGCTTTGGATCAGACATCATAGTTTCCACCAGCACCAGAAAGAAATTCTAGCAACATTGCCTCAAGTAATTTCTTCAAATTGCACACACCATCATTCCACCCTCGTGTTACACAGTCCACTCTTAAAACAACACTTCATAAATTTGAAGAAAGCCATCTTGCAATGCAAAGTGAGAAGGTATAGGAGGAGGGGAAGAACAAAAAATCAAGGGCTGAAGAGACAGTTTGAGTAAATCAGAGGAGTGAAAGGTCAGTTGTAAATGCAGCTGTTTCAGCATACTGCAACTTGAAGGGCTTTTGCCCAAAACATCGATTTTCCTGCTCCTCAGATGCTGCCTGACCTGCTGTGCTTTTCCAGCACCATTCTAATCTTGACTAATCTCCAGCATCTGCAGTACCCACTTTTTCCTACTGCAAAGTGCCCACCAAGCCCAAGAACCCACATGGAAAAACAAAATCACCTGCTCTGGAGGTATTTACCTAAGTGACTGCAAGTATGAGCTAAGTCAGCGAATTTAACCCCATGAAAAGGAAAGGAAACGATATAGCAGATGAAAATACTGTAGGTTGGGACAACGGGTCTAACAAAGAAATTGAGTAAAGATTATAAATCTGATGTGAAATTTAAAATAAATATTATAGGATTTTTAAATAATAGATTTGCAATTACACAGCACACTTGAAAATCTCAAGAGATCCTAAAGAACTTTATAACCAATTAGTTAGTTTTGAAAAGGTTGTCAGTTGTAATGTAGGAGACAGCAAAAGATCCCAGTCAGTGATATAACAATTGACCAGATAATCTGAAGTACCAGTTAGTGGAGATACAATTAACCAGGAAAAAGGAAAGAATCCATTCCTCAGCACCACATGGGTTGGAGTGTTTTAGTCCCCCCTCCAGCTCTATTTTGATTTAATTCCTGCCCTTCCCTTCACTTTTTGATCACACAGCATTGCCCTTTGTTGAGAAGGACACTGCTCGTCATTGGCCACTCGAGTATTTCCTTTCTTCCTGGTGGTGTGATATAAATAAAGATTTCCGCACTTGTTCTTCACTGTGTCTTACACCTGCACACACATGACAAGGGTGCTGGGGAAAAATAAACACTACCACAGTTAAGCAGTGGGGGGGGGGGGGGGGGTGGAAATAAGAATAAGAACAAGAGAGAGAAACAAAAAAAAACCATTCCTCTCTTTTCTTTAGGTTATTTTAATCAAGACGACAGATGGAAACTCAAGGTCTTTCACTCCCCTCCTCCGACACACACAGCAGCAGCACCTAATCTCAGGACTGCGTTCCCACCATGTTCCAAATGGACATTAAAGAGCACACTGTGCCTTTGGGTAAAGACTGTTCCCAACACCAGAGCTTATCCTCCATGACCTGTTTTTTTTCTGGCAGTGTGTTCCATTCTCAGGGTCAGGTCAAGGAGGCAAGTCCCAAACCCACTGCAGCTGGAACAGGAATTGAACCTGAAATCTTAACATGATTCTGAACCACACAGTAGCCATCTGGCCGCTGAGCTAAATGGCCTCCACTTGTTACCTTACTACAGTCTACATAACCAAGCTTCTGAGGTATTTAAGATTACACTGCACACAGACAATGTAAAATGCTAGAATAACATCTACGAGATAGCTTTGGATACATCAAACATATTTAATGCTTTTAAATTGGGAATTGGGTAGTGAGCAAGCAGAATGGCTATCCATGCTGGTCAGTCTGATCAAACTGACAACTTCACAATATAGACACTTGGCAGCTGAACAATCAGTAATATTGTACAGCATTTGGACAAATCTGGGCAGGTCAGACAGCCTACAATAGTCTCTTTCCAACACATGTTTCACAGTACTGTATCATAACTAACCGAACACTGCCTCAAAACTAGTCTCTCTTACCAAGAATCCAGTGACAAACACATTAGATTCAAAAAGGCATCATCTATCCGAATCTGGCTTCAGCCTCCCTGATCTCTGCGACAACAGACATCCGTGTGGTTCCGATGCTGCAAGTGGTCACATGTGGCGTAACTCTGGCCAATGTCCTCCTCACTGATTCTCAAGGTCATGGAGTGAAATCTGGGGTGCTTGGAACTTGTATCTCACATACACCAGAAAGCATGGGGAGAGAGATGTAACTGAGCAATGCGCGTTAGATTTGTGCACAGGGCTTCACATGCAATACAGAAATAAGTATTAAAAAGATCACGTTTACGCTCCTTAAACCGAATACCTTTGAAAAAAACATCTATAACTCATACAACACATCCTCAATCCAGTCACATTACTCTCAGGGAGACCACACAGCATGGGATATTGACCTGGCTGGGGGTAGTAAATGGGCACCCCGTAATTGATGAAGGGTTATGTCGACTCCCGTCCCTCAGATGCTGCCTAACCCGCGGTGTCATTTCCAACACCACACTTTACCGATTCTGACTCTCCACCATCTACAGTCCTCACTATCCTGGGAAAGTAATACAACTCACTCAAGTCACTTTAGTAGACGCCTGACCCTGAACTTTACCTGTTCTGGGAGTGTTTGATGGGGACAGTGTAGAGGAAGCTTTAAGGTTCAGATACAGACTGTTCGGCACATCTTGCCCGTATTTGCTCTTCAAACGGAGCTTGCATTCTGTACTCAATGTGTTTCTCAGAATTCGGAGGTCCTACAGGAAAGGAACCTGCGCTGATTAATGGTGTGTTTCTTGTGTATCAAGCGCTTTGCTGGTTTCTAATAACCCCAGTTGGGGTAAGGTCACCAGAGAGAGGCTTCACTGCGGGAAGGCGACATTAGGACTGAGTCTGTCGCTGCGTTCAAATGGCCGCCTGGTTCATCTCTCCAGTCAAAATTCACAAAATAGAAAAAGAACTATTACATTAAACTGAAGCATCAAAAACCCCACGGCCCGCCAAAGTAAACAATTTTAAAATGATCCCCTCGCTTAACAAAAATAACGTGAACAATAATTTAAAATTTCATTGTAACCACTCTGGATTGAAACACCGGGGAATTAATCCTACATCAACTCAGTGAGAAACCCCCCCCCCACCCCCCGGCTTCGCCTCTCGCCGCCAATTCAACCTGTTCCTCACCAACACGGCTGCCGTCTTCTCTCACTCTAACTCCGGTTCTGCTCCGTGTCTCCAGCCGGATTAGCCCTGAATGCGGTTTTCCACGCTCCGCCCCTGGCTTCATAAAGCGATTGTGATGCCGCAGAGATACGTGACTGGCCCCAAACTCCGCCCAGAGCCGCTGCAGGGACGATGGACAAGAGATATACACCCAGAAACCAACCCACAAACTGGTCTCAGACAGAACCGGCCCTTAACCTGCTGTCTTGGGAGGATGAGAAGGCCTTGTGCTATTCCCCAGCGGTAATAAATCCAGAGACCCAGGTACTGTCCTGGGAACCTGGGTCTGACTCTTGCTTTGGCACTGGGTGGGTTTGAATTAAATTTTAAAACATCACCCTAATGTTAATCACTGTTGGTTCACTAATGTCTTTGATGAAGGAAACTGCCATCTTTGGACTACTATCTGTGTGGAGTTTGTACATTAGATTACTTACAGTGTGGAAACAGGCCCTTCGGCCCAACAAGTCCACACTGACCCTCCGAAGAGCAACCCACCCAAACCCATTCCCATTTCCCTACATTTACCCCTTCACCCAACACTACGGGCAATTTAGACTGGCCAATTCACCTAACTTGCATATTTTTGGACTGTGGGAGGAAACTGGAGCACGCGGATGGAGAAACAAAGCTCACTCACTTCAATAATTTCAGTCCGAGACAATGTCTGAAGCAATCAATATGTTTATTATACGGTTGCAAGCGTGGTGCCTAAAATAGACACACAGAGTTTAGCGAGTACATATCTTATATCAGATTCACTACTCCAAACCCGGTGCCCATTACTATTGTTTATCTCTTGCCTTATCCGGCCTTGTGCATAACAAAGTACAAGTTTTACTTAGTAAAAACAATGACTGCAGATGCTGGAAACCAGATTCTGGATTAGTGGTGCTGGAAGAGCACAGCAGTTCAGGCAGCATCCAAGTAGCTTCGAAATCGACGTTTCGGGCAAAAGCCCTTCATCAGGAATAAAGCCATTTCACCACATCCTGCTGTGACCCATTGTTAGGTATATCCTTCTTCATGATTATCTACTTCCTCCACATGTGCCGTCTCCTCCCTTTCCCCAACCATATTGATCCTTATGACCTTTTAATTGGGGTTTGGTTTTGTGTTTTTGCAAAAGTGGGAAACAGATGCTTATAACTACAGCTTGTACAAGCATATCTGGCTTAACCTACATCCTCACAGCACCTTATCTATTTGTCTACCATTGTTAGCAGGCACATTTCATTCTTGCATTCACATTTTAGCTAATACAAAAATAATTATATATTTCCTCCACATAGTTTTCATTCTTGTTGACTCAGCTCTTAGGTTGAAACAATTATACACTGGTGTGAGTGCATTTACCTTGCATAAGTTATTATGATTGCAGAAGTAACACTACTTTACCTATATCCCACAATTTCCCCCTTTTTCTTTAATTAGCATTTGTTATCTTCTGCATTTTTCTTTTAAGCATCGCCCCCAAAATTCGCAAGCATCACTCCGGAGATTTCATCCATCTTGGTCTCACTCAACCCTCATTATTTAATCGATAAAGTTCCTCTGCCTGATTCCCTTTTAGGGGCATCTGTTTCATTAAGGCTGTCTCAATCAGTCTTTTGGTGAATCTTCGTGTACAGGGTATGATACAACAGCCAACGGCCACCAATACCCCGACTACTACTATCAGGGAAGTAAGGATGGAAACCACCATCCCTTTCCATTTTCCAAACCAGGATTCAAGCCATCCCGTGAGAGATGTGTCTACTCCTGAATTCTCAGCCAGTTCCTCTGCTAAGGGAGTCAATCCCCTTAAGGCCCGAGTAATTGAACCACCAGGTGCAGTGTTATTAGGAATAAAGGTACAACAGCTTCCTCCTAACATCACACACACACACACCCTTTTTCCGCAAAAATCATATTAAGGGCCATTCTGTTTTCCCATGCCATCCTACTTGTCACATCAAACTGTTCTGATATTCCTTTAACCGCATCTCTTGTATAATTTATAAATCGCTGTTGATTATAGAAAATGTAATTTATCCAATCTACATTTTTATTAATTGTTACCCACCAGAAGAGAGCTGACTCAAAGCCTGCTGCAATCTGGTTACGAGCCTTGAACTCATCAGGTACCCCCCCCCCCCCCCCCCCCCCCCCAGGGACTCCTACAGAATCGAGATAAATCCTGTCACCGAAAGAAGTGTCTAACAGTGATCTCTTACCCCTTCCCTTGTTCCCTACTATCTTTTCCTTCTCAAATGCCAGGGTAAATGGAATTGCCAATTGTACAATTGCACATATCCCTCTCCAATCCAGAGGGAGAGTGGGTCTCAGTATTTTGCCTCCACAGTCCCACCACAGATCCGCTCGGGGAACCTTCAGTGCTGAGTAGTTCCCTCCCTTCTCCATTTCGGTGACATTCTTAATCTCTGTACATAATTTCAGCTCCCCAAATCTCTAGACCGATTTGTACCTCGTCTACGCTCACACGACATGTGATTTCCAACTGCAGCGGAAAATGTGGGGGGGGCTTTTGAATCTTCCTTCTCCAAGGGAGGGAACATCTGAGATAGGGAGGTACAGTTCCTATAATTCCATGCAGTCTCATCCTGATACAGGGCTATCATACATTTCATGCCCTTCCTGTCTCACTTCCACCCGAGTGGAAAGGGAACCACGTGGGCCACTGACCGACCGGAGGCACATGCATAGCAATTGCTTTTGTTCAGACTTTTTACAGTATACTTTACCCATTCAACCCAGGCATTTGCATCCCCATATCCAGTTTTTATTTCAATGGTCTGTTTTAAGTCCTTTCCCTCTATAATTTTTACTACTTTAAGGTCATTGGGAGGGGTGAAAGGTTGTACCTTATTATACAGTAGTTCTGCTCGTTTTCCCTGTCCTACACTAATTCGAAAACAACAGCCTGAGAAATCATTCCTGTTTGCTTTCATTTCTATCCCAAATGTTTCATTTAATTGTATCTCATAGGTGCCCCTCCCCTCCAGAATTGCTTCGTGCCATGTGGTTTTCTTTATCATTAAGTATATTGGGTTACACTTTTTATCGGGACAATCGAGAGCTGGTCGGAAGGGGGCCCGGTGTACTGCGACGAGACCATTATGCTAAGTACCATCCCCAAGGCCATCCCTGTAGGACTTAAGATGTATCTTTGAGCTGCGGTACTGTCTCTGACTATCCACATCCCCACAATTTACTAAACTGCATGCATCTGCGTCTATTACTTGTGGATGATCAGACTCAGGAACCGTTAATAACATGTATGAAAATGATATTTGACAAAATCCCGATACTAAGAGGGCTAGTATCATAACTCTAAACATCCCCAGCATTCTAATAAAAACATGCTGAAGCACAAAAAGACTTAATATACAATCTTACAGAAATAATCCCGCGCTCACGTCACCACTGTATAATCAGTTACTCAAAGTCTCTTTAGTCTGAGTTTCAGCGGATCTTGCGTTGACGCGACTTCTTCCTCAACTGGAGATTCCACTGGCCCTTTGATCCGAGTGCAGTGAGTCCAGCCTTTCTCCGCCGTCCTTATTGCCGTTTCGGCAATATATATATACTGTATATATGTATACTGTTCCCTCTTTATTTTCTAATGCCCTAAGGGCTCTTTCCAATGCATAGAGTTTGCAGGTCTGAGCTGACCACCCATTTGGCAACCTTCCTGCCTCTACCACACTACCTTCCATCCCGTCTACGACTGCATACCCATTATGTCTTATCCCTTCAGTCACCCGGGATGATCCGTCTATAAAAAGTTGGGCTCTTGCATGAAGTGGAACATCTCTGAGGTCCATGCGGACCTTAGTTTGGTATTCCAAAATGTCAAGGCAGTCGTGCTCTGGATTCTGAGGAGAGTCTCCTTCCCCTTTCCAAAGAAAGGCAGCTGGATTTAAACAATTGTCCGTGACCAACACTAGATCATCCTTTTCTACTAATATTGCCTCATATTTCAGAATCCGCGAGTCTGCCAACCATCGCCCAGCTTTTTGGTTTAGGATTGTTCTCACTTGGTGTGGAGTGCTTACTATGAGGGCTCCCCCAAATGTAAGCTTTCTGCTTTCCTCCACCAACAGTGCAGAGGCAGCCACAGCCTGCACACACTCAGGCCACCCCCGGGATACTGGATCCAGTAGCTTTGAAAGATATGCTACTGGCTGTTTCATTCCTCCCCACCTCTGGGTTAATACTCCCAAAGCCTCTCCCTTATCCACGGTAGCAAAGAGGTGGAAAGGTTTATCTAGAGAAGGTAAGGCTAACACGGGGGCATGGATCAGATCTCTTTTGAGTTCCTCAACTCGTTCTTTTTCCTCATCATCCCAACTTAGACATTTTGGTTCCTCCTCTAATAGTTTCAGATATAATTTCTTAGTCTTCTGTGCACAGGAATCAATCCACAATCTGCAATAACCTGCTAGACCCAAAAATTTATGTAACTCCCGTTTAGTGCTGGGCAGCGGCATTCCCACTATTCCCTCTATCCGTTCCAGGCTTATCTTTCGCTTTCCCTCACTAACTAAATGTCCCAAGTATTTCACTTCTCGCTCCACATATTGTGGTTTGTTTTTAGATACTCGCAGTCCCTGCTGACCCAGGAAATTCAATAATTTGTTAGTGGCTACTACTACTCTTTCTCTTCTCTTTCCTGTTACTAAGAGGTCGTCTACATACTGCAACAGGGTAGTCCCCTCGGGGCTGCTAAATTTCTCCAATATTTGTTCTAGCATCTGTCCAAATAAATTCGGGGATTCCGTAAACCCCTTGGGGAGCACAGCGCACCGGTATTGCTGTTTCCGTCCTGTCTTGGGATCTTCCCATTCAAAGGCGAACAAATTCCTACTTTCCTCCGCCAAGGGACAAGCCCAAAAGGCACCCTTTAAATCTATCACACTAAACCATTTGTGGTCATGAGGGATCTTACTTAATAACGTAGAGGGGTTTGGCATCACTGGGTGCCTGATCTGTACTGTTCGATTCAATGTTCTCAAATCCTGCACCAATCGATAAGTTCCATCAGATTTCCGCACTGGTAGTATTGGGGTATTATAAGGAGACATACATGGCTCCAACAATCCATCTCTAATCAATCCTTCAATTACTGGCTGCAGTCCTCGTTTACCTTCTATGGGAATGGGATATTGTCGCTCACAGACAACGTCCCCTTTCCTTTTTAAACTTATTTTTAGGGAGGGATCTGTATTTTTCCACGATTCCCATACAATAGAGTCTATCTCTCTCTCCAGATCCTCTGTCAACATTGCCATTTGTACAACTAATTCTTTTTCCTGAATTCCAATCCCCAGTCCTAAGAGGATAATTAAATCTCTCCCTAGTAAGTTACTTCCTATATCAGGGATATACAACAGTTCCCCTGTGACTGTATCCTTAGGACCTTCTATCATCATAGGTTCAAATACTGGAACAGTAAATCCTTCCCCTTTTACCCCAGAAACAGTAATTGACCGTGTCGACATTCTTTGGTTTAAAATTCAGTGATGACCGTGCTGCCCCCGTATCTACGAGGAAGACTACCTCTTCCCTACAGGGTCCCACCTTCAGGTTTATCAAGGGTTCCTGGTGGGTCCCCGGGGGCAGGAACCCCTGATACCTCTATTCTTCATCAAAATTCATAAGCGGAATGGCCCTCTCTTCCCTTTTCAGAGCCAGACACTCCCGCTTAAAGTGCCCTATCTTTCCGCAATAATAGCATCCTGCCTGTGGAGACCTCCATCTCTGCCCCTGTCGCCCGAACCCTCTATCAAATGCTCCCCCTTGTCCTCTCCCTCTCCCTCTCTGTCCTACATGCTGCCACCCACCGCTCCGATTGCTCAATATTGGTTCCATTCTTTTCTGAACTACCTCATCAACCGCAGCTACCATCATTTTCACCTTCTGTTTTTGTCTTTCATCCTCTCTCTTTACAAACACTTTCTGTGCCTCTCTTAACAATTCATCTAATGGCTTTTCGCTCCACCCTTCTACCTTCTGTATCTTTGTCTGTATGTCTGGCCATGCCTTTGTCACAAAATGTACTTTGTGCCACTGGGTCCTTAGGGTTCATTTCAGAGTATTTCCGCATTGAGTCTCTTAATCTTTGCAAGAAAGCTGAGGGAGTCTCATCTTTTTCCTGTCTAACTTCAAAGGCTTTAGTCAAATTCTGTGACTTCGGATCTGCCTCTCTTATTCCTTTTAGAAGCAAGTCTTTCAATTTCCTCATTTCTTCTCTATGCTCCGGGTTTTGATTTTCCCACTGGGGGTCTCTGAGGGGAAACTTCGTCTCTCCCTGTCCAGCATCCCCATCTCCAATGGGGTGTTCCCTGTCCCATATTTTAATGGCTGCTCCTCGTATAAGTCCCCTTTCTTCCCCAGTAAATAGTATATTCAAAATAGACATTAACTCAGTCCACGTATACAGACTGGGCCTCAAAAATTGATCAATTTGTTCAGACAACCCTACTGGATCTTCAACCAGGACCTACATCTCCTTTTTAAATGTTCGGACCTCCCCACTGGTGACGGGGGCACTTACAAACCCAATCTCTTTGTCCCCTATTGGTACCTCCTGAAGGGGATAACTCTTTACGTTCTTCCCCTTTTTTTGTTTTTGCTTTTCCCCCTTAGACTTTGGTTTAGATCCTCCGGAGACCTCCTCTACGTCTACTTTATCTTCCCTTTCTTTTGTTGAGGATTGAAGGTCGGGAACAACAACATCCCCGTCCACCGCCCCTTCGTCCTCCTCTTGTGGGTCATCTGTTCCCTGTCCCTGTCTGTCTGTCTGTCTCTCCTCCCCCATTTTCACCTAAACTGATTTTATGGTATGGGGGGCAAGCAGCCAAGAGGATCCCAGGGACTGGGTGGGGCAGTGGGGGAATCCTTTGTCTTTACTACCATCATTCCCAAACCGCCATTCCAACAGGACGCATAGTCCGCCTCCTCTTGACTAAAAGGTTTTTTATTCACATACAAATCTAAATACCGACATATACAATCCTTGTCCGAACCATACTTTGGCCAGAAGACAGCCGGACGATGGATTGGGTCTTTGGTCCATAATAAACAACAATATTTCATCATTGTCTTTTTATCTTTTACCCTTGTACAAGTGTTACTTGTCCATTCCCGCAATATCCTCCCCATGGATTTTCAGGAGGAATGTTACCAGGGACTTTTTCTTCCTTTACTCCATGACAGTTACTCTGCCTACCCGCCATTTCTTGGGGCCCTCGCCAGTCCCTCCCCTTTCCCCGGCCACCAAGGCAATACTTAAAAGTCAGTTTTCTTACCTTGGTGTGTGCACAGAGTTGCCTGGCCCCTTTTTGCCGTATTTTCTATCGACCTCCTTTCACTGATTTGGATGTCTCTCTTGTGGGGTTCATACCAGTCACCCAAGGGAGCGGACCAAACTGGAACACGAGACCGCTCCACAATTGGGAACGGGATGCGTCTTCCCAGTGTCCAGGGCCAGCAACTTCCCCCGGCGATGGAAGAACATCCTGGACGAGCCCCCAGTTGTGAGAAACAAAGCTCACTCACTTCAATAATTTCAGTCCGAGACAAGATCAGAAGCAATCAGTATGTTTATTATATGCTTGCAAGCGTGGTGCCTAAAATAGACACACAGAGTTTAGCAAGTATATATCTTATATCGGGTTCACTATTCCAAACCCGGTGCCCATTACTATTGTTTATCTCCTGCCTTATCCGGCCGTGTGCATAACAAAGTACAAGTTTTACTTGGCCATTTCACCACATCCTGCTGTGGCCCGTTGTTAGGTATATCCTTCTTCATGATTATCTACTTCCTCCACATGTGCTGTCTCCTCCCTTTCCCCAACCATATTGATCCTTATGACCTTTTAATTGGGGTTTGGTTTTGTGTTTTTGCAAAAGTGGGAAACAGATGCTTATAACTACTGCTTGTACAAGCATATCTGGCTTAACCTACATCCTCACAGCACCTTATCTATTTGTCTACCATTGTTAGCAGGCACATTTCATTCATGCATTCACATTTTAGCTAATACAAAAACAATTATATATTTCCTCCACATACTTTTCATTCTTGTTAACTCAGCTCTTGGTTGAAACAATTATACACTGGTGTGAGTACATTTCCCTTGCATAAGTAATTATGATTGCAGAAGTAACACTACTTTACCTATATCCCACATGGAGGAAACCCACACAGACATAGGGAGAGAATGTGCAAACTCTACACAGACAGTTGCCTGAGGTGGGAATTGAACCCAGATCTCTGGCACTGTGAGGCAGCAGTGCTAACCACTGTGCCACCCATTCTCCCGGTGTCTGAGTGGGTTTCCTCCAGGTGCTTCAGTTTCCTCCCACAATCCAAAGATGTGCAGGTGAATTGGCCATGGGAAATTGCCCATGGTGTTAGGTGCATTAGTCAGGGTAAATATAGGATAGGGGAATGGTTCTGGGTGGGTTACTCTTCGGAGGGTTGGTGTGGACTTGTTGGGCCAAAGGGCCTGTTTCCATCCCGTAGGAAATCTAATCTTACCTGGTCTGGTCTGTGTGACTCTAGACCACAGTGATGGGATTGACTTTAACTGGCCCCTGAGCATTTAGAGATGGACAATTCATGTTGGGAAAGCCAGTGACATTCATGTCCAATGAATGAATAAACATCCCATCTAATTCCCCACCTGAACATAACAGTACCCTCACAATTGTGGACGACATCTAACTGCTCTCTGAAATGGCCAAGCAAGCCACTCAGTTCAGGAAGTTAATAAATATGACCTTGCCAGTCTCTTCCCTATCATGGAAAAACATTTTAGAAACCAAAGCAGCCAGAAAATCTAGGAATAAACTGCCACCAAATCCCCTCAAACCATTCAACACCCAAACATCCACTCCCCGTCTGACAGAGGGATAATGACAACTCCAAATTATACATACAAAAAGCAATGTGCAGGAGATATTCAGTAGACCTGCCATCAGAAGTATCACTGGACTCAAAACATTACATGTTTTTTTGTTTCAGATCTCCAGCATCCATAGAACATAGAAAAGTACAGTACAGGCCCTTCAGCCATTGTGCTAGCCTTCTATTCTACTCTAAGATCAAACTAACCTACATACCCTTCATTATACTATCATCCAAGAGTCGCTTAAATGACCCTAATGTATCTGACTCTACTACCACCGCTGGCAGTGCATTCCACACACCCACCATTCTCTGTGTAAAGAACCTATTTCTGACATCTCCCCTAAACCTTCCTCCAATCACCTTAAAATTATACCCCCTCATGATAAACATTTCCACCCTGAGAAACCGTCTTTGGCTATCCACTCGATGCCTCTCGTCATCTTGTACACCTCTATCAAGTCACCCCTCATCCTTCTTCACTCCAATGAGAAAAGCCCTAGTTCCCTCAACCTTTCTTCATAAGACATACCCTCCAGTCCAGGCAGCATCCTGGGATATGGGCCAGGTGCTGGCAGGTGGGACTAGATTGGGCTGGAATATCTGATGGACGAGTTAGACTGAAGGGTCTATTTCCGTGCTATACATCTCTATGACTCTATGACTCTATGACCAGAACTGAACACAACATTCCAAGTGTGGTCTAATCAGGTCTTTATAGAGCTGCAGCATAACCTCGCGGCTCTTAAACTCAATACCCCTGCAAATGAAACACCATACGGCTTCTTAACAACCCTATCAACTTGGGTGGCAACTTTGAGGGATCTATGGACATGGATCCCAAGATCCCTCTGTTCCCCCACACTGCCAAGAATCCTGCCTTTAACCCTGTGTTCTGCATTCATATTCAACCTTCCAAAGTGAATGACTTCACACTTTTCCAGGTTGAACTCCATCTGCCACTTATCAGTCCAGTTCTGCACCCTCTCAATGTCTTGTTGCAACCTACAACAGCCCTCCACACTATCCACCACTCCGCCAACCTTCCTGTCATCAGCAAACTTACTAACCCACCCTCCACTTCCTCATCCAAGTCATTTATAAAAATCACAAAAGAACAGAGGTCCCAGAACCGATCCCTGCAGAACACCACTGGTCATCGAGCTCCAGGCTGAATACTTTCCATCTACCACCACCCTCCATCCAGACAGGCTTCCCTGTATCCCATGCCTCCTTACTTTCTGAAAGAGACTACCATGGTGAACCTTATCAAATGCCTTGCTGAAATCCATGTACACCACATCCATTGCTCTACCTTCATCGACATGTTTTGTCACATCCTTAAAGAATTTAATAAGGTTTGTGAGGCATGACCTGCCCCTGACAAGTTCATGCTGACTATCTGTAATTAAACGATGGTTTCCAAGTAATCATAAATCCTGTCTCTCAGTATCCTCTCCAGTACTTTGCCCACCACTGACATAAGACTGACTAGTCTGTAATTCCCAAGATTATCCCTATTCCCTTTCTTGAACAAGGGAATAACATTTGCCACCCTCCAATCATCTAGCACTACTCTAGTGGACAGTGAGGATGCAAAGATCATCACCAAAGTCACAGCAATCTCTTCTCTTGCATCGTGTAGTAACCTTTGGTATATCCCATCTGGCCCAGGGGATTTATCTATCAGCACATCCTCCTTCTTAATATCAACCTGTTCAAACATATCAGTCTGTTTCACGGTGTCCTCAGAAACGTCAAGGTCCCTCTCAGTAGTGAATACTGAAGCAAAGTATTCATTAAGGGCCTCCCCTACCTCCTCCGACTCCCGGTGCAAGTTCCCTCCTCTAACCCTGATTGGCCCTACCCTCACTCCGGCCATCCTCCTGTTCCTCACATTAGTGTAGAATGCCTTCAGATTTTCCTAAATCCTACCTGCCAAGGCTTTTTCGTGCCCCCTTCCAGTTCTCTAAAGTCCATTCTTCAGTTCCTACCTGACTACTTTGTAACCCTCTAAAGCCCTGTCTGATCCTTGCCTCCTCAACCTTAAGTAAGCTTCCTTCTTCCTCTTGACTAGATGTTCCACATCCCTCGTCACCCAACATTCTTTCACCCTACCATCCCTTCCTGGCTTCAGTGGGACAAACCTGTCCGGCACTATCAGTAAGCGCTTCCTAAACAACCTCCACATTTCTGATGTGCATTTCCCTGAGAACATCTGTTCTCAGTTTATGCTCCCCAGTTCCTGACTATTAGCATTGTTATTCTCCCTCCCTGAATTAAATACTTTCCCATACCGTCTGCTCCTATCCCTCTCCATGAGTATAGTATCCACAGTTCCTTGTCTTATTCAAATTGCAAATACTTGAATAATTACATTTTTGATAAAGGAAAAAAAAAGAAACAACTTGTTTACATGCATTTTTGGAAATAGTTTCACAAAGAGCCACATTAAAACCTCGGGAACAAACTTTTATGCTCAGGGTGGCACGGTGACAAGCACTGCTGCCTCACAGCGTCAGAGACCCAGGTTCAATTCCTACTTCAGGCGACTGTCTGTGTGGAGTTTGCACACTCTCCCCGTGTCTGCGTGGGTTTCCTCCCACAGTCTAAAGATGTGCAGTAAGGTGAATTGGCCAGGCTAAATTGCCCGTAGTTTTAGGTGAAGGGGTAAATGTAGGGGAATGGGAATGGGTCTGGGTGGGTTGCGCTTCAGCAGGTCGGTGTGGACTTGTTGGGCTGAAGGGCCTATTTCCGCACTCTAAGTAATCTTAAAAAAAAATAGGAGGATCAGCTTGGATAAATAAGTGGCTTAAGGCTAGAAACAGAAAATGATTGTTTATCAGTCTTGGGCATGATAGACAATGGGGTTCCCTTTTTTTGATATATTGGAATACAGAGTAAAATTTTGTAATTTATGATTACATTAAACTTGGAGGTGTGCCAGAGTGAGGATGATAGAAATCGATTGCAATAAAATATGGATATGCGAACAGAATGGGCAATCAAGTGACAGATAAATTTAGAGGTGTGCTTTAATGTGATAGTCTTCATCACACTGGAATCTAGGGTCCATGTGCAAAAATAGCAGGAAATATTGAGAGAAATTAGCAAAGCATGTGAAATCTTGGGCTGAAGCAATAAAGACATTGAGTATAAGAAGTAGGTAGGTTAAGCTGATCCTTCGTGGAGCTCTGTTAGGCCACAACTGGAATATTGATCAATACACTTGAGGCAGGATGTGTGGGTTAAACAGAGAAATAGGCAGCATTCACTCTAATTTTCTTTCCAGCCGCATGGGTCTCTAAGGTCAATGTTACTGTTAGTGTACTGACACTTCTCACCATTGCATCAAACCTTGGAGTGCCTGCACTTAAAGGGAGCCATTGGGAATGGGACTGACTAAATTACTCTCCAGAGAATTGAGATGGCCTTGAAAAGCTGCATAACCTGCTTCTGTCCAGTGAGTGACAATAATGACACATAACTCAGATCATCTAGAATACATCTATTTTTAGCTGTGGCATTCAATATCTTGCTGGTTATTATTGTGCATTGGTTGGACACATTGATTGTTGACAGAGACTCCTCAATCTCGTCCATTCCTATACTTTGCAATTTTTGCACCATTGATGGATTCCCTGACTTGTACTAATCTTCTTCCCACATGCAATACTTTATGCTTATTTGCAGTGTTTAACCTGACATTGTTCTGTTCACCCTTGTATTTAGTCTGGCTTATTTTATTACTTGCAGTTCAGTGCACTGCCCCAGGACTTCTCTTCCTGTCTCTATTATTGACATTTTTCAATGAAATAGAGTTGTGGATTAAACCAAATTAGCTGGGGTAATGTATGTTTAGAGAAATGCATAAAGTTGAGGTACCTGGAGAGACTTGGTAAAGTAAGTGCATGAATCCTATGTGTAAATCTTTATTGAATCAGTACATATTTATAGTGAAAATAATGAAGTGATTAGATAGTAAAGGGTACGTTGTGAAATGAGATTCATTGCCATGGTGTGGTGTAAAAGAAACATTTTAGTGGCTCCTGTAGTGCAGTAGTAGTGTCCCTATCTGTGAACAAGGAGGCCCAAGTTCAAGTCCTTCCTACCCCTATAAGACTTGCGTGTGTCATAACATCCTCAAACAAGTTAATTGGAAAGGTATTTTCTTAGTTTTCTAAAAGTACATCATTTTCACCAGGCACCGAAGTCCAGCTTGATTTATAAATGCCCCACATTCTCCACCCTACTCTCTACAGTAAAAGATCTACTACAGTGCCAAATCCCCTTAGGCTTGAGTTAAATATTCATAATGCAACGGAGTGTACCAGTCACTGTGACATGGTTCTTTAGGATATTGTGTCTTCCTGGGATTAGACACCACTGAAATAAAATATGATCAGACACACCGCCCTATTCTGTATTCCTCCCACACCTTTTGATCTATTTAGTTTGAAGAACGATTTCTAACTCCTTGAAAACATTCAATACTTTGGCCTCAGCCACCGTCCGTGGCAGAGAATGCGACAGGCTCACTACTGTCTAGGTGAAGAAATTTTTCCTCATCTTACAGTTAAATAACCTACCCCACATCCATAGCTGATGAAAAACATAAAGCATGCGTGGGAGAGAAGGCAGAGAGGATCCAGATAAGGGACTCAGTCAAGAGTCATGCAACAAACTAAAGGCTACAATTGGTGGTGGATGACAATTTCCACGATGACACCTGTGTACAACTCAAAGATTTTAGTGCTTTAAATTAACCAACAGGTGTCAACTATGTGTTGGTGGATATCATTTTCAGTTCAGAGTTAGAAAGTTGTGGGTCCAAGTCCCACTTAAAGGCATGATCCAGCCTGACATTTCAATGTGGAACTGAAGGAATGTTGCACTGTCAGAGGTAATACTTTTTAGTTGAGACATTGAATCAAGGTCCTCCTCATATTCTTGGGTGCCTTAGAAAATATTAATCCCTCAAGCAATGTTGCCGTTTGCGGGAAACAACAAATGCTGGAGATCACAGTGGGTCAGACAGCATCCATGGAGAGACAGTAAGCTAACTTTCCCAGTCTAGATGATTCATCCTCAGAGCTGAAGTGAATTGTGGAGGCGACAGCACTTATGCTATAGTTTTCGGGAGGAGAGCACGTGCAGTGAAGAGTATGGGGGATGGGTGTAGGGTGCTGCTGGAGAAAAGGTGTTGATAGATCAGATTAAGTGATTAGAATGTGAGAATACCAGAACAATAGTGTCTCTAACTGCCTGAGTGGAAAGTACACAGTCCCACTGGGGTGGGTGGAGGGGTGATTCCTCTGAAGCCCTCTACCACATTGACACTTTCCAGTTCCCTGCCCCTAACTGTCTCCTGTTCAATATGGACGTCCAATCCCTCTACACCTCCATTCACCACCAGAATGTCTGAGTGCTCTTGGCTTTGCCCTCGACCAGAGACCTGAACAATTCCCATCCTCCACCACCACCACTCCCCCCTCCACTTGGCTGAACTTGTTCTCTCACTGAACAATTTCTCCTTTAATTCATCTCACTTTTGACAAGTCAAAAATATGAGCCCTCACATGGTTCCAAGCTTTGCCTGCCTCTTCATGGGGTATGTTGAATGATTCTTATTCCGGTCTTACACTAGTCCCATTCTCCCAATTCCTCAGTTAATGTTGCATCTGTTCGGATTAAGCCAGTTTACAAAACATCATTGCTGACATGGCTTACTTCTTCCATAACTGTGGTTTACTGCCCACTGTGGTTGACAGGGCCCTCAACTGCATCTGACTGATCAATTGTTCTTCTGTCTGCCACAACCCCCCCAAAAGAGGACAGTCTGTCCTTTCTAGTCTAGCAGTTAGACACATGATTGTTCTGCCATTCTCACATTCTAATAATTTAATCCAAACAATCAAAATCTTTTCTCCAGTAGCACCTTACACCCACTATCTCCCATGTTCCCCCTCTCAAACAAACTATAGCAGTCCTTTCCACACTTCACTTCAGCTCTGAAGAAGTCATCTAGACGCTAGCTTCTCTCTTTCACCACCACCACCAAAGAATGCTGACTGATCCAGCCTTTGTTGTTTTCAGTACAGGTTCCAACATCTGCAGTAATTAGCTCCTACATTGCTGTTTGCAGGATATTTGCTGTCTTTATTCTAACCCTTGTGTTTCCCTGCATTACAATAGAATCCACACTTCAAAAAAGCAAGTCTCTCTTGCAATTTGAAGGAAACCTACATTGAAAACTGAGGCTGGCTATACTGTGATCAAGGTAAAAACAATGACTGCAGATGCTGAAAACCAAATACTGGATTAGTGGTGCTGGAAGAGCACAGCAGTTCAGGCAGCATCCAACGAGCAGCGAAATCAACGTTTCGGGCAAAAGCCCTTCATCAGGAATAAAGGCAGTGAGCCTGAAGCATGGAGAGATAAGCTAGAGGAGGGTGGGGGTGGGGAGAGAGTAGCATAGAGTACAATGGGTAAGTGGGGGAGGAGATGAAGGTGATAGGTCAGGGAGGAGAGGGTGGAGTGGATAGGTGGAAAAGAAGATAGGCAGGTCGGACAAGTCAAGGAGACAGTTACTGAGCTAGAAGTTTGAACCTAGGATGAGGTGGGGGAAGGGGAAATGAGGAAGCTGTTGAAGTCCACATTGATGCCCTGGGGTTGAAGTGTTCGGAGGCGGAAGATGAGGCGTTCTTCCTCCAGGCGTCTGGTGGTGAGGGAGCGGCGGTGAAGGAGGCCCAGGACCTCCATGTCCTCGGCAGAGTGGGAGGGGGGAGTTGAAATGTTGGACCACGGGGCGGTTTGGTTGATTGGTGCGGGTGTCTCGGAGATGTTCCCTAAAGCACTCTGCTAGGAGGCGCCCAGTCTCCCCAGTGTAGAGGAGACCGCATCGGGAGCAACAGATACAATAAATGATATTAGTGGATGTGCAAGTTAAACTTTGATGGATGTGGAAGGCTCCTTTAGGGCCTTGGATAGAGGCGAGGGAGGAGGTGTGGGCACAGGTTTTACAGTTCCTGCGGTGGCAGGGGAAAGTGCCAGAATGGGAGGGTGGGTCATAGGGGGGTGTGGACCTGACCAGGTAGTCACAGAGGGAACAGTCTTTGCGGAAGGCGGAAAGGGGTGGGGAGGGAAATATATCCCTGGTGGTGGGGTCTTTTTGGAGGTGGCGGAAATGTCGGCGGATGATTTGGTTGATGCGAAGGTTTGTGGGGTGGAAGGTGAGCACCAGGGGCGTTCTGTCCTTGTTACGGTTGGAGGGGTGGGGTCTGAGGGCGGAGGTGCGGGATGTGGACGAGATGCGTTGGAGGGCATCTTTAACCACATGGGAAGGAAAATTGCGGTCTCTAAAGAAGGAGGCCATCTGGTGTGTCCTATGGTGGAACTGGTCCTCCTGGGAGCAGATACGGCGGAGGCGGAGAAATTGGGAATACTTATGGCGGAGTCTCCTCTACATTGGGGAGACTGGGCGCCTCCTAGCAGAGCGCTTTAGGGAACATCTCCGAGACACCTGCACCAATCAACCAAACCGCCCCGTGGTCCAACATTTCAACTCCCCCTCCCACTCTGCCGAGGACATGGAGGTCCTGGGCCTCCTTCACCGCCACTCCCTCACCACCAGACGCCTGGCGGAAGAACGCCTCATCTTCCGCCTCGGAACACTTCAACCCCAGGGCATCAATATGGACTTCAACAGCTTCCTCATTTCCCCTTCCCCCACCTCATCCTAGGTTCAAACTTCTAGCTCAGTTACTGTCTCCTTGATTTGTCCTACCTGCCTATCTTCTTTTCCACCTATCCACTCCACCCTCTCCTCCTTGACCTATCACCTTCATCCCCTCCCCCACTCACCCATTGTACTCTATGCTACTTTCTCTCCACCCCACCCTCCTCTAGTTTATCTCTCCACGCTTCAGGCTCACTGCCTTTATTCCTGATGAAGGGCTTTTGCCCGAAACGTCAATTTCGCTGCTCGTTGGATGCTGCCTGAACTGCTGTGCTCTTCCAGCACCACTAATCCAGTATATGCTGTGATCAGGTGAGGCAGCAAATTTAATCAATGCATAGTCAATTGACAAAACAACCAGGGTTTATCGAAATTGGTAGATCACAGGAGGAAGGGATATTGTCTGTTAAAGATAAGGAGTGTGATAGAGGGACATCTCTGTTTTGATAGATTTTAAAGTAGTTTCAGTTAAATAGGCCATGTCCTTCTTCAGCAAGTTTTAAAATAGAGGGCTCAGGTGGCACCGTGTCTGAGAAATTAGAAAATGTCTCTGTTCAGAAACCAATTAAGTCAAAGTTCCTTTGGTGGCTGCACTATTTGAAATGTTGATTTGGTGGATTTACAGTAATATGGATGACACTGTTCTGAGAATAGGGAACTCTTAAGGGAACCTTTTCAAAGGGGAAAGTAAAGAATCAATTTCCAGAAATTAATACCTTGCTCTGTAAGCCATAAAATTGAACTATGATGACAGTCATTTCTTTTCAAGTAATAAGAGATGCAGCATAATCCATGGGCTAGGTGGCAATTGTTAGTTTTCAGCTGTTAAAAACATCTAAAGTGGCTGGAAGCACTTTGTTCACAACTAGAAGATGTCCCAATGTTCCATAAATGGAAGTTCTGTCATCAGCCTCACAAACATGTCAACATTTCTGCATCACTTTTTTTCCCTTCTTCAGAAAATTCTGTATGACCCATGGTGTCCTTTTTCCAGGCAGTAGGGATGTAGACAATATGCAGCAGACTCGTTATGGTTGTTACAGAAGCATTGGTTGTCCCACTAATTGTGATTATAGGATTTCTAATCTTTGCTGCTCCACCTTGCTGATCAGTGCTAGGTCTAGAAGGACTGTTTCAAGATGCTGTTACTTTCCAGTGAGGGACCCCAGTTTGGAAGTGGCACACATTCTGAAGACTCCTCGACTTCCTGCTTTCCCAGGAGACTCCACTGGGGCAAACCTGCTGTAATGTAAAATCCAGGAAATTCCTACTTCAGTGATTCCAGGTGCCTTCAAACTCTAAGCTCCATCTCACATTGTCGGAGACACAGTGATCCCACAGGAAGTGTCCAGAAATTCTAGATGGCCCAGAAATTACTGCCTTGCCATGATTGTAACTGTATTCTCTCTTTTAGAATCTAGTTAAAAGATTCATTTCAGTTAGTATTTGTTGACATTTGTATAGGTTCCTTCTGACTGCTGTAGTGATCTCTGTACCTGTAATAGTCCACATTAACAAAACATTCCTATACGAATGCTGACAATAACTCAATGGAGCTGA
This sequence comes from Chiloscyllium punctatum, assembly GCF_047496795.1. Lineage (NCBI taxonomy): Eukaryota > Metazoa > Chordata > Chondrichthyes > Orectolobiformes > Hemiscylliidae > Chiloscyllium > Chiloscyllium punctatum. The sequence continues at coordinate 94,272,192 of NC_092757.1, read as the reverse complement.
ATCACTCCTACTGACAACAATTACTAGTTCTAACCAGTCACCTAGCTAAATCTGTAACTATTGCAAACAAACAGCTTGTTTACCTGCTGACTAATACTGGAAAGGTTCACATTAGAGTCAATTTGCAAGTGAAATCCTAAATGCAAAACTGAACAAAACCTCAAGAAAGAGAGAAATTCTTAAATGAACAGCATTTGAGCCAAGGAGGTAAAAACAATGACTGCAGATGCTGGAAACCAGATTCTGGATTAGTGGTGCTGGAAGAGCACAGCAGTTCAGGCAGCATTGAGAAGCAGCGAAATCGACGTTTCGGGCAAAAGCCCTTCATCAGGGCTTTTGCCCGAAACGTCGATTTTGAAGCTACTTGGATGCTGCCTGAACTGCTGTGCTCTTTGAGCCAATACTGTCCACAGCCGATACTGTATGACCAGTTCCTTCAGTGATTGATCTCATGAAGGTTGTTGTGCAGTTTTGTTTGACACTGAAAATGTTCTTCCAGAGACAGAAAGGGACATAATATTTAGTCACAGGAAGGGATTATAGGTTAGTGAGAAAAAGTGAAAAGTAGATCTAGTCTGAACCAGTGGCACTAGAAAATGAATTGTTGCAGAACAACATGCAGTATAAACAGCAATTAGACAAATCACATCAACCAGAAGTTCCACCTTTTATTTATAAATAATACTTTACTTGCCATTTACACAGTTTGCAGGGGTTTTTGTGCTTCAAAGCATGAATTGAATCAGAGGTACACAATGATGATCTATGTTTTGCAATACAGAACTTTAATCTTGCTGAACAGAGACATGTGACTAAATGGTGTGTCTCTTCTGCTCATCAAGACAAACATAAGAATGCCAACTTTAAACAATAACAACAATTTATACCACAGGAGAAAAGGGATAGATTGATGGATTGGCCAATCAGCTTTGATTTTCAGCCAAAACAACTGGGCTCCCCATAGTTCCAGATGTTTCAAAGATGACAACTGACTTGAACATATTACACTTGTGTAGAGAGGATTGGTCCCAGAAAATGAATATATTATTACTGAGTCAGAAAATGTCACCATAACTTTACCCTATTTGTCACTCCTAGCTGCAACTACTGTTCATTCCTTTCCCCTCAAAGTGATCAGTGGGTGAAATACCACCTCTATGCTTCTATATCTTCTCCAAGATAAATCAGGAGACTCCTCAGCTCGACTGAACTTGCAACAACATTGGGCACTGACAGGAGAACCTGCAATACAAAAAAAAAACAAAGTGAAATCTGTGCAAGGAAAAAGGAAACATTTAAAAAAAAGAAGAGATGCAAGTCAGCTGAAGCAATATCCAAAACTAAACGAAGGATTTCAATTTCAGGCAGAACCATGGCAAAAGACCTGTTAGTATCCTTTTCATTTTACTGTGGCTCCATTGAGATGGGAATCTCAAACTGTGAGCAGAAGTTACCACGTTAATTGAATTCTAATTTCAGTCCTTTTCTCTGTAAAGTAGGTAATTCAGTCACTATCCTGGGAACTCCAATTCCCCCTTAGCCCTCATGACCCACGTTTGATAAGATCACATACATTTTACATAATTAGATCAACAAACTCCAGCAGGATTGTGTCTTTCAGTCATTCTCCTGGCCCTAGGAAGCCCCTATAATCAGCGCAGGGCCTGACCTGGTTGCAATAACATCCAGATTTCCCTTTAAGTCAGGAGATCATTGGTGTAAGTCTCACTCTGAACAGTTAAGCACTTAATCTCACTTGAAAGGAAAAGCAGCAGGAGTAGGTCCATCAGCCCCACCGACCCAAGATAATAGCAAGTCGATTAGATTCCCTACAGTGTGGAAACAGGCCCTTCAGCCCAAAGTCCTCCAAAGAGTAACCCACCCAGACCCATTTTCCTCTGACAAATGCACCTAACATTATGGGACAATTTAGCATGGCCAATTCACCTAACCTGCACATCTTTGGACTGTGGGAGGAAACCAGAGCACCCGGAGGAAACCCACGCAGACATGGGGAGAATGTGCAAACTCCATACAGACAGTCACCCGAGGGTGGAATCGAACCTGGGAGCCTAGTGCTACGAGGCAGCAGTGCTCACCACTGAGCCACCCTGCCACTAAATAGTCAAATCATAGTTGCAATGTTCTAGAATCATTGTTAAACCAAGAGATTCTAGTCCATTATTGTAACTCCCTGTCAAGTGAATTAGAAAAAAATAGGCAAGCAAATATCTTCGAGGTAAGAGGGAGGCTTTGTTGCCCCTATTTCTGGAATACCTGTATTTATGGGCCTTGTGTGATGACTGACTTAACATACTTTTCTGGTCTTGGTTTCTGATTCCAAAACACTGAGTTAGAAGGAAGAAAAATCTTCCAAACTTGCATTAAATCTGCTAGTCTGTCTCCTGGTTGAAGTAATTAGGAACCAGATAGTTTCAACATGTCAGCATTTTGACAACTTTATAAACCCTTGGAAGCTGAACTATCATTACTTTCTAAAGACTCAAAACCACCACGTTATCCATCTGAACCAAAGCTGACTTGGAAGACCCTCCACCTGCCCACTGCTATCAGCAAGAAACCCAGTGGACTGAGACAGTGTTTGTCAAATTCTATTGTTTTATTTCCAGACCAATAATCAAAAAGGATATTTTTCTTTTGCCCATATGAAAATGTAAGAGTCTTTCTTGCGCTTTGAATATGTTTGTGTTGAAATTAAAAGGAAACTTGTTCTGCTTCTGGATTATAATTTACATGTTAATCAGATACCACATACTTTCAGAAATAAGTTTTATTTTCTAACAAATTATAAAATCCCTATAGTGTAGAAAAAAGGCCAATTAGCCCCAAGTCTGCACGGACCCTCCAAAGAACATCAAAGCTTTCTGTTTTGCACTAATCTGCAAGAATATCAATTTTAACTGCATGGAAAGTGCAGATTGACTGGCAAGTGGACTCCTCGTTGAGGCATTGCCATAGACAATGTACCAATGATGATGATTAACTTGGCTTTGTTTAAATTTTAACCCAGTCAGGTTGAATCTGAATGATCAGGAACATTCTGAGAAATTAGCCAGCAAATGGCTGTCACCTACTTGCTGAGGTGAAACAGACAGTGATGTGGAAAGATCAGTGATTGTCTAAAAGGAACATTCTCTCACCATCTTGAAACAAAGGCTTTTGGTGAGAAGACCATAAGCAGCAAAGCAGTAGTAGTGGTAAAACCCTGGCCTTGCAGAACTTAGTGCCTTAGGCAGCCTGTCCTCACGGCTACACACCTCTCAGTTCAGTCAGAAAGAGGATCAGGGATTTATTTAACAAAATAGGCAACAGGTATTTTCAAATATCAAGACAGTGTATAATGAATGAACTCCAAAACCAGCTCATTGGAATCTGATCTATATAATATTACTGAAGCACTTTTTCTACCCTACTCAATACTATTATACGGATGTACCTATTTTTCACCCTCAAGTTCTCTGTAGGGAAAATAGTCAAAAGGTTCCAGTTTTCTCACTATCAGTTGACCTCAACTAAAAATCAGATGAACGAATCATTAAACTCATTATTGTTCACAAGAAGTTGTTGTGCAAGGATGGCTGACACTCTGGCCTACAATGGTGCCCACACAACAAAAGTCATCTCTCTGGCTGTGAAGCTCTTAGGACCAGCCCAATGGCATTTTTAAAAATATTTTTTCAGAGGAAGTGGGCAATGCTGGTGAAGCCAACCTTTACTTCTCATCCTTGAACTGTTCCACTCCATGGAGCAAACACATTAAAAGCTCCGTGTAAATCCTGAATTCCTTTGATCTTCTGGGTTATTTTACATTTCCACAGAGGCACCATTTCCAGATCTGTTGACAACTCAGTTTCCTGAATCCCACTGTTAATGTAACTGTGAGCCCAAGGACAATTCTGGCAACAGGGAACATCAAAAGACAGGGTGCAACAGCAAAGACTATCAGAGATGAGATGAGAGAGATATCATTTGAATCCTCTTGGGGGACTGATACCAAAAGCTTCTTAAGTCTTTTGGACCACTACCCTACCCGCCTCAAAACCAATTATAGCATTACCATCATTAACCACCATTTCTCTGGAACTTACTAGTCTGACATGCTCAATCAGGTCGTCGAGTTTAGCCAACTCTGCCTCTGCTTTCTGATAATTTTCTTCAAGGATCGTTTTCTAGAAGCGGCAAGAAAAGGAAGTAGGTGTTATTGATGACACACATGCCTATTTGTCTTAGAGGTTTGGTATAAGATCCTTTAAAATCAAGAAACTGAGTGCAGCATTCTGGATTGATACAGTGAATTACGTTGCTCGACATATCAGGAGAGCAGGACCCTTAATGATGGGATCTCCAAGCCAATCATCACTCTTAGCAATTTTTCCAAATTGGTCAAGTTGGGTTGAGGAACAAATTATGACACTTTGTATTTATCCTGCACCTTTAACATTAGTCAGCTTCCAGCTGCAGCTCCTCTGCTCGCCAGGTCCTTTTCCTTTTCGTTGCCTCTTTTCTGCAGTTTTTATTTCCCTCCCCCCCAACCCAACTTTTAATTTCTGAGAGTACCCTGCCCGGGAGGAGATGGAGGGCAGTCTGAGCCCTGGAGGCAGCCAAGCCTCATGTTCTGATGTCCAGAGGGCATAAACTGGAATGAAAAAGACTGCAATATGAGCACTTTTACAGATATTTTTTATTCTTATTCTGGACTTTGAGTAAGTCGAGTACTTTTTAAAACTTTTTATTGCTCTGAGAGTCTTTTTTTAAAGCCTCTCTGAATTCTGTGACAAACACTTAAAAGTATCTGTACCTAAGATGGTGCAGAAAGGTGACATTACAAACTTTTCACTGCACTCATTCAAGTGCATGTGACAATAAAGGCTATTCTATTCGAAGATGCTTCATAATAGCAGAGTCAGCCATTTCAACCACTTCAGGAGGTATTAGGATAGCTGACCAAAAAGTTGGTCAAACAGGTGGACTTTAGCAGGGAAATTCTAGGCAGCTAAAGGCACAGCCGCCAATAGTGGAATGGTGAAAATGGAGGTTTATCAAGCAGTATTACAGATTCTCAATGATCAAATCCTTCTTGGGGTACTGCAGGAATGGGAATCTATACTACCAGGAACAAAGAACAAAACAGCATGGCACAGGAACAGGCCCTTCAGCCCTCCAAGACTGCACCGACACATTCTGCCCTTCCATACTAAAACTGTCTTCACTTTCAGGATCCATGTCCCTCTATTTCCTTCCTATTCATGGATTTGTCCAGGTGTTTCTTGAATGCTGCTATTGTGTCTGCTTCCACCACCACCTCTGGCAGCACGTTCCAGGTAATCATTACCCCCTTTGTGTGCAAAACCTGCCTCGCACATCTCTTTTAAACTCTCCTCCCCTACTTTGATACTGTATCCGCTGGTAATCAACCCCTCCACTCTGGGAAAATGCCTCATACTTTCCACTCTATCTGTGACATTCACAATCTTATGAATTGCTATCAGTCACCCCTCAACCTCCTGTGTTCCAGTGAAAACAAACCCAGTCTATCCAACCTTTCTTCACAGCTAAACCATACCAGGCAATATCCTGGTAAACCTTTTCTGTACCCTCTCCAAAGCATCCACATCCTTCTGGTAATGTGGTGACCAGAACTGTACACAATATTCCAAATATGTCCTAACTAAAGTTCTATAAAACTGCAGCATAACCTGTCTATCCTTATACTCAATGCCCCTTCCATTCAAGGCAAGCATGCCATAGGACCTTTATCAAACTGTACTGTCCCCTTCAGTGATCTGTGAACCTACACACCCAGATCCCTCTGCATATCAATACTCCTAAGGGTTCTGCCATTCAATGTATAATTTCCAACTGTACTTGACCTTTGAAAAAGCATGACCCTCATATTTGTCCGGATTAAACTCCATGTGCCATTTTTCTGCCCCTGCCTCCAACTGATCAATATCCTGCTGTATCTTCGGACAGTCCTCCTCACTATCTGCAACTCCACCAGTCTTTGTATTGTCCGCAAACTTGCTAACAAGAGCTAAGCGATCCCGCAACTGATAGATCAAATCTAAGCTCTGCAGTCCTGCCACACTCCGTCATGAATGGTGCTGGACGATTAAACAACCGAGAAGGAGGCTCCACAAATATCCCCATCCTCAACGATAGAGGAGCCCAGCACAGCAGTGCAAAAGATATGGCTGAAGCTTTCACAGCAATGTTCAGCCAGAAGTGCTGAGTGGATGATCCATCTCAGCCTCTTCCAGTGGTCGTCAGCACTACAGATACCAATCTTCAGCCGATTTGATTCACTCCATTTGATAAGAAGAAACAGGTGGAGACACTAGATACTGCAAGGGCAATGGGCCCTGATAACATGCCAGCACCACACAAATGTCAGACAATGACTATCACCAATAAGAGAGAATCTAACCACCATCCCTTGATATTTAACAGTGTTTAGCATCACTGAATCCCCCACTATTAACATCTTGGGAGTTATCATTGACCAGAAACGCACTGGACTCACCAAATAAACAGTAACTACAAGAGCAGATCAGAAGTTAGGAATACTGCAGCAACTAACTCCCCTCCTGACTCCCCAAAGCCTGTCCCACCATCTACAAGGCACAAGTCAGGAGTGTGATGGAATACTCCCCACTTGCCCTGGATGGGGGCAGCTCCAACAACACTCAGGAAGCTTGACACCATCCAGGACAAAGTAGCCCACTTGATTGGCCCCACATCCACAAACACCCACTCCCTCCCCCACCGACGCTCAGTAACAGCAGTGTGTACCATCTACAAGATGCACTGCAGAAATTCATCAAAGATCCTCAGGCAGCACCTTCCAAACCCATGACCACTTCCATACAGAAGGACAAGTGCATCAGCTACGTGGGAACACCACTCCCTGAAGGTTCCCCTCCAAGCCACTCACCATCCGGACTTGGAAATATATCGCCACTCCTTCATTGTTACTGGGTCAGAATCCTGGAATTTCCTCCCTAATGGCATTATGGGTCAACCTACAGCAGGTGGACTACAGCGGTTCAAGAGGGCAGCTCACCCCCACCTTCTCAAGGGGCAACTTGGGACAGGCAATAGATGCTGCCCAGCCAGCAACACCCACATCCCACAAAATGAAGAAAGAAAAAAAAATCGTCCCCTGAGAATTCATATAAGCCTAGGAAATGTTAAAAGTGTGTATCTCAGTATGTCACACAACAGGGATATCCAGATAAGTAGTACAACAGAAACCTGTGAATAGAATACACTAGTGATGATTTTAGGCAAGCAAATGACTAGCACTTGGAGTGTAGGATACTTTCAGTCTTGAAGAACATGAAAAAGATAAAATGGGAACTATCGATTTGAAAATTAGATTTTAAAACACTGGAGGCAGAGGGCATCAGTTTAAAGTTTGTGGGATGGGAAAGGACCAGAGAAGTTGGATGCAATGAGACTGCACAGAGGACAAATGAGTTGGAATAGTGTAGATTCGAAAATTTAGAATTGGGAGGAAAGAATGAGCAGAACAAAGAAAGCATTGACTGTAATGGTATGGAGAAGAGAGTTGAGGGTTGGAGCACCAGAACCAGAAAGGAGACAGATACAGGCTGTACTGCTAAGCCACATAATATCACAAAGTGCAACTCACGTGATTATACATTTTCACCTTCAGTTCCTGCATATCAATGTCCTTCTGAACATAAGCCTCTCGTAGCTTCCTCACCTTAAATGTATCGAAATAAATAGCAAAATTAAGATCACTCATTTCCCTGGCAGGGATCAGCTGAGACAGTGTAGTTTATTTCTTCCTGCTGTGGTAGAGGGCCAATGACTTGGGAGTTTCTGAGTTCTGTTCCTGAACATGGTGGTTATTAGTCTTCTGTGCCAGCCTCCCTCTGAAATTCACAAACTTAACTTACAGTGGGGCATAGGGCACCTGCTCAGATAATTCAACACAACTGGGCAGTACAGGGCTGTACTTCAATCATACAAGAGGATGATGGCATTGAACAAACAGGGGACTGAACAAAACAAAATCCCCACTGACTCACATTGAATCCTTCTGCCTGCACGTGCTATTTACTGCCACAATGAGTGTCCTAGTCCTGAGATTTAAAAATCCACCACTCCCAACCTAATGTTGCTATCCTATCAAGGGGCAAACATATTTGTCACATTTCATTCTCCAGTTACCACGAGAAGACAGGATTCAAGAGTAAGCAGGTTTGGCTAGTACGACACTGCAGGGTTAAACTAGACAACAGTCAGCACTTCTTCAGATTCTTCAAAAGGGCTTTACTGAAAATGACTAGAGAGATCAAGTGGCTACATTATTGGATGAATACGCCACAGAAGACAAATGTAAAATCCCACCTTGGGTGTTTGAGAATTTGGACGTCGGTTGATTAAAATTCAGGAAATTAAATAACAGCATAGGTAAAAACTATTCTTGAAGTTGTTGACTGGTTGTCCAAACACATCTGGCTTCCTGATATCGTTCAGGGAAAGAAATTTGCCACTTTAACTTGTAACTCCACACCAACTGTTTCAATAGGGAATTAGCAATAAGACCTTACTAGGGATACCCACACCAAAGATTTTTTTAAAATTATATTAAATTGCTTTCCTACAGAGCTACACCCAACCAGTGTTTGGAAAAAGGATCATCAGCATCTCTCCCGTAACACAAGGAGCTTCTTACTTGGTAATGAAGTTCTACTTTCTCTTCAAGCCAGTTCGTGTTGAGTACTCCACCTGAGGTCTGTAGTTTGGTCAACTCTTCACGGCAGGTTTCAGTCTCACACTCAGAGCGCTGGAGTTGCCGTTTCAAACCAGTGACTTCTTCCTTCATGGCCTGAAATACACCAACTTTCATCAGTTAATTTACACCACAATTTTGGGATCAAACAATTCTTATTAAGGTCTCAACTTGTTTGCAGCCAACACTAATCCTGGTGGGTTTTAGAATCCCTCAGACCCAGACTGTCTTTAAGGTCTCTGTTTGAGCATACTATAGATACAGACAAGAACCTGTTTCATCAAAACATTTCCAGAGAAGGTACAAATGCAAGTTAGAATAGAGTAAAAGTTATTTTACATTGCCACAATGAACACACCCAGGACAAAAATGGGAATAATGGGAAACTTGCTACTAACAAGTGTAAATATTGCACCTACAAGTGTAGGTCCGAAGCTAGGAATTCTGGAGTGATTAATTCACCTGCTGTCTTCCCAATGCCTGTCCACAGGCACAAGTCAGGAGTGTAACGGAATATTCTTCTCTTGCCTGGACAAGTGCAGCTCTAACATTCCTCAAGTTGCTTAAGTTCACCCAAGACAAAGTCATTTTCTAGATTCCCACTTCATTCATTATTTTAAACATTCATTCTCTCCGCCAGTAGCAAGTGACAGTAGTCTATAACGTCAAAATACAAAGCAAAAACTTACCAAGGCATGTCCAAAAGCATTTCACAAATCTGAAAACTCTGCCTACAGTTTGTAAGCACATAGGAAAAACGCAACAAACTGCAAGTGAGCCTCCAAAACACACATCATCCTCATCTGGAACTTTATTCCTTTAGTATCATTGGGTCAAAATCCTAGAGCTCCCTTCTAATACCACTGTGGGTGTGCTTACATTACATGAATTCAGTTCAAGAAGGCAACTCTTCACCTCTTTCTGGGTAATTAGGGATGAGAAGTGAACAGTGTCTTTGCTAGTAATGTTCACATCCCCAGAACAAAGACTGTTTTTTCTAATAAAAGCAAGGGCTCATGTGAAACAGGGTAGACATAGTGAAGCTTCCTTGGCACAGTCTTAAACATTGATTTAATCTCAACTCAGAATGTGAATGTGACCTCCCCACTTCCCATTAAATGGCAATTTAAGGCTGCACTGAACAATACTGTAAATTTTCAACCAGAGGGCCTCTGGGTTGACTGCAGACTCAGCAGATGTGAAATAAATAATTTTCATTCCCGCGGCCTGCTGGATCGAAGGAATGAGTTGAGCCCATCTTTCCATCTGTGAGAGAGAAAGTCTTACCAAAAACTCAGTGTGTTCTTTCAAATTAGTCTCCATCTGCTTATTGAATTCAAGGATTGTTTCATCCTGAAGACTTACAGCATTCTTCAACTCCGAGTTAGTCTGTGAAGTAGAATAAAATCAAGCTGTCAGCCTCATTATTCACTCTCCCATCACAACAATTGATCTTGGTGAGCTGCCAGGACCTTGAATCATTGCATTCAGTTATAATGAAACTGCTCAACTGTGTTCAGCAACCTCTGCATCGTAGCCAGAGGTCAGGGAGACTGCAATGCAATGTTACAACAACAAAGTATCCGAGACCATTGCTTTAAACTGGAACTGTCGAAACACCCTCCAGTCACTGTAGCTTGACAACAATGTTTAAACATAGGCAATTACTAGCCACTGTCTGCAGAAATAATAGTTTAGTTTAAATGCAAAACTCAAAACAAGAGAAACAAAGAATAAAATTGGGAGAAAAATCTCCAGGTGAAACATCAATTAAACAACATAAAACCATTGTATCCTGGGTAATCGAGAAAAGAAAATTCCAGAAGAAAGAAATGATGCTTATACAGCTGAGAAGGGAGAGAAGAAAACACGGACCCCAGGGATTGAAACACAGGAGGGTGAAACGAGGACCTAGTTACAGTTACTGAGACTAAAACATTGCAGTTTGATGAGAGACAAAAAGAAGATACTGTTCTTGAAGATTGTGATGAGGTTCATGGGAGCTGACTTGGTGAAAAAAGGAAAGGAAAGGGCACTTTAACAACAAAAAACAAATCACAAAACACAGATTTGGATCACTCTAAATGACAGGGCATGTCACATGCACCAAAGTCCATAACCATTTTAATTCCAGCAGAAAACCAGTTTCAGCCAATTCACAGAATTCCTTGAAACAGAGTTTCACGTGTACTTGAATGTTTCTGCACCAGTGTCTGTGTTAATCTGAGTCTTCATATAGACAAATTCACATCACATTTCTCACCTTAACATGCACCTGAAGATCTCGGTTCAGCCTTCTGTTCTCAGTTTCCAAGGTCAGAACCTTGTTCTGTAGACTGCTCAATTCTGACCAGTTCTTGCTGAACGTGGCCCTCCGTTGCTCTCTCATTGTAGATCTGAGAGACAAAAAAAAGAAATGGAAGGAGCTTGAGTCCCAGAGCTCAGTTTACCACAGAATTGTTATGGTGCAAAAAAAAAGGCTATTCGGCCCATCATGTCTGCACTGGGCTTCAGATTAGCTTCATTACTAAATTCCCTATACTGATGCACATCATTTCTAACCAAATAAATATCCAATGGCCTCTTGAATGCCTCAGTTCAACCAGCCTCCAGCACGTTTCCCATGCCATGTGTGTTCCACGCCCTTAATATTCACTGTGTGAAAATGAGGTTTCTCATCACTTTGAATCGATGCCCTCTCATTCTTGTTCCCTTTTATGAGCAGGAACACCTTGTCCCTATCTATTACATCTAGCCTGCTCATGGTTTCCACCTCTATGCAATCTCCTCTTCAATCCAAGACGAACAGTCCCAACTTCAATCTATCCTCATCATGCAGTTTCTCATCCCTGGAACCATTCCTGTAAATTACTTAAGCCCTCTCTCCAATGTATTCACATCTTTCCTATAAGGTGGCACCCACACTGTACACAATACTCCAGCTGAAGTCTAACAAGTGTTTTGTTCAAGTTTATCAACTCCTTGCTCTTGTACAATATGTGCCTGTTAATTACCCAAGGATGCTGTGTACTTCATGAACTGCTTTACTAATCTGTCCTGCGACCTCGAATTATCGGTATACCAAGACCCCTCTGCTCCTGCACCCCATATCTTATATTGCCTTTCAATGTTCTTCTGACCAAAGTGCATCACCTTGTGCTTTTCTGCATTGAATTGCACCTGTCACCTACACCAACTTGTCAATCTCTTTTGGAGTTCCACAATGCTCTCCTCACAGTTTATAGTTCTTCCAAGTTTGTGTCATCTGCAAACTTTGAAATAATCCCCTGCACAGTACCAACCCCTGGGGAACTCTACTACAAACCCTCCTCCAGCCTGAATAACACCCATTGAACATTACTCTGCTTCCTATCATTAAGCCAATTTTGTATCTACTGTTGTCCTTTATCTTTTAAAAGCCATGAGCTGTAATTTTCTTCACAATCCTGTTGTGTGCTGTTTATGGGAAGCAAAGGGGAAATAGTCGACAGTGTTCCAATGCAGGTGACTCCAGACTGTGCTCAGTAATGCCTGCATAAAATAGGCCTTTGTCATACGTGCCTTCACTTCCAACATCTGTCTCAGCTCTTGGAGGATACACAATCCCCTCACTGAGTGCACTATAAACCATTAAGCAGAGAAAGGCTGGAGAGAAACACACGCAGTTAAAAGGCCTAACCTGGTTTGGAGAGAAGCATGCTCCCTGGGGAGTTTTGGCTCCAAAGCTGGGCTGAACAGTTGGCAGATGGGGAGGATTAGAGAATCAGCAGGTGACAGATCATGCTCACTTCCCAATTTTCAGCTTCACAAATCAGACTGTGGAATTGTCCAGTGAGCAGCTAGTCTGTAGTAATGAGAAGGCTCCTTGTTGCCCTAGCCTGTACTAAATTCACCCAGATCAGCTTGGACACTCCAGATGGCCTTACTGTCCATGAGATAGGGGATTGAGGGTAGGAACAGGCTACAGCCAAGCGTCCTGTTTCTAATCTGTGTCCAGGAACCCTGGATCATATTTTAAGAAGATGGACCACAGCGAAGAAATAATAGAATAAAACTAACACACAACAGAGAATAATCTGTGATGAAAGACCAGATGTGACCAACTGGTATTAACAGTGATGCCATCAGATTAGTATCTCATCACACCGTTCGAAACTTCAATACCTGATTTCACTCATCGGTAATGAAGGCATTTCAAACTTTATATCACCTTTCACAATTTCTGTTTTACAGTCAATCAATCAAGTCTGGTCACTGTTGTAACATAAGAAAGACAGCAATCAATTTACACCCAGCCAGACTCCACACACAATGAAACCAATGAACATACATTCTGTTTTAAATCGCTAGCGGAGGGATAAGTAATGAAAAGAAAACTGGAGAGAATGCATCCGCGTTCCAAATAACAACTAGAGGATCATTTAAATTCACTCAGAAAAGCAGACGTCTATCTGTTAAATGTCTCGTCCAGTAGGCAACACCAGGACAGTGCAGCACTGTCCCTGGTAACCACAAGGCACCAGTGCCAACCTCAACCTTGTGCTCGAGTCTCCCGAGTGGAACTTAAACTAAGGACCTTCTCATTGGGAAGCAAGGGTCAGTGCTACCCATTGATAGACATCAACCTTGCCTCAGTTTGTGAGACACAGAGCTACTGAACAACAGATACACCAAGCCCACATGCTGCTAAATGCCCACACCAGAAAACCATTTTACAGTATTCAGTAATGCAGCAATTTTAAAGGAACTGTGAGTATTTCAAGTGCTGTACTTACATCTCTTCTTGTAGGTCCTTTACCCGCATTTGTATTACCTCAAGGAGCTTCTGGGTGGACTCTCGCAGCTCAGCCACAGTGGGCAACAAAGTATCTTCTGTTTCTATAGTGGAAGAGAAATATCAAACTAAGTAACAGTTGGACAGAGCACCAAAACAGATGCTACAACAAAACCAAGTACGCAACAGGATGTATGAGCTGGAATGAAGTCCTGGCCAAAGTTGGGATGTCTACCAGCACAAAAGGACAATAGCGTTGTGTCAATAGATGTTATTAGCACAGTCAGTGCAATAGTACTATAGATTCACAGTCAATTTCTCTAGCAAAGGTGCTAGTCAATTAAAATAAACCAATGGGAAGGCAGATACCAAGTAGTTTGGCAGTGCAAGGATAACATATGAATGGATAATTACTCGTAGGCTGCTAAAGCCAGAGAAAACATTCCTGTCAATGATGGTGCCCTGCACAAACCGAGAAGGAACAAAGGACTTGTTCCATCCTTTTTCTAATGCTCTGGACCTGCCTGTTTATTTACCCCATTACTACCACAGTGGATGCTAAATCACACCAACTACTCACCCAGTTTCTTGGGAGTTATGGTGCCTTCACAAGAGTTGAGCCCAGGACAGCTTTCAATGTCAAGAGGAGCTACTTTATTACATTCTGCAAAAAAAAAAATGACAGAGGTAATGGGTACATAAATATTTAGTTTTACACAACAAACCAACATCAGCAAATCATAACAGCAGTGGGAGACTGAAAGGCAAGATTTTGAGGAGACCTTTACAGAAATGCAAAGTCAGTGAAACAGAGGATTGAGAGGAGAATCCAGAGAATGGTACTGTAATAGCTGGGAACTTGAATCAAGGAGACAACTGAGTAGGGTTCACATGGAAGCACCAGTTAGAGGAACAAGTGGTGCAATGAGGTGGGATGGAGTAGGATGGGCATTGGTCACGTTAGAAGTTCATAAACAATGAGAATGTGAATGATAAGCACTGGAATGGTGCAAAATTGATGGACAGAGGACTGCAGAGTTTCTAAAAAGTGCCCAAGGAAATCAGAATATTCAGTTGTATTCCACGACATCCATTCAAAAGATTTGCAAGACATCAGCACTACTCCAACTCCAACTTCAACAATTTGAAAATCGAGAAGGCAGAGTGAGAATCATTCCCAACGTATGCTCGCACACCTTATAATGGATAAAGCAATTATCATTACAAGTGACTTTCGTGTTTGTCAGACAAAAGGATGTTCACAATTTCACTGTGGACACTCCACATTATCTAAGCCAGTGCCATGCCTGCCCTGGGAGTAGAGTAAAGGTTCTTCGACACAGTCCCCATCAAACACTCCCAGAACATTTGTAGTAAGGATTGAGGAATACCCCTATGAAGATGATGGTGGCTGCTGCTTATTTGTACCAGGATCTTACCTGGTGAATTCAGCATTGTTGAACTGATGGGAGCAAAGGCACTCTGGTCGCTCCTGATGTTACACAGAGGCCCTTCGTGATGCTCTATGAACAGACCATAATATAAAAAAAAGACATTTCAGCAATGCAGTAACCAAACATTATGGTTCCATCTGAACAACAAACCTGCTTTCACATTATGGGGGAAGTGCTGCTGTATCATGATATACACAGTTTGACCAATGCCCTCTGGCATCTCGTTCTGTTGCCATGCTCCACATGTGAACCAAGGCAGTTGAACATTGGATAGCTACTTAACCACAATACAGAAACACACATCATAAGACAAAAACAGAATCCACAAGGGAAGAAAGAAAAGAAAATTAAAGATCAAACGCATTTATAGGTGTGGTGTACCAACCACCTAATAGTGGAAGGAGGTGCAGGAAGAAACATGCAGATAAATTTAGCAAATTGAGAAAAAGCAAAAATAATCATCATGATGTATTTCAACTATGGTACTAACTGGACAGAAGAGGTAGATAAAAGAAATGAGGTTCTGTCAATTTCTAACCCACATGCATGAAAACCAATAAACGCAAAATCAGCTATTGGATTTAGGAACAAGGAATGAACCAGAGTAACTAAATTAAATAAAAATAATATGGGGGAACATCTTGGCAATAGTTGAGGGCAGGCAATGGTGTAGTGATAATGTCACTACACTGGCAATGCAACACCCTAGGCCAGCATCCTGGAGACATGGGTTTGAATCCCACAGGGCAGATAGTGAAATGTGAATTCAATAAATCAAAAACACTGGAAGAATGCATAAATAATGATGCTCATGTAACCACCCTTCAGACTGACCCTTAAGAGTGTACAGCTCATTGAATGATGAGATATATAATCAAAGAGGTAATTATAAAAATATAATATCGTAAACAAACATAGATTTTAATAGAATTTAGGGATGATATGGCAGAAGCATTACTAATTAAAAGAATGGCAGATTGCCTATATTTAAGGAGAGTGGGGAGGGGAAGGAAAGGAGGAGGGGAACAGAACAGGTCCAAATAGTTATGTCAGTCGGCTCAACATCAATGGGAGGAAAACTAAAATCTCTACAAAAAGGGGAGAACAGCAGAACTTTTAAGATAAATAGAACCTGAGAAGTGAAATCTAGGAGTCACACAGATGTACAGTACGGAAACAGACCCTTCAGTCCAACTCGTCCAAAACAACAAGATATCCTAAATTAATCTAGTCCCATTTGCCAGCACTTGGCCCATATCTCTCTAAGCCCTCCCTATTCATATACCCTTCCAGATGCCTTTTAAATGTTGTAATTGTACCAGCCTCCACCACTTCCTTTGGCACCTCGTTCCATACATATAACATCCTCTGCAAGAAAAAGGATGCTCCCCAGGTCCCTTTTAATTTTTTTCCCGTCACCTTAAAGCCATGCCCTCTAGTTTTGGAGACCCACCCCGGGGAAAGATCTTGTCTATTTACCCTATCCATGCCCCTCATGATTTTATAAACTTCTGTAAGGTCAATGCTCCAGGGAAAACAGCCCCAGCCTATTCAGCCTATCCTTATAGCTCAAACCCTCCAACCCTGGCAACATTCTTGTAAATCTTTTCCGAAACCTTTCAAGTTTCACAACATCCTTCCTATAACAGAATTGCACACAGTATTCCAAAAGTTGCCGAACCAATGTCCTTTACAGCCGCAACATAACCTCCTAACTCCTATGATCACTTGGACATAGAGTCATAGAGGTGTACAGCATGGAAACAGACCCTTCTGTCCAACTCATCCATGCCAACCAGATATCCTAAATTAATCCCGCCTTATTTGCCAGCATTTGGCCCATACCCCTCCAAACCCTTCCCATTCACATACTCATCCTGATGCCTTTTAAATGCTGTAATTGTACCAGTTGCCACCACTTCATCTGGGGGAAAGACGAATACCCTAAGGGGCACTTTTTCTCACTAAGGGTGGTTAGTGTATGGAATGAGCTGTCCGGTTTGATTTTTTTTTGAGTAGGAAACAGAGTAGATAAACTCATGAAGTTGATGCAATTTATCTTGATTTTCAAAAGGCTTTCAATAAGGTGCCCCATAATGTATTAATAGAAGGTCAGAAACTATGGAATCATGGGCCATGCAGCTAGCTCAAGACAAAAATCTAGACAGCATGTGCAAAACGGCATAGAAGTGTATGATGGGAGATATCCAGAGCAGCAGAGGAGAAATGCTGTTTCACAAGCATCAATGGTGAGATACTATTGCTACCTTCAATTTACATTTATCAATATGGCTTCAGGACTTAAACAGCTTCTAAATTTGTGAATGATGTTTTGGCTGAATGGGTTGCTGGAGCAGATAGCTAGTCAATACTGAGATCTGAAAACTAGAAAGTGACATTATTAAAGTTATACAAACTTGCACAAATAATTGTCAAATTAAATTGAACACACAAATATACAAGTTTTGAGAGGAAGAATGGGGAAGTCACATTTCTTGGAAGGATGGAGAGTGTAGGTGGGGGAAGAGAAACACTAAGATTGTGCTGGACAAATACAATAATCACTACATTCAGTCACCATACCCTAAGCAGAATGTAAACCAAACACCGCTTTATTTGTAGGGATAGCATTGAAAAGTTGGCAAGTGACACTAAACCTGTATCAATTTTGACTCGAACGTATAGTGTATGATGTACAGTGTTGCTGTAAAAGATTAGGGAGTGGCCAGTATAGGCCTTTATTTTAAGGCCTTTCAGAATTTTAATCAAGTGGATGCAAAGAGACTGCTTCCTCTCCATCCCCAATACACAAGGATTCCAGTTTTCCTCGTGTTCCTCAACATCACATTCCGTGAAAAGCAGCCTTGATGTCAAGGGCTGTCACTCTCATCGCCCCTCTGGAATTCATCGCTTTTGTCCAAGGCTGAAATGGGGTCTAGCAGAACCCAAACTGGGCGTCACTGAGCAGGCTAACTCTGAGTAGGTGCTGCGTGATCGCACTACTGATGAACCTTCCATCACTTTACTGATAATCGTGTGTAGACTGCGAGGGTGGTAATTGGCCAGATTGGATGTGTCCTGCTTTTTGAGTACAGGACAAAAACTTGTGCAATTTTCCACATTGTCAGGCATTGCCAGTGTTGCTGGAAGTGGGGAATATTCCATCACACTCCTGATTTGTGCCTTGTAGATCGTGAGCAGGCTTTCGGAAGTCAGGAGGTGATTGCAGCCACTATGTTCATGTGGTGCATCGAGTTGAGTTTCTGATCAATGGTAACCCCCAGGATGTTGATACTGGAGGATTCAGTGATGGTAACATCATTGAATGTCAAGGGGTGTTGGTTAGATCGTCTCTTGTTGGTGATGATCATTGTCTGGCATTTGTGTGGTGTAAATGTTATTTGTCACTTGTCAGCCCAAGCCGGGATATTGTTCAGAGCTTGTTGCATTTGAACATAGACTGTTTCAATATCTGAGGAGTCACGAATGGTGCTAAACATCGTGTGATCATCAGCAAACATTCCCACTTCTGACCTTATGATGGAGGGAAGGTCATTGATGAAGCAGCTGAAGATGGTTGAGCCTAGGACACTACCCTGAGGAACTCCTGCAGAGATCTCCTGGAACAGTGATGACTAACCTCCAACAACCACAACCATCTTCTTATGTGTCAGATATAACTCCAACCAGCAGAAAATTGTTCCCGATACACATTGATTCCAGTTTTGCTAGGACTCAATGAGGCCACACTCTGCCGAATGCAGCCTTGATGTCACTTGCTGTGTACAGTTTTTAGCTGCAAACCAAAGTTCCATGTAAACTGCCTTGAAGACACTGAATAGGTTTTATTTTATTCTGTGCATGGAGAGGAAGAGAGTTTAATTGTGAGCAAAATCCTTAAAAGGAGATCCTCACCTTGCCATTCAAATCCAGAGAAAGTATCAAACCCACCCTACACTTCATTTCTCAGCTCTGCCCATGGATTTACCTTCACTGGCTTTGGCACTCTCTTTCACTTCCTTTGCTGTCTCCTCCTGTGCTTGGTTTCCTGGGAGTAGTTGGTTAGTCTTTGCAACGGCCACTGGATGATTCTTAAGAAAACAAAATAATCATATCACAGGAATATCAAGCAAGACACTGATTCTGGTCTACCTCTGTGCTGTTCTTTGTATCAGATGCTAACTTTGTCTCAGGTAGAGGATTGCGTCAGGTTCTGGGCGCCGCACTTCAGGAAGGACGAGAAGGCATTGGAGAAAGGCGCAAACAGCCTGGAGGTATGAGAACACCTTCAAGCCCTGCAACACTTCAGTAACTGTGAAATTATTAGTTCCCTTGAGATTTGACATTCTTTCAATCTGTTCTGAGAGAAGATGAAAGATTTTGACAACTCCAGGTCTCTTTTCAACATTACTGGAGTTCCACATCACCAAATGACACTCATTTGTGTCAACAGCTTTAACACGGTAACGCACCAAGGCACTTCAGAGGAACAGAGTTTGACATGGGCCAACATAGAGAGATATTAAGACAGGTGACTAACAGTTTGAGCTAGGTTTCAAGGAGCACCTTCAAAAGGAAGAGTGGGAGATTTTGGGAGGTAATTCCAGAGGTTAGGGCTCAGGCAAGCTGAACACACGAGCAGGAATGCTGAAGAGACCGGAATTGGAGATGCAGAGTTCTGAGATTAATAAGGAGGGTGAATGCAGAAACAGGGAAGGGTGAAACAGCAGAGGAATTGGAAAACAGGACAGAGAGACTGGAATACAGTGTGCAGCAGTGAACCACAGGGATCAATCCTGGGTCCCTCATTGTTTGCCATATTCAGAAGTGATGTAGATGAGCTCCTCGTTAAGAGGAAGAAGGAAGCTTATTTAGGGGAAGGAGGAAGGGTCTGGCACAGCTTTAGAGGATTACAGGATAACTAGGAAAGAACTCACAAATGGACTGAGGAGAGCTAGGATGGGGCATGAAAAAGCCTTGGTGAGAAGGATTAGAGAAAGCCCAAAAGTGCTCCACACTGATATGAGGAATAAGAGAATGATCAGAGAGAGGGTGGGGCTGATCAGGGATAGTGGAGGGAACTTGTGCCTGGAGTCTGAAGAGGTAGGTGAGGCCCTAAATGAGTTTTTTTGCATCAGTATTCACGAGAGAGACCTTGTGGATAGTGAGAACACTGTGGACCAGTTTAATAGGTTTGAACAGATTGATATTGAGGAAGTAGATATGCTGGAAACTCTGGGAAGCATCAAAATAGATAAGTCCCCAGGGCCAGACCAGATATATCCAAGTTTACTACAGGAAACGAGAAGTGAGATTGCTGTGCCTCTGGTGACGATGTTTGCATACTCACTCTCCATGAGAGTAGTACCAGATGATTGGAGGAAGGCAAATGTTGTTCCTCTGTTCAAGAAAGAGAATAAGGAAATCCCTGGCAATTACAGACCAGCCAGTCTTGCGTCTGTGGTAAGCAAGGTACTGGAAAAGATTCTGAGAGGTACGATTTATGACTATTTGGAAAAATAGTTTGACTAAAGATAGTCAGCATGGCTTTGTGAGGGGCAGTCATGCCTCACAAACTGAATTGAGTTCTTTGAGGATGTGACGAAGGTCGAGCAGTCAATGTGGTGTATATGGATTTCAACAAAGCATTTGTCTTTTCCCTGAGGTAGGGGAGACCAGAACTAGAGGGCATAGGTTTAGGGTGAAAGAGGAAAGATATAAAAAAGGACCTAACGGGCAACCTTTTCATGCATAGGGTGATGCGTGGATGTAATGAGCTGCGAGAGGAAGTGGTGGAGGCTTATACAATTGCAGCATTTAAAAGACATCTAGTTGGGTAAATGAATAGGAAGGGGCAAGTGCTGGCAAATGGGACCAGATTAGGTTAGGATATCTGGTTGGCATGGACAAGTTGGCCCAAAGGGGGTCTGTTTCCGGGCTGTACATCTCTATGACTCTATTTGTTAAGGGTCCCCACAGTAGGCTCATTCAGAAAATTGGGAGGTATGGGATACAGGGAAATTTGGCTGTCTGGATACAGAATTGGCTGGCAGAAAGAAGACAGCGAGTGGGAGTGGATAGAAAGTATTCCTCCTGGAGGTCGGTGACCAGTGGTGTCCCACAGGGATCAGTTCTTGGGTCTCTGCTCTTTGTAGTCTTTATAAATGACTTAAATGGAGAAGTGGTAGGGTGGGTTATTAACTTTGCCATTAACAAAGGTCGATGGTGTTGTAGGTGGTATTGAGGACCACTGCAGGCCACAGCAAGACATTGACAGGATGCAGAGCTGGGCTGAGAAGTGGCAGATGGAGTTCAACCTGGATAAATGTGAAGTGATTCATTTTGGAAGGTCGAATTTGAATGCTGAATACAGGGATAAAGACAGGATTCTTGGCAGTGTGGAGGAACAGAGGGATCTTGAGGTGCACATACATAGATCCCTCAAAGTTGCCACCCAAGTTGATGGGGTTAAGAAGGCGTATAGTGTTTTGGCTTTCATTAACAGAGGGATTGAGTTTAAGAGCCACGAGGTTATGCTGCAGTCTATAAAATCATGATTAGACCACACTTGGAATATTGTGTCCTGTTCTGATCGCCTCATGATAGGAAGGACGTAGATGTTTTAGAGAGGGTGCAGAGGAGATTTATCAGGACACTGTCTGGATTGGAGGGCTTGTCTTACGAAGAGAGGTTGAGTCAGCTATGGCTTTTCACACAGGAGAGAAGGAAGAGAGGGGACTTGATCAAGGTATACAAGGTAATGAGAGGCATAGGTAGATTGCCAGAGACATTTTCCCCAGGGCAGAAATAGCTGTCACAAGGCACATAATTTTAAGGTGTTTGGAGGAAGGTATTGGGGAGATGTCAGAGGTAGATTCTTTACACAGAGAGCGGTGGGTGTGTGGAATGCACTGCCAGCAGTGGGAGTAGAGTCAGAGACATTAGGGACTTTTAATCAACTGCTGGACAAGCACGTGGATGGCAGTAAATTGAGGGGTGTGTAGGTTAGGATGATCTTGCATTAAGATAAATGCTTGGCAAAATATCATGGCTGAAGGGCCTGTACCATGCTGTTCTCTGTTCTATAAGAAGGTTGGGGTATGGGGCAGAGGCAGTGGTATTGATAGTAGGGAAGTTTGCAGATGACACATAGGAGGAAGGTGCTAGGTTACAGGAAGGTATAAATGGATTGGTCAGATGGCAAATCAGTGGCTGATGAAATTTAACCCTGGATAAGTGTGAGGTGATGCACTTTGGAAGAAGGGACAGGGGACTACTGAAATGAATGGCAGGACACAAGGAAGCTCAGAGGAACAGAAGGATCTTGGGACATACAGGATTTCCTGATGAAGGGCTTTTGCCCGAAACGCCCATTTTACTGCTCCTCGGATGCTGCCTGAACTGCTGTGCTTTTCCAGCACCACTCTAATCTAGACTCTGGTTTCCAGCATCTGCAGTCATTGTTTTTACCATGTACAGGATTGGTTAGGCCACAGCTGGAGTTGCGCATGCAGTTCTGGTCATCACACTAGGGGAAGGATGTGACTGCACTGGGAGGGAGTGCAGAGAATATTCACCACTACCATTCACTGGAATACAGCATTTCAGCTACAGCGGGACACTGGATAAGCTCGGATTGCTTTCTTTGGAGCAGAGAGACTGAGTGGGGGGGAGGTTGCAGAGGTGGACCTGACAGTGGCGTGTAAAGTTATAAAGGGCTATAGAAAGAGTGAAGAGAAAGCAACTGTGATCCCTTGATCAAGGGATCAACAACAAGGGGGCATAATTTGAAGGTGAAAGGCAGGCAGTCTAGAGGCTATTGGAGGATAAATGGTTTCTCCCACAGGGTGGTGGGGGTCTGAAATGCTTGCGAGAATAGATGAGGCAGAAAACCTCATGACCCTTAAAACATACTAGAATGAGCACAGGAAGTGTTATAATATTCAAGTCTACAGGCCTAGCGCAGGAAAGTAGGACCAGTGCAGTAGTAGTGTACCTCTGGTGGCACACAGACTTGATGGATCAAAAGGCCTCTTCTATACTGAATGATTCGGTGGACGAGAATTTTCTAAACGGAAGTGTATCTAGAGCAGGAGTCACTGTTGGTCAGTGAACACAGGAGGAGTGACGGGTAAATGGAAACCAATTGGGAGTTAGGAGATGGCAGCAGAGCTTTAGGTGGAAAATACGAGACCAGGAATCTATGGGAATAGTCAATTCTGTGGATGAGAAGATTTTCAGCAGATGAGCTGAGTCAGTGGCTAAGAAGGACAATGCTACAGCAGTGCAAGGAAGTGGGCTTTGTTGATGGAGAGAAAGACAATAATATCCAAATCCAAGTACATTGTCCAGCGAGTCACTGGGCAGTCATCAGCACAGTGATCCTCCTCACAATTTGGGTTTTCAGGAACCATACTGTGCCTTCTGCTCCCAGGAAGATCACAGCTACATGAAGAATCCAAGCAACAGGAGACCCACCTGATGCCAGTTCTTTATAGTGGCTCCAGCTGACTTGATGACCTCTTGTATTTGAGCCTTCAGAGCAGAGATCTCTACCGTGGCCTGGTTCATCTGTTGTCCCATCTCTAGCAACATCCCTCGTGCATCCTCCTTAACTGTATCCAGATTCCTTTGGCACTCCTCACACTTAGCCCTGACATTTTGGAAACAGACAGACAGACTCCTGTTTTACTGGTATACCAAATGAGGATTGCACAGGACTGGGGGCTCGTTCACATTCAATCAATGTCACAGTACAGGTCGACTCCCAAATGCCAGGTCATTGCTTCAAAGGTATTCCACTCGTAGCTTACTGACCTCCCCCTGCAACCTCCACTGTTCCCAGTAACATCTATGCTAAGATTCTCTCCTCTTTTATAAATTATTCGATACCCCATCCCATCTTATTGCTGGAATCATTTCCAGCCCTTTCCCTCCATTCGAAAAGGCCTTCCCTTTACTCAAAGGCTGTGCCTTTGGGTCCTAGTCTCTCCTACCAATGGAAACATCCACTCTGTCCGGGATATTCAGTATTCTACATGTTTCAATTAGATGCCCCCCTCATCATTTTAAACTCCATCAAGTACAGACCCAGAGACCTCAAACATTCCTGATATGTTAAGCTTTTCATTCCAGGGACCATTCTCGTGAACCTCCTCTGAACACGCTCCATGGCCAGTCCATCCTTCCTGAGATATGGGGCCCAAAACCATGCACAATACTCCAAATGTGGTCTGACCAGAGCCTTATAGAGCCTCAGACATACATCCCCACTTTTATATTCAAGTCCTCTCAAAATGAATGCCATCATTGCATTTGCCTTCCTAACTACTGACTCACCCTGCAAGTTTACCTTGAGAGAATCCTCGACTAGAACTCCCAAGTCTCTTTGCACTTCACATTTCTGAATTTTCTCCCCATTTATAAATCAGTCCAGCCTCTATTCTTCCGACCAAAGTACCAACACCTTCCCATGTTGTACTCCATCTGCCACTTCTTTGCCCAATCATTCCTTACCTTTAAAAGAAATCAAAACACACAAACAGGAGCCTCCTCAGTGAGACGCTAGATAGGTTTTCCACAGTCAGCTCCAATGTAATTTATGCAGACATTTGTTTACAACCTTACTGTGGAACAGTGTTCCAATGAAACACCAGAGGTCACTAATCAATTCTATCCATTGAACCCTGTGCCGTAGTTGGATGACTACAGTTCTCTCTGACTCCATGCACAGGAACACTCCAACATTGTTCTGGGAAAGGGTAGGGTCAGGGAGTCTGCTCGCTAGCTCACTCACCGCAGCTCCTCACACTGCAGGTTGCGATCATGCAGAAGGCGGACGTGTTCACTGAGCTGCCCCTCCATCTCCAGCAAATGCTCACGGGACACCTTCAGCTCCTGCTCCATAAACTGGTTCAAGTGAACAGAACAAAAAGATATTCAAGAGTTTACATTTGCAATAAATCTCCCTAAGTAGCAAGCCTAGTGATTCCACGGTCCAAGCCACACAGTGTTGTGTTGCACCAACTTATAAAAGTGATAGTCTTTCTGCTCCAACCAGCCTGTCTCATACAGTCACGGTACATTAAGCAGCACCTTACTATAGACCTCCCCAATCCAAGGCAAAAGAATTCTTCCAGGATAGGCAAGACAAAACTATTCCTGGGGATAGACAATTACAAAGTCTTTGGGGAGGCGGTGGGGGTTTGATGGGTGGGCTACAAATGAAAAAAAAATTTCCCAAGTAACCAGACCTAATCTAAGAGATCACTTTGATCCTAATTTAGATCCAAGGGAATCAACCTCTTCTACAAGTCAATTCTCGAGATATCCACCTGTTCACCCAGTGAGCCAGAGTATCAAGTCCCTGCTCATCCTTATTCACAAATCCCAAAGTTAGTCCACATGTCAGAAATATGGAGGAATACTCCCCAATTGCCAGGATGGGTGCAGCTCCAACAACATTCATAAATCCCAGGACAAAAGCAGCCCACTCAACTGACAGCCGATTCACCACCTTCAACATTCACTTTCTCCACCATTGATGTACTGTGAAAGTAGCAAATCCCATCTACCAAGATCCATTGCAGCAACTCACCAAAACACCTTCAAAATCCACATCCATTATCACCTACATGGACAAGGGCAACAGATGGGAATACCGCCGTCTGCAAGCTCCTGTCCCAGTCACTCACCAGCCTCACTTAGAACTGTAATGCTGTTCCTTAACTGCATTGGGTCAAAATCTTGGAACACCCTCTAACTTACATCATATGCACTACAGTGTTTCGAAAACGTGCCTCGTCATCATCATCATCACTATGTCAAATGTCAATAAGAGATGGGTAATAAATGCTGGTCTAGCCAGTCAATTCCATGAACTAATAAAAAGTGTTATATTAATCAGGACAATCTCCTCATAACCCCCTTTGCTGCTACTCTAGCTGACTCAGTACAGACCAGGGAACAAGCTGCCTGAACTGCTGTGCTCTTCCAGCACCACTAACCCAGTATTTGGTTTTCAGCATCTGCAGTCATTGTTTTTATCTTGTTGATCCTTTCCTATATGGCTGACCAACACACAAGGAATCAGGAATGTGTGATCACAGCGTGCAAACTCCTGGTGGTAACAGTGGGAATAGTGGTGCTGAGATCCTGGTTTCACGGACTCAGCGAGCAAGACAAGACAGACACTTTGGGCTGAGGCCTATCTACACAAAGAATGGCTCCGACAACTACAGAAATCACAGATTACAGGAGACCATTTGGCCTGTGTTGTTGCTTTGAAAGAGATGCCGGCGTTTAGTCCCAAAACTGTTTTATATTCATTACCTATCCAGATTCCAAAAACTTCCCTGTAGAATTCTCATCTCCTGTCACTCATTTTGCTAACTGACTTTAAATCTGTTGCCACTGGTTTTGACTCTTCTGCCAAAGGGAATAATTTTTCTCTCTATTATCAAAATTTCTCATCTTACAAAACATTTCAATTAGCAAATTATTTTAAAAGTTCTGAATGTAATTTCACGTCATCTTCAATATAGCCACAGGTTCCAAAGCTGTTCACCCAAAGGATGATGACAGGAGGCTAGAAAGTGACCAGTAGAGTTAACATTAGGTTTTCTGAAACTTTTTAAAGGAGAATGCAGGAGAGTGTAATGGGGAAGACAAAGTAAGTCAAAGATATACAAAAAGAGAGAAAAAGGGTTCTAGGGTGTGATGTTGGATCAGAAGATGGTATCACAATTAGGGGAGAGTATGCAATCATGCAGAAAATCAGTTGAGAGATCAGATGTCACAGAGTGCTTGGAGGCCAGAGGAGGTCACAATGAATGACTGAAAGACAACAACAGAGGGACTGAAATAAAAAAAGCAACTGAGTAAATTCGATGCACCATGGGAGCCAGGATATTAGGACTCTTGGAAGACTGGACAACTCAAACAGCAGCACCTAGCACAGGATAAAGAATGAACACATCACAGCAACAAATCCAATTTGTTCAAGATAGGGTTCAATATAGACAGAACAAAGCCAAGTCTGTTAAAGATGCAGATTTTAAAAGGTGGACCGTACGTTATGCACAAAGCATTAATTGCCTCCACTCCAGGTTTCATTAGATTAGATTAGATTCCCTACAGTGTGGAAACAGGCCCTTTAGCCCAACATGTCCACACCGACCCTCTGAAGAGGAACCCACCCAGACACATTTCCCTCTGACTAATGTACCTAACAATATGGGCAATTTAGCATGGCCAATTCACCTGACCTGTACATCTTTGGATTGTGGGAGGAAACCGGAGTACCTGGAGGAAACCCATGCAGACACGGAGAGAATGTGCAAACCCCACACAGACAGATGCCTGAGGCTGGAATCGAACCTGAGTCCCTTGGTGCTGTGAGGCAGCAGTGTTAACCACTGAGCCACCATGCTGCCCCCGTGTCATGAACCAGTTAGACTCTTTCATTTTGAATTAGATTTAACCAGTGATGTTTAAAGAAGCCATGTATTCCTAAAAGCTCATCTGTGCCAATAATTGGAGCATAACCCAGTTTCCTGGGAGAAGCTCCTGAGATTCAGGCCATCGCTCTAGAGTACAGGCCAGAAGTAGGTCAGGCTAAAAATGACAGGAGTCCATCTTGAAGAATATGGGTATAGGAGAGGATGTGTAAATGCAAATCCAGTTACAGACAGATTAAATGCCAGCAGCCCCTACTGAGGTTTTGCAATCTTTTGTAATTTTAGTCAGATAAAATGTATAATTTAAAAGCAGACACAAGAGAGCTGAAGAGAATGGAAATCAAGGTCATGGAAGCTGCAGGGTCTAAATAAGGAATCATAGGGAGAGGTGCTCAGGTATAAAATTGGCATTACACATGACAGGCGTGGGGGTGAGAAGGGGATAGGAAGAAAGCTCTTCATTGTGTCATTTGCACAGAAGGAGAGGCCATTCTGCCAACTGAGTCCATACCAGCCACCAGAGCAATGCAGTCAGATTCAATCCCTTGTTCTATTTCCATACAAATACTGCTCTCAGCATCCATCACAGGACCAGCCACCTGATACCTTAACAGCTCCACATTCATTTGAACTCTGGAATGTTCAGGACCTCTGAACCATAGCTGAGCTTTCACCAACTCCCCAAAATCCCATAGCACTCGACACTCTGATGGTCAACAACATTTCCTCCCTCTAAACGCCAGTTTTACCATTGGACCAGTTATAGTAAAATATCTTCAAATCCTTCAGGAGAGATAACGTGGCCAAGCTAGGAGTGTCTAACTAAGTGCCTGGCCACTGTTCCTATAGGTACACAGAGGGTTCACCGCCTAGCCCTACTGCACCACAAATGTCACACTAGTGTTGGGATTTAATAAAATTGAATTGTACAGCTGCCTTCCCATACAATCCACCACCATCCATCATGCTTTGGTTATTTCTCACTTACCTTGTTATAGTCTGCTATCAATGCAGCCTCGGCTCGGGTATCGGACAGTTCTTGTAGCTCCTCATCTTTAAGTGCCAGAGCCTTAGTTAAGCGGGTGACCTCAGCCTCAGACAGCTCTAAAGCTTCCTTCTCCTGCTTTAGTTTATCTGTAGCTTCTTCCAGACTGAGGGAAAAACATAACATGCCAATTAAAAAGACAAAACAATTTTTAAAAATACATACAATTAAACAAAATACGGCTAAAGTATAGAGCCTGCTCTTTATTCCACATTTTAAAAATATCAATTCCAATTTTGAACTGTTTGATGGACCTATAATCTAAGCTTTTGAGGTAAACAAAGTTCTAGATTTCCACTCCTTTTTGCCCTTTACAGGAATAAAGTCTTCCTGATACTATCCCAAATATACCTTGTCAATTAAAGGGCCATCTCTCATTCTAACAGATACTCTGTTTAGGATACAGCCAGGGAAAATGGCTTCTCAGGGGAATGCAGAGACAGCAAAGTCTGCATCTCCAGGAAAAGCTCAGCTGTATGAGAGGGGTTGAGATGCGAGAGCAATACTGACAGGGGATTCTACTCTAGGGAGAAACAAGTTGATGTTTCTGCAGCTGCAGACATAAAACTAGAATGGTGTCTTGCTTCCCTGGTCACTGAGCAACTGGAGGAAAGTCTGAGTAGACAGGGAATACAGCCAGAGATCATGGTCCATGCCAGTATCAACAGTAGAGAGGGGAATGAAGTCTTGCAAACACAATATAGGGAGATAGGAAATAAATGAAAACAGATGTCAAAAGGCACCAATTTGAGGATTATTCACAGTGCAAAGTGCTAACGAAATCAGAAACAGGACAATAGACAAAATTGATGTTTCTCCAACAGTACAGTCCAAAGATAGGTGGATTGGCCATGGGAAATACAGGGTTACAGTGATAGGTGGAAATCGGTGGGAAGCACTTTGGATAGCACTATGGACTCTGTGGGCCAAATGGTCTCCTTCCACACTGCGGGGATTCTATGATTCTATTCAATAAAATGGTGCAGAAAGAAAGGATTAAGATTCTTGGGACATTGGAAACAATTCTGGGGAAGATGAGACTTGTACATGCTGGATGGGTTGTACCCCAGCAGAACCAGGGCTAATAGCATTGGAGGGACAATCATTAGTACATGGATAGGGTTTAAAACAGAGTGGCACTGGGACAGAAACCTGAGCTGGCTGAAAAAAAAAGAGAAACAAGGATGGAAATGAAAGAGAAAAATAGAAAGCAAAAGTAGAAGGTGGAAATAATCAAAGGCTAGCGGCAAATAGGGCTGGAGTACAAACAAAATGTAAAATGAAAAATCACAAAATGACATGTTTGGAGGCACAATGTCTGAATGCATGGAATTAGTCACAAAATGGTAGGCAAATCAACACAACAAACAGATGCAACTATACTGACATAGGGTAACCAAGGATGGGAACTGGACAACCAAGAATATTCAATTTTTCAGAAGGACAGGCAAAAAATGGTAAAGATGGTGGGTGGCATTGTTAGTGAAAATGAAATCAATGCAACAGTGAGAAAGGATATTGGTCAGGAAATCTAGATGTGGAATTAGCCTAGCTGAAGTGAAGGAGCAACAAGGGCCATAAAAATTAATGGGAATTGGTTATAGCCCTCCAAACAGTTGTGGTGAAGTAGGGGATGGCAGTAAAAAGGAAATAGAGATAACTGCAATATGTGCTACAGTAAACACAGCTGATTTTAATGTATATATAGACAAGACAAGCTACATCAGCAATAATATTGTGGCAGTTGAGTTCCTGGAGGGGGTACAAGATAGATTTTTAGACCAATACATTGAGGAAACAATTCAGGACAAATTCATCCTAAATTTTATTTTGAGTCATGAGAAAGGGCTAATTAATAATGTATGCAAGGTCCTTTAACAAAAAAAAGACCATAACATGGTAGAAATATAGATCTTCGAATAGTAAGTGAAACAGTCCAATCCCAAACTGGGATCCTAAATTTAAACAAATGAAACTTCAAAGGTTTGAGGGATTCATTGAGCAAAAGATTGGATAACTTCATTAAAAGACACGCCAGTGAATAAACAATCCGAGAAACAAACTTGCATTGCAGCAGTTTTACATTCCTTTGGCAAAAGAACACGAAAAGTAGACCATCTATGGTTAACAAAAGAAAACAAGAATGGCATTAGATCCCAAGAGGAGTCATATAAACAAAAACAGAAATTGATGGAGAAACTCAGCGGGTCTGGCAGCATTTGTGCAGAGAAAGTAAAGTTAACATCGAGTCATCAGAACGGATAGTAGTTCGGAAAAGGTGATATATATGCTGAAGACAGGTGGGGTGGAAGAGTGTCACATAAAAGCTGTATAAAGTCGCTCAACAAAGTAGCAAGCCAGAAGACTGAAAGCAGTTTAGAATTCAACAAAGGAGGAACAAGAGTGTAGTTAAGAGGGAAAAACAGGTTATGAAAATAAATATGCAAGGAACAGAACAGCTGGTTGTAAGACTTTCTGTAAGTCAGTACAATTATGAAGATTAGTCAAGATGAGAATATAATAATTGGCCCGTTACAGTCTGAAACAGAAGAACTGATAATGGAGAATAAGGAAATGGCACAGCAATTAAACAATGACTTTTGTTCCATCTTTACAGACAAAATTCCCCCAGAAATATTTGAGAAGCACAGGTCTTTTGGGAAGGAAGAACTGAAGGAAATTAATATTAGTAAAAAAATTGCTGGAGAACTTAATGGGCCTGAAAGCTGATAAACCCCAGGGTAATAAAAGGAGGTGGCCATGGAAATAGTGAATGCACTATATATCATTCAAAAGTCTTTAGAATCTGGAAGTGTCCTGGCAGTTTGAAGGATGGCTAATGTAACCCCTCTGTTTTTTTTTAAATGAATAAAAGGAATGATTACAGACTAGTTAGCCTAACATCGATAACAGGTCAAATGCTGGAGTCTATTCTAAATAATATAATAAGAGGACACTTAAAAATACCAATATTACACAAAGAGTACATGAAAGGGAAACTGTGTTTGACAAACCTACTTGAATTTTCTGAGGATATAACTTGTAGAATAGATGAGGAAGAATGCATAAGTATGGTGTATTTGGATTTTCAGAAAGGTTCTGAAGGCTCATATAAGAGGTTACTGTGCAAAAATCAAAGTACATGAAATTGGTAGCAATGCGCTGGCATGGATTGCGAACTGGTTAGCAGACAGAACTGAGTAGGAATAAATGCATTGTTTCCAGAGTGGAAGAGGGTGACAAATGGGGTAACAGAAGGATTAGTGCTTGGGCACCAGTTAGTCACAGAGTACATCAATGAATTAGGTGAGAGAATAGAGTGCAATGATCCCATGTTTGCTGATGACAAGAAACTACATAGAAACATGAGTAGTGAAGACAGAGGCTTTCAGAAAACTTAGACAAGTTGAATGGGTGGACAAAAACTGTCTAAATGTGGACAAAACTGAAGTCATCCAGTTTATTAGGAAGGAAGTCAGAATGGCAGAGGATTATTTAAATGCTGATAGACTGGGAAAGGTTGATGTACAAAAGGGACCAGGGTATCAGTGTACAATGGTTACTGAAAGCAAGCATATAGGTACTGCAACAGTTAGGAAGGCAAATGGTATAGTGGCCTTCATTGCAGAGAGTTTGAGCATTGGATCAAGCAAGTCTTACTGCAGCTGGAGAGAAACTTGGAGAGAGCACAGCTGGAGTAGTGTGTGCAGTTCTGGTCTCCTTACTCAGGAAAGGATAGATTTACCATTGAGGGAATGACTCCTGGCATGGCAAGTTTATCGGAGGTGAAGAGATTGAGTTGCCTGGGCCTGTATTCACTGGAACTTAGAAGATGGAGAGGATCTCATCGAAACATAGACAATGCTGGCAGGCTTGGACAGGCTGGATACAAAGATGATATTTCCCCTAGGTGGAAGGTCCAGAACAAGGGACCATGGTATCAGGGTGTGTGGTAAAGCATTTCTGACAAGACAGAGAGAAATATATTTACTCAAAGGATGGTGAACCTTTGGATTCACTACCACAGAAGGCGATGGAGATAGTCACTGAATTTAAGAAAAAAGGTAAATGGGTTTCCATTCACCATAAAGCTGTGAAGGTGCATGGGCAGGGAGTAGAATAGGATGGTGAAATACAGGATCAGCTATCATCATGTTGAATATCAGACTAGGCTTGATGGGCCAAATGGCCTTCTTCTATGTTTCTATATCCCCTTATTCCACCACCTACCTTCAGTGCAAATCTACACTATACCTCCTGCGAGGCAAACCTATTCTTCCAAAGGTGCGGTGTCCAGGACTGAACTGCTCCAGATAGGATTCATCTAGAATGTAATACAAGTAGCTTCTGCCCCAACATCATGAGAATGCTACAATATAAGGTCCAATATTTCAACAGCAGCTTTCAACAATGGTCTGTTCGGTCAATGTCATACACGAGTCTGAGAGAGCTTCTCAGAGAGTTATTAAGGTACAGGGACTCACGTTGGTAAATACAGCAACCTTTCTGCACATTATTACCTTTTTACATTCGCCGTTAGAGTATCTGACAGCTCCTTGTTCTGTGCTTCACAGGTCTGCAACCTAGGGCAAGGTGAGAAGTACATATTCATTGTTACAACCAGGAATATTTAATGACACACAATCCAACCACAGAAGCAAACATGCAATGGCACCTTAGAGGCAAAACTGACTCACTTTTCTGCTCTCTCAGCCAGTGCTGCCTCAGAAAGTTTCAGTGATGCCTCGGTTGTTGCCAGTTCCACAAAGTATTTACTGTTGTCCTTCATCAGCTTGTCGCGTTCTTCCTCCACCTTGGCTAGCTGACTGGTCAAGATTTCCAGCCCTGGAACAGATATCAAAAGGTTAACTACTCTGTAGTTTGCAACAGATTGCATCTTCCATGTTCAGGAGTGAGAATGGGGCAGATGAGTTGATGCTTAGCACTATTAAAGAGTGTCCAGACCTGCTGCTCTTCTGTGAATAATATTGTGGAATCCTCTACGTTCACCAAGAAAGCATACGAAAAGAAAAAAGCCCAGGAACAGTGCAGCAGCCCTTCAGTACTGTACTCAAACCATGGGCCGAGAGTGAGATTTGCTACTATCTACAAACTTACCAGATTTCAGCTGCAGATTCTCACATTCCAACCGTTTGACTTTGTCTAGGGCACCATGGAGCTCGTAAGCAGTTTGTTCCAGTTCCTGTTGCATCTGGGCCACAAAAATATTTATTTATTTACACACAGTGTACATTTAAATACAAGCCAAGGTATTAAACAAAAGACAATGGGCAAAGGCATTGGCTATGACATCCCACGTGGGGAAATTCTATGTTTCTATAGGTTTATTCCTGAAACCGTATCCCCAACATAAAAACCCTCAAACAACAGGAGACCTGTATTGTTGGAGCAGAGGCTGCTTCACAGAAGAATCCCAGCAGTATTATTACAAAAACACAGTCAATTTACACGTCCTTGCACTCAGGTGTAGACTGGAGAATTACAAATAGTAAATCCTAATCAAACAAAACTATAAAGTCACACCCAGCAAACATAGTTTAACCTTGGTAGTGGGGAAACACCCAGAAACAATTATTTGACAGAAAATTAACTAATCCATATTTGGCCAAATGACTGTTAAGGGAGACAATTGTTTAACTTGGGAGGCTTTTTTTGATGGAATAATTGAAAGGATTGGTGAAGCATAAGTGAAATTTCCAGATACATTTGATATTGTGCCGCAGATTGTGAGCAACGTTAGAAAATGAAAGATAGGAGGGAATGTAGATATAAAAGTTTAGTTGAGTGACATGAACAAAGTTATAAATGCTTGTTTTAGGGTTGAATAAGATTTATAGTGGAGCATGTCTGGATCAGTGTCAGGGCCCTTGCTCTTCCTCACAGATATTAATGACTTAGACATTGGGTACAATTTCAAAATTTGGTGATACAATACTTGTAAGTATTGTAAACTGTGGGGAGAACTTTGTGAAACTTTAAACAACTAAATTTGTGGAATGGGCAGACTAGTGGCAGATAAAATTTAACATAAATAAAGATTAAAAATTACTTCATGTGATAGCAAGAACATGGAGAAACAACAGAAAGGCTAAGAAATTGGGGCTGAAGCAAACCATTCAGCCCATCTTGTCCTCTCTGCCATTCAATGGAATCGTGGCTAATCTAATAATCCTCAACTCCAATTTCCTGCCTTTTCCCCCATTACCTTAATTCCCTTACAGATTAAAAATCTTTGTCTCAGCCCTGAATATACGTAGTGAGCCAGCTTCACAGCAATCTGTGGTAAAGTCCCTAGATTCACTAGCCTCAAGAAATCTATTTTCCATCTGTCTTATGTAGGTGATCCCTTATTCTGAGATTATGCTCTCTGATCTGAGATTCTTCCTCGAGGGGATCCACCTTTCTGCATCTACCCTGTCAAGCTCCACAGAAATCTTGTATGTTTCAATAAGGTCGCCTTTCATTCTAAATTCCATTGAGAACAGGCCAAAATTACTCAACTTCTCCCAAAGACAGTTCCTCCATATCTGGGATCAGCCAAGTAAAACCTTCGCTGGATTGTCTTCATTGCCGGTATATGTTTCCTTAGATAAGGAACCATAAACCATTGACATGATTCTAGCTTTAGTTTGATTAATGCTTTGTCTAGTTTCAGCAAAACACCTGTACTATATAAAGCCTTCCCTGTTACCCACTGAACCTGGATGCTGGCTTTGTGGTTCATGGACAAGAACTCCCGAATCTCTGTTCTATGGCATTTGGTAGTCTTTCTCCATTTAAATAATTTTCAGCTTCTCCATTCTTCATGCCAAGATATACAATCTTATTTTCCCACATGGTATTCCACCTGCCAAGCTTTTGCCCACTCAAACTGTCTATATCCTTCTGCAAACTTTCTGTCATCCTCACTGCTTGCCTTCCCACCTATTTTTGAGTCATCCACAAAAATGGCAATAGTATTTTCAATTCCCTCATTGCAGTCATTAAATTATGTTGTAAATCATTGCAGCCTCAGCACTGATCCCCACGGCTACAGGTTGCCATTCTGAAAAAGCCCTCCTTACCCCTAACTCTGATCATGTACCCTCTCTAGAGTTGTACCCCAGATACGTTATTGAAGGGAACAGGGTCAATTGAGAAACTGGCTAAGCATACAGTATCCTAGGCATTATTAATAAAGTGCACAGAGGAAAGTAATGTCACTTATTAATGGTTTGAGGATGTGGATTTGAATCCCACCATGCCATGTGGTGAAACATGATTTCAATAAAATTTGGAATAAAAAGCTAGCTACTGTAGATTGTTGCAAAAATCCATCAGTTTCACTAATGTCCTTTAGAGAAGGAAATTTCCTTATCTAATCTGGTCTACACATGACTCCAGACATACAGCAACATACTAATTCTTAACAGTTTAATGGGCAATTAGGGAAGGATGATAAATGCTGGCCTTGCGAGCGGTGTCCGTGTCCCGTGGACAGTTTTAATAAGTGACTACAAAACAAGTTAGTTATATTGAACTAACATAAAAAGTTGGAGTATTCCTTACAAATCCTGGCACCACACTTTAGGGATGTTGAGTTTTTATACAGAACAATGAGAAGATTTGAGAGAATATTTTCAGGGTTGAGGAGATGGTTGGAGAATTGGGACTGCTCTCCTTGGAGGAGAGAAAATCAACAGAAGATTTGACAAAGGTTTCAGAATCACAAGGGGGCTGGACAGTAGACAGGGAGAAGCTGTTCTTATTGATGGAAGTGTTGAGAACCAGAGGGCCTAGCCTGAAGGCGAGAGGCAAAAGAACCATTGTTCACACGAGGGGAGAACCATTGTTCACACCATGCAGCAAGTGGGTAGGTTCGAAAAGCATTATCTGAGAACATTGTCGTGGCAGTTTCAATGGAGGCTTTCAAGATGGAATTGAAAAGGAACAATGTGTAGGTCTGTGGGTTTAAGGTGGGGAAACATACCAAGTGAATTGCTCCTTCAGCGAGCCAGAAGAGACACAATGGGCTGAATGGTGCATTTGGTTTTATTTTGAAAACAGTTACAGTAAAATTAGTACAGTAGCGCCTCGACATACGAACAATCCCGTTCACGAACAAAATCGGTTTACGAACAGGATTGTACATAAAATTTTGCTTCAACGTACGTACGAAATTCAAGGTACGAACACAAAAAGCCCATGTGCGACCACGTGGTTTCATTGTTCTGCTTTGCTATGCGCTTGTTGAACGCAAAAGCTCTCATGCCCTGCGTGATCTCATTCAGTTCATCACTGGCGCGTGCGCTGTGAACAGCGTTCGTTGTTATATCCAAGCATTCTTACACTATCTGAACAATGGGAAAAATTGATTCAGTTCACGAACTTTTCGGTTCATGACCTGGGTCCCGGAACGGATTAAGTTCATAAGTTGAGGCGCTATTGTAGTTTTTTCCACCACAAACATCCAAGGTCAATCAGTAATTTTCATTGAACCAACAATACTGGCTTAATTCACTCCAGTAATAATGCAGAATAACAGTTAATAGGGAAATCATCAGAACAGACAAATACTTACATTAACCATCTTCCATTCAGCTTCATCTGCTGTTTTCTTTAGCACCGTTTTCTCCTCCAGGGCCTTCGCTGTTACCCGAGTCATTGCTTGGAGCTGGACAGTACTCTGGCGGGCAAGATTCCTGGCACCTTTCAGCTGTGCAGACACATGGCCACATTCAGAACCAAATACCACAATGGCAATTTCGAATCACAAAGCTGGAGTAGCATTCAGGAAATCAAGTCCCAGACTTGTCACAAAAGTTAAAGATTTTATCCATTTTTGCAAATCTTCCTAAATTACCAGACTTTTTAAACCCAAGTTAACAGAAAGTATGGACCAGCTGCTGTATTTAACAAGAATTACTGTTTATTAGCTGCAGGTAAATATCTATGAAATGTCAACATACAACTCTACTGGTTTAAACTGTAAGCACCTTTCCCTCCCCTCTACA
Source organism: Chiloscyllium punctatum (assembly GCF_047496795.1). Classification (NCBI taxonomy): domain Eukaryota; kingdom Metazoa; phylum Chordata; class Chondrichthyes; order Orectolobiformes; family Hemiscylliidae; genus Chiloscyllium; species Chiloscyllium punctatum. Next base: position 94,234,662 of record NC_092757.1, on the reverse strand, counting down.
TCCACATGCAGACAGACACAATAAAACATCGGTGTTATGGGTGCAGGAAAGAAATTACTGAGAAGACAGTTCAGTGGCCCCTGACAAAATTCTTCGTTTTGGCTCATCAGAACGTATTGTTCGTTGGTCTCATTCTTTTCCAGGCAGTTTACACTCACTTGCAGGAGGCCAGGATTGCCTGGCTTATTAATTACAAACTCTCTAACTTATTGGTAAAAAGCATCATCATACAGCAACTGGTGAGGGAATGCAAACCTGCTTTCTTAATGCTTTAGGAATTTTTTTCACTGCAGGGCAAGCCTTATACAGTTCACAGTGAGGCCTTGGGGAGTGTTGCTGAACAAAGAGACCTAGGGGTGCCTTGAAAGTGGAGTCCCAGGTAGATCGGATGGTGAAGGCAGCATTCGGCACACTTGCATTTGCTGGTCAGCACATCAAGTATGGGAGTTGGGAGGTCATGTAGCGGCTGTACAGGAGATTAGTGAGGCCACTTTTGGAATACTGCATGCAATTCTGGTCTCCCTGCTATAGAAAGGATGTTGTGAAACTTGAAAGGGTTCAGAAAAGATTTACAAGGATGATGCCAGGGTTGGAGGGTTTGAGCTACAGGGAGAGATTGAACAGGCTGGGGCTGTTTTCCCTGGAGTATCAGAGGCTGAGGGATGACCTTATAGAGGTTTATAAAATCATTAGGAGCATGGATAGGGTAAATAGACAAGGTCTTTTCCCTGGATCCAAAAGTAGAGAACAGAGGTTTAGGGTGAGGGGGACAAAGATTTAAAAGGGCCCTAAAGGGCAACTCTTCAAGCAGAGGGTGCATTTATGGAAGAAGGTACCAGAGAAAGTGGCTGAGGCTGGTACAATTACAACATTTAAAAGGCATTTGGATGGGTATGTGAATAGGAGGGCTCTGGGCTGGGTGCTGGCAGGTGGGACTAGATTGGGTTGGGATATCTGGGCAGCATGGACAGGTTGGACCGAAGGGTCTGTATCTGTGCTGTACGTCTCTATGACACTAAATCAGATGGAAAATTGGTTGCACTGCACCCAATAACAATCCTCAATACGCTATTGAGAGTTGCCCTGGTTATGGCCTGAGAGGAGGTTATTCCATTTTCTGTGGTTTGGTGGGGTGGGGGAGATAACAACTGCCCCTTGACCTTCTCTCCATCACCAGAGCAGGAAAGGGGATGTTTACTGATAATTGTCCAGACTTCAGTTCCACTACCAACTATTTGGAGAGTCTGTGCCTGCTTGTAGCTTGATCAGGACAACAATCAGTCTTGAACTGATCCAACATTAATGCCAATGGCCATCTTCGGCAAGAGAATCTAATCATTGTCCCTTGACAATGTGGAAGCATTTGCTCCACGTCCATTCAATCCAGGCTGTTCAGTATTCTGTAAATTTCAACCATGTCTCCTTCATCCTTTTAAACTCCAAGATCAGACCCAAAATCCTCAAATGACCAGTCTTTATCACCAGGATCATTTTTGTAATCCTCCTCTGGATCCCCTCCAATGCCAGCACATCCTTCCTTAGATTAGAGTCCAAAACTCCTCACCATATGTTTCCTCTGGTCAACCAGAGCCTTATACAGCTTCAGCACTACATTTCTGCTGTTGTATTCTAACCTTCTCAAATGAAAGCTAACATTGCATTGACCTTCCTAACTGTCAACTAAACCTACATGCTAATGTGAAGAGAATCCTGAATTGGACTCCTAGATCCCTTTGTGCTTTATGTTTCCAAAAGCTTTCATCATTTAGAGAATAGTCCATGCTTCCTACAAAGTGCATGACTTCACACTCTCACACATTACTGTCCACTCACCATCATGTCGAAGAACTCTGCAGCCTTCCCTCCTCTCCAACATTATCTGTCCCTCCGCCCATCTTGGTCATCTGCAACAATGCCCTCAGCTTCTTTGTCCGTTAATGTACAACACAAATAGTTGTGCTCACAACTCAGTTCTGCAGAATGTCACTAGTCATTAACTGCCATCCTAAAAAAAGACAGGTAGGGAGGAGGGACTTGGGGGAGGGGCATTGGGAATGCGATAGGTGGAGGGAGATCAAGGTGAGGGTGATAGGCTGGAGTGGGGTGGGGGCGGAGGGGTCAGGAAAAAGATTGCAGGTTAGGAAGGCAGTGCTGAGTTCGAGGGATTTAACTGAGACAATGTGGGGGGAGGGGAAATGAGGAAACTGGAGAAATCTGAGTTCATCCCTTGTGGTTGGAGGGTTCCCAGGCGGAAGATGAGGCGTTCTTCCTCCAACCGTCATGTTGCCATGGTCTGGCGATGGAGGAGTCCAAGGACCTGCATATCCTTGGTGAGGTGGGAGGGGGAATTGAAGTGTTGGGCTACGGGGTGGTTGGGTTGGTGGAACGTTTCAGAGAACACCTCTGAGACACCCGGACCCGCCTAGGAACCCTCCAACCACAAGTGATGAACTCAGATTTCTCCAGTTTCCTCATTTCCCCTCCCCCCACCTTGTCTCAGTCAAATCCCTCGAACTCAGCACTGCCTTCCTAACCTGCAATCTTCTTCCTGACCTCTCCGTCCCCACCCCACTCCGGCCTATCACCCTCACCTTGACCTCCCTCCACCTATCGCATTCCCAACGCCCCTCACCCAAGTCCCTCCTCCCTACCGTAGCCTGCTGGACACACTTTCCTCATTCCTGAAGAAGGGCTGATGCCCAAAATGTCGATTCTCCTGTCCCTTGGATGCTGCCTGACCTGCTGCACTTTTCCAGCAACACATTTTCAGCTCTGATCTCCAGCATCTGCAGTCCTCACTTTCTCCATCCTAAAAAAGACCCCTTGATCCGCACTGTCTACCTTCTGCCAGTCAGCCAATCTTTTATCCATGCCAGTACCTTGCCCATAACAGCATGGGCTCTTATCTTATTTAGCAGCCACCTGTACAGTACCTTGTCAAAGGCCTTCCAGAAATCCAAATAAATCATGTCCACTAGCTTTCCTTTTTCTAACTTGCTCATTACCTCCTTAAAGAATTCTAACAGATTTAATAGACAAGATCTTTCCTTGACAAAGCTGTGCTATTTTATCATGCACCTCCAAGTACTCCACAATCTCTTCCATCATGATGGACTCTAAAATCTCACCAACAACTGAGGTCAGGCTAACCAGCCTATAGTTTCCAGTCTTCTGCCCCCTCCTTTCTTAACCAGAAGTGTTGCATTTGTCATTAGTACTCTGGGACCCTCCCTGACTCCAGTGCCTCCATAATCTCCTTAACCATCTTCTTCAGATCCCTCGGGTGTGGTCCATCTAATCCAAGTGATTTATCCACCTTCAGACCATTCAGCTTCCCCAGCACCTTCTCCTTCATGATGGCCACTGCTCTCACCTCTGCCCTTGACTCTCTTGAAACCCTGCTATGTTGCAGGAGTCTTTCACTGTGAAAACTGATGGAAAGTACCTACTCAGTTCCTCCACCATTTCTTGGTTCAGTTCCAGCAGTCCAGTTTCCATCCTTGTCTGTCTCTTACCTTTTAAATATTTGAAAGCTATTGCAGATGTCTATTACATTACAAGCTAGCTTACCCTCACATTGCATCTTCTCTCCCCTTATTGCTTTTTTTGTTATGCTATGCCGTTTTCAAGGTTCCCAATCCTCTGGCTTCCCACTAGCCTTCACCATATTGCTGGCTTTCTCTTTTGCTTTAACGCTGTCCCTGACTTCCTTCATCAATCACGGTTGCTCATCCTCGCTTTAGTATGTTTCTTCTTCCTGGGGATGGAGTGCTGCTATACTTTCCAAATTACCCCCAGAAATACCTGCCATTGCTGTTCTACCATTTTCCCTTCCAATCAACTCTGGCCAGCTCTTCCCTCATGTCTTTGTAGTTACCTTTACTCAACTGTAATACTGTTACATCGGATTCCAGCTCCTCCCTCTGGAACTGCAGAGTGAATTCTATCAGTTTATGGTTGCTGCCCCAAGGGCTCCTTCACCTTATGCTCCCTAATCAAAGTCTGCTTCATTACATGCCATTGAATCCAGAAAACCTGTCCATTAGTGGGCTCTGCCGCAAGCTACTCCCAAATAAAACATCTCGTAGACATTCCATGAATTCCTCTCTTGGGATCGCTACCAACCTGATTTCCCCAGTCCACCTGCACATTGAAGTCTGAAATAATTATTGTAAGTGTCTTTCATACATGCCTTTTCAGTCTCCTGACTATTGCTGGGAGACCTTAACATAACTCCCATCAAGGTAAAAACAATGACTGCAGATGCTGAAAACCAAATTCTGGATTAGTGGTGCTGGAAGAGCACAGCAGTTCAGGCAGTTCGTTGGATGCTGCCTGAACTGCTGTGCTCTTCCAGCACCACTAATCCATAACTCCCATCAGTCTGTCTTTTATCCTGTGCGGTTCTTCAACTCTAACTACACAGATTCCACACCTTCCAAATCTACAATTTCTTGTAATCAATTAAATTTCATTCCTTACTGACTAGGCAACACTGCCCCCTCTGCCCATCGACTGGTATTTTTGATAGGACACATATCTTTGGGTATTTAGTTCCCAGTCCTGATTCCCTTTGCAGTTACATCACTGTGACACCCACAACATCATACCTGCCAAGTTCCATCCTGCCGTCAAAGATCATTTACCTTGTTTCACTTTCTGCGTGCATTAATTTCAACACCCTCCGTCCTGCACTGACTGTCTGCCCACTTCTCACTACCTTAAACATTCATTCTTTTTGTCAGGGACACTTGGCAGAAGCAGTGTGTACCATCTGCAAGATATCCTGCAGAAACTTACAGAAGTTTCTTCAACTTGGTACCTTGTAAACCTCAGCTTTTATTGGCTCAAAGAGGGCAGCAGAGCTCCGTTTCCCTCCAAATATCCTCCCAACATGGAACCACATTGCCGTGATGAGCAATAATCCAGAGGATGAATAATTTGAAATGTTAGCGATTCTGACACAGGGTAACTCACAGCCTCATCCTGTTCAGCCCCAGCAAGTCAGGACCAGATCTCCTCCCCAGAATTCCAGGTTGGCATCCAACATGATCATTTCAACAGATGAAAGTGGAGGTGCCATGTAGGAGATGCGTGTGCCCTGGGTCACACCAATGCACCTGGCAGCGGGAGGGGGCCAGAATAAAACCTAGCTAAAGACAGTGAATTTTAATCCAGTTGAGGTTCTCACCTGCTCCTGCACAGTCAGTCGGGTGTTCTTCATGTCCTCATAAGCGCCATCTGCACCAGCCAAACACTCTTCAACCTCCACTATCAGTAAATTCTGCCAAGACAATTACACAAGCATGACTCAAAAAGTGTGGCACTGGAAAAGCACAGCAGGTCAGGAGCAAGAGAATAGATGTTTTGGGCATAAGTCCTTCATCAGGAATGTTGCAGAAACATGTTAGAGAGAAGGATAGACCCACAGTCAGATAAACGATTATTTCTCCATCCAGCAATGACACCTCCATAAACCAAGCAGGATCAGCCGAGCACGGCACACCGTTACTTACTTGCTGTTTGCGGCTGTTACAGATTGCACTGTGGAGCTGCAGGCACTGCTCCAGAGTCTGCTCCAGCTCTTGCACTCTGCTGGCATGCTGCAGGTACAAGCTGCGGTAATGATCCTCTACCTGTCGACACAACAAGCAGCATGGTTAAACATTTAAACTCTCAGTCACTGTCCAATGGTCTTTGGGGGTTTAGGAAGTGAAAGAGTTGGAGCTCATCTATTCTGCTATTTGGGGGAGATACAGAGACCAGCCAGTGTTAGCCTGTGGACCTCTTGTCAGAGTTCAGGCCACCAAAGCCAATCCCAGTTGGAGCATTCAACCCCAATACACAGTAGGACTCCAGTGCATACATGGTACTGAAAGGCTGCAGAGCAGTTCTGCACAGGGCAGCTTTGGAAAACAATACAAGGATTTTTCAGGCTAATTAACAGCCTCAAATCACATGAACATTCCATGAGGAACTTGGTAGAATACGTAATTAAAGACATTGTAACATGATATTTCGAAAATGAAAACCCAATCCATCAGAGTGAGCATGATTTTATGAAGGCTAAATCATATTTGACTGATTTGCTAGATGTAACAAGCAAAGTGATAATGCTGGGTCTTGTAGAGGTATTATATCTGGACTTCCAGAAGGTATTTGAGAAGGTGCTGCACAAAAGAAAGATCATGTGGGCCAAGGGGTAAGTTATAAGTTTGGATAGAGGATTGGTTAACCAATGGGAAGCAGAGTGACTGGATAAATAAATGGGTCTGCTTCCTAGTTGGCAAGCTGTAACCAGTTGGGTGCCACATGATTTGGTCTTCAGCCCCCAACTGTCTACAATCAATATTGATAACTTAATAAAGGGATAGAAGGTACGAAAATCAAAGTTTGCAGATCACATGAAAACAGATGGTTAAATAAGCTGCAGCAAAGAAATAAAACATTTACAAATAGATATGCATAGTTTAGGAGAATGGAACAAGATTTTGTAGATGGAGTTGAACATGGATAAGTGCAAGCGTATTCAACTTTGGTCAGAAAGAACAAAAAGGCAAATGATCTAAATAGAGTGAAACTTCAGAATGCTTCAGCGCAGAGGGATCAGAGTGTCCTCATGTATGAATTACAGAAAGGATCAGAGGGATCAGAGTGTCCTCATGTATGAATTACAGAAAGGATCAGAGGGATCAGAGTGTCCTCATGTATGAATTACAGAAAGGATCAGAGGGATCAGAGTGTCCTCATGTATGAATTACAGAAAGGATCAGAGGGATCAGAGTGTCCTCATGTATGAATTACAGAAAGGATCAGAGGGATCAGAGTGTCCTCATGTATGAATTACAGAAAGGATCAGAGGGATCAGAGTGTCCTCATGTATGAATTACAGAAAGGATCAGAGGGATCAGAGTGTCCTCATGTATGAATTACAGAAAGGATCAGAGGGATCAGAGTGTCCTCATGTATGAATTACAGAAAGGATCAGAGGGATCAGAGTGTCCTCATGTATGAATTACAGAAAGGATCAGAGGGATCAGAGTGTCCTCATGTATGAATTACAGAAAGGATCAGAGGGATCAGAGTGTCCTCATGTATGAATTACAGAAAGGATCAGAGGGATCAGAGTGTCCTCATGTATGAATTACAGAAAGGATCAGAGGGATCAGAGTGTCCTCATGTATGAATTACAGAAAGGATCAGAGGGATCAGAGTGTCCTCATGTATGAATTACAGAAAGGATCAGAGGGATCAGAGTGTCCTCATGTATGAATTACAGAAAGGATCAGAGGGATCAGAGTGTCCTCATGTATGAATTACAGAAAGGATCAGAGGGATCAGAGTGTCCTCATGTATGAATTACAGAAAGGATCAGAGGGATCAGAGTGTCCTCATGTATGAATTACAGAAAGGATCAGAGGGATCAGAGTGTCCTCATGTATGAATTACAGAAAGGATCAGAGGGATCAGAGTGTCCTCATGTATGAATTACAGAAAGGATCAGAGGGATCAGAGTGTCCTCATGTATGAATTACAGAAAGGATCAGAGGGATCAGAGTGTCCTCATGTATGAATTACAGAAAGGATCAGAGGGATCAGAGTGTCCTCATGTATGAATTACAGAAAGGATCAGAGGGATCAGAGTGTCCTCATGTATGAATTACAGAAAGGATCAGAGGGATCAGAGTGTCCTCATGTATGAATTACAGAAAGGATCAGAGGGATCAGAGTGTCCTCATGTATGAATTACAGAAAGGATCAGAGGGATCAGAGTGTCCTCATGTATGAATTACAGAAAGGATCAGAGGGATCAGAGTGTCCTCATGTATGAATTACAGAAAGGATCAGAGGGATCAGAGTGTCCTCATGTATGAATTACAGAAAGGATCAGAGGGATCAGAGTGTCCTCATGTATGAATTACAGAAAGGATCAGAGGGATCAGAGTGTCCTCATGTATGAATTACAGAAAGGATCAGAGGGATCAGAGTGTCCTCATGTATGAATTACAGAAAGGATCAGAGGGATCAGAGTGTCCTCATGTATGAATTACAGAAAGGATCAGAGGGATCAGAGTGTCCTCATGTATGAATTACAGAAAGGATCAGAGGGATCAGAGTGTCCTCATGTATGAATTACAGAAAGGATCAGAGGGATCAGAGTGTCCTCATGTATGAATTACAGAAAGGATCAGAGGGATCAGAGTGTCCTCATGTATGAATTACAGAAAGGATCAGAGGGATCAGAGTGTCCTCATGTATGAATTACAGAAAGGATCAGAGGGATCAGAGTGTCCTCATGTATGAATTACAGAAAGGATCAGAGGGATCAGAGTGTCCTCATGTATGAATTACAGAAAGGATCAGAGGGATCAGAGTGTCCTCATGTATGAATTACAGAAAGGATCAGAGTGTCCTCATGTATGAATTACAGAAAGGATCAGAGGGATCAGAGTGTCCTCATGTATGAATTACAGAAAGGATCAGAGTGTCCTCATGTATGAATTACAGAAAGGATCAGAGGGATCAGAGTGTCCTCATGTATGAATTACAGAAAGGATCAGAGGGATCAGAGTGTCCTCATGTATGAATTACAGAAAGGATCAGAGGGATCAGAGTGTCCTCATGTATGAATTACAGAAAGGATCAGAGGGATCAGAGTGTCCTCATGTATGAATTACAGAAAGGATCAGAGGGATCAGAGTGTCCTCATGTATGAATTACAGAAAGGATCAGAGGGATCAGAGTGTCCTCATGTATGAATTACAGAAAGGTACAGCAGATAATAAGGAGAGCAAACTGAATTTCAGCATTTATTGCTAAAGAGATGGCATATAATAGTTGGGCAGTGGTGCTGAGATTGTACAAGACATTGGGGAGACTGCATGCACTCAGCTTTGGTCTCTCACGTGAGTGAGAATGCACTTGCAGTTCAGAGAAGGCTCACTAAATTAATTCCAGAGATAAAAGGCTTGTTTTAGGAGAAGAGATTTAGCAGTTGAGACCTATATAGCCTAGAGTTTAGAATAACGTGAATAGGTCTAATTGGGGGGGGGGGGGGGGGGGGGGGGGGGGGGGGGGCTGGGGGCTGGGGGTGGATGCGTGTGGATTTAAACCAGACATGAGGGGAATTACTTCTCTCAATGGGTCGTGAATCTTGAAATTCATTACCTCAGAGTCTGGAGGACATCAGGACACTGAATAAATTCAAATGGGGAGATAGACAGATTTTTAAAAATTAGTGATGGGTTGTGGAGAATAAGCAGGAAAGTGGAGTTTAGGCTAAGATGAGATCAACCACAAGTGAGAGAGCAAGCTCAAGGAGCTGACTTTCCTACTCCTGCTCTATGGCTTTATGCTCTTAAGGAGCAATGTAGATTTGAGGCTAAAATCACATCAGCCAGATCTTATGGAACGGAAATGACTGATAGGTCCACTCTTGTTCCTTGTTCGTATATTCATTCAAGAATATAACTATCTTTACCACAACATTTATTTTTGAAATACAATTTAGTCCTCGATTCAGGGAGGATTTTACAAGGTCCTTGAGGCCAAATGGAAGGTAGAAGACAGCCAACTCAGATACCAACTCAGAATTCCAAGCTGGGCTGTAGGCAGTGTGGAATGAGATCTAGATATCAGACTCTGAGGCAGGAATGTTTGCACTGAGCCAGACGATTACTCCCACAGTACAGCAGCCTCATTTCCCACAATTCTTTCAAGAAAAAATTTATTTAAAGCTTCAGTGTCTTGGTTAATGAAGAGAACTGGAATTCTACCCAATGACTACTTCAAAGAACAAGCTAAACCATGTAAAAGGCTATGATTAGTGCTGTACGCTGTTCTGGTCTCCAATTTATGAGAGATATAGAGATACTGGAAATTACGCAACAAGATTGAAATGGGATGCCAGAGTGACCAGGGCACACCCATCAAAACCAATTGCACAGATCAGACTCTTTCCTCGACAAAGATGGAGGACCTGATGAATAGAACATAGAACATTAGAGCACAGTACAGGCCCTTTGGCCCTCGATGTTGCGCCAACCTGTGGAACCAATCTGAAGCCCATCTAACCCACACTACTCCATTCACATCCATATGCCTAGTCAATGACCACTTAAATGCCTTTAAAATTGGTGAGTCTGCTACTGTTACAGGCAGTGCATTCCATGCCCCTACTACTCTGAGTAAAGAAACTATCTCTGCCCTATCACTTATCACCCCTCAATTTAAAGCTATGTTCCCTCATGCTAGCCATCTGAGGAAAAAAGGCTCTCCCTGTCCACGCTATCTAATCCTCTGATTATCTTATATGTCTCAATTAAGTCACCTCTCAACCACCTTCTCTCTAAAGAAAACAGCCTCAAATCCCTTAGCCTTTCCTCATAAAACCTTCCCGCCATACCAGGCAACATCCTAGTAAATCTCAGCTGAACCCTTTCCAAAGCTTCCACATCCTTCCTATAATGTGGTGACCAGAAATGTACACAATACTCCAAGTGTATCCACACCAGAGTTTTATACAGCTGCAGCATGACCTCATGATTCCAAAACTCAATCCCTCTACCAATAAAATCTAGCACACCCTATGCCTTTTTAACAACCCTATCAACTTGGGTGGAAGCTTTCAAGGATCGATGTGCCTACACTACCAAGAATCTTATCATTAACCCAGTACTCTGCATTCCTGTTACTCCTTCCAAAGTGAATCACCTCACACTTGTCCACATTGAACTCCATTTGCCACCTCTCAGCCCAGCTCTGCATCTTATCTGTGTCTCCTTGTAACGTACAACATCCTTTGTCACTATCGACAACTCCACTGACCTTAGTGTCATCCACAAATTTACTAACCCATCCTTCTCTGCCCTCATCCAGGTAGTTTATAAAAATGACAGTGGACCCAAAACAGATACACCACTAGTATCTCCAGGATGAACATTTCCCATCGACCACCACCCTCTGTCTTCTTTCAGCTAGCCAATTTCTGATTCAAACCACCAAATCACCTTTAATCCCATGCCTCTGTATTTTCTGCAATAACTTACTGTGGAGAACCTTACCGAATGCCTTCCTGAAATCCATATACACCACATCAACTGCTTTACCCTCACCCACCTGTTTGGTCCTCTTCTCAAAGAACTCAATAAGGTTTGTGAGGCATGACCTACCATTCACAAAACCGTGCTGACTATCCATAATCAAATTATTCCTTTCTAGATGATTATAAATCCTATCTCTTATAACCCTTTCTAACAACTTACCCACAACTGAAGTAAGGCTCACTGGTCTATAATTACCAGGGTTGTTTCTATTCCCTTTCTTGAACAAGGAGACAACATTTGCTATCCACCAGTCTCTGGCACTATTCCTGCAGACACCAGCAACATAAAGACCAAAGCCAAAGGGTCTGCAATCTCCTCCCTGGCTTCACAGAGAATCCTAGGATAAATCCCATCTGGCCTAGGGGATAGATCTATTTTTAGACTTTGCAGAATTGCTAACACCTCCTCTTTATGCACCTCATCCCATCTAGTCTAGTAGCCTATATCTCAGTATTCTCCTCGACCACATTGTCAGTATTCACACTACAAAAAGACAAAAAGTATTCATTTAGCACTTCCCCATATCCCCTCACTCCATGCACAACTTCCCACTATTATGCTTGATTGGCCCTAATCTTACTCTAGTCATTCTTTTGTTCCTGATAGGCTTTCTATTGGTTCTTAGGGTTTTCCTTAATCCTATCCACCAATGACTTCTCATATCCCCTCCTGGCTCTTCTTCGCACTCTCTTTAGGGCTTTCCTGACTAACTTGTAACTCACAAGCGCCCAAACTGAGCCTTCACATCTGATCCTAACATAAGCCTTCTTCCTCTTGACAAGAGATTCAACTTCCTTAGTAAACCACGGCTCCCTCGCTTGACCACTTCTTCCCTGACCGATACATACTTATCAATGATGCACAATAGCTGGTCCTTGAATAAGCTCCACATATTTAACTGTACCCATCTCCTGCAGTTTCCTTCCCCATCCGGTGTAAGACAGGAACTGAAAACTGGAATTCAAGAGTTTCTTCTTTACACAGAGAATGTGGAACTCAAAGAAGTGGTCAAAGTGAACAGTATCAATGTATTTAAGGGGAAAACTTGATAAACAGAAAGGAGTAAGGAAAGGAATAGAAGGATGCAGTGACAGGGTGAGATGAAGAGGGGTGGAACAAGACTGATGTGGAGCAGAAACATCTGCAAATTCTATGAATTAATACAACTTACTGCCAGTTACTGCAGTTGCTGTCATGATACCCATTCCACCAATACAGGGGGCACAGAGTCAAAGATACATCTGCAGTAACACACAGAACAGTTACCTCAGGAGTCTGCGAACTGTCAGTCTGGGTGAAGGTATCCCTTTGATCTGCTGGCCCAGCCCAGAGGCCCAGATTTTTACTCTTGGACAGATCTTTCAGTTGGCCAGACAGAACCTCATTGATGAGCAAGGAAGTCTCTAGTCGACGTTCCAAATCCTCTCGCGGAACTGATTCCAGAGCCTCTCGGGAAAAGCTAGGAGAAAGAGAGTAAAAAAGGGAAGAAATCCACCAATTCAGTGCCAAATAACCGGGCAGCTCCAGAGCTCAAAAACCATTGGTTCTAGTCATGAATAATCTGAAGCATTGCACAAGATGAAGGGACCCTTTCTTCTCAGTGTGATTGTGATACTGGGAAAGGACAGGGAAGACAAGGCTCTGTAACTCAAGAGCTAGTGAAGCTGGCTCCTGATGGAAACAGGAGGCATGACTGTGTCTTACAATGGTGATACCCAAATAAGGAATGAGATAACAATAAGCTTGATACTGCCATAGCCCACTGTAGCTTGTATCAGAGATTCACACCCCACAGTCGCCCCATTGTTTAAAAACAACACCATGCAAGTAAGAGCCAGTAATTGTGAATGCTGACTTGGAAGAATCCCTATTTCTCAGTTAGCTTGTTGCAGCTCCAATTTTCTCCTCCATCAGGGATCAACATGTTCAACTTCACTATCCAATTCCACTGCTGATTCGTAATTAAGGTCTCTGTGCTCCCATCATCCAATGAACACTGGAGTCAGGACTATCGCTGTGCTTTGGGAGGTACCCACTGTATTTGTCAGTGATGCTTTAGTACTGAGCACTGGGAATTTCAGAGCCAGGCCCACATGCCTCTCAGACACTCCAGAGGATAAACTCTCAAAAAACACAGAACAAAAATATTGAGAGAGGGAGGGAAAAAAAAAGAGGAAATTTATGAAGAACAGTATCAGAACAGACGGGAGCTGACATTAAGCATATGCTACAGTCTGTTATCCTGCAGTGTAATGTGCTGTCCACTGGAGGGCCCTCAAACTGCACATTAAAGATTAGCACGGAGTATTTTGGGGTCATTTACATTAACTTCCCATATACAGGTCATTTTGCGATAACGCACGTTTTGTTAACACAAATTCTCTAAAACACAATAGACAAACTGGGGACACTGTTTCTAAAGTGCAAGGTTTTGAAGCGTATATTGGTTATAAAGCGATTCTGGCCCCACTAGATTAAATGGTGCTGCTATTAACAATTTTTTTATAACACGAGAACGGAACGACCATATTATAGCAGAACTAACTGTAGATAAAGGCTCCAAGAAGAGGGTGATGGTGCAGCCCATCCAAACTGCACTGATGAGCTGGTGGGCCAGTGAGTTGTTGTTTTGAACTGCTCATATTGCAACATATCGCTGTGGGCATGAAGTCACATATGTGACCAGGCCCGTTTCTTACATCACATCAGTGAACCAATGAGGTTTTCTTTTATGACAATCCTAAAGCTACACTTTTACTAAAATCTGCCTTTTATTTTCAGTATTTTAAACAAAATTCATTTTTTAAAAAAAATTCATTCATGGGATTTACTGGCTACACCGGCATTTATTAACCTTGAGAAGAAACTTTGAAATTATCAGCAGGCCATTTCAACTTCCAGCCTCTACATGACTGTGTCCAGTAATTTAACCACTTACTTCCAGAGTAAAGAATCTGTGAGCACTGCACTGTCCATCATTTCGGTAGAGGCACCCTCTGACGCAGACGTATTGATCGCCTTCTCAGCCAAGTTAACAGGGGTCACACAGGTTGAGGCACACTCTGTTCCCACAGGAGTAACTGCAGTGCTAACCTCTTGGTATGTGATTCGGCTGCGGTCCAATCCTTCTGCCAACAATCTCCATGTGTTTATCGGCGTTTGCATTGTGCCAGTGTGGATGAGGCACATCAGGGCACAAGGCTCTGGGGCTGGAATGGGACTGGTGCCCATCTCCACCCGCCCCACCTCTTGGCAAGCATCTACCACTGGCCTCACCATCTCCACCTCTCCCTCTGCTGGCCTCACCTCCTCCTCCTCTCCCTTCCCCGGCCTCACCTCCTCCCCCTCTCTCTCCACAGGTCTCACCACCAACTCATCTCCCTTCCCTGGCCTCACCTCCTCCCCCCCTCTCTCCGCCAGTCTCACCTCCTCCTCCTCTCCCTTCCCCTGCATCACCTCCTCCCCCTCTCCCCCCACCGGTCTCACCTCCTCCTCCTCTCTCTCCAATGGCCTCACCTCCTCCCCCTCTCCCTTCAATGGCCTCACCTCCTCCTCCTCTTCCTCCAATGGCCTCACCTCCTCCCCCTCTCCTTCCAATGGCCTCACCTCCTCCCCCTCTCCTTCCAATGGCCTCACCTCCTCCCCCTCTCCTTCCAATGGCCTCACCTCCTCCCCCTCTCCTTCCAATGGCCTCACCTCCTCCCCCTCTCCTTCCAATGGCCTCACCTCCTCCCCCTCTCCTTCCAATGGCCTCACCTCCTCCCCCTCTCCTTCCAATGGCCTCACCTCCTCCCCCTCTCCTTCCAATGGCCTCACCTCCTCCTCCTCTCCTTCCAATGGCCTCACCTCCTCCTCCTCTCCCTCCAATGGTCTCACCTCCTCTCCCTCTAATGGTCTCACCTCCTCCCCTTCTCCCTCCAATGGCCTCACCATCTCCCTCTCTCCCTCTGCCAGCCTCAGCATCTCCCCCTCTCCCTCCCCCAGCCTCATCTCCTCCCCTTCTCCCTCCAATGGCCTCACCTCCTCCCCTTCTCCCCCCAATGGCCTCACCTCCTCCTCTTCTCCCTCTCCCAGCCTCGCTTCCTCCCCATCTGCTTGCATCATCTCATCCCCCTCTCCCTCCTCCTGCCCACTCTCCTGCCTTTCCCCTTTTATCTGTTTTATATCCATGTTGTCCCCTACCACACCCATATTTTTCCCCATCTCTGCCCAGTCTCCCTCAGTCTCTATCTGCCCAGTACTCACTTGTCCCACCTCCTCAGAAACCCCCTCATCCTGCTTTGCCTCCATCTTCCATGAGCCTACCTCCTCCCCATCTCGTTTCAGCTCCCCAAATCTCACAACATCCTTCAATTGCCCCAAATCACTGCAGGACAACATCCCTACACCCACAGTCCCAGTGCCAAGAGGTGCAGAGAGTCCATGAACTGTTGTCAAGTTACCAAGCAGATCTTCCCCAAGACCCTCATCCCCCTCCACTTCAGGAAGGATGGTGCAGGAATTCCCTGTCAAAACCGGAGGGCAATCGCCTTGAGGTACCTCTGGCTGTCCTGCCATCTCCAGTCTGGAGGACAGAGAGTTCCCTTCAGCCACACTGGGCCCAAGATTTGGACCAGCTACAGTCTCAATGAGAGTTGAGGATCCGCCTGGTGCCAATCCTGAGGTTATGGCAGTGTCGCTAAGTGACAGCTTGGGCTCTTGCTTTGCCTCAGTTTTGACTGGCTCCTCTTTACGGACAACGCATGTAATTGCTTCTTCATGTCGACGGGCTGGAGTGGGATCCTTGGCCTCTATCAGCATGATCTCAGGAACTGGACTGTCAAGGCCAGGTTCAGCTGTGTGGATCAGTGGAGTCAAGGCCCTCGCCTGGGGAACACAAACACGGTCCTCTTCCACAAAGATATTTTGACCGGGATCTTCATAAACCAGCTTCAGACCTGGCAGGCCATCATCCTGTAAGTTCAAAGCAAAGACTCTCAGGAGAGGTTTTCTCCCCAAAGTCAAACACAGGCACCGCACACATGCCAATATAAATCAGGCAATAGCTTCAGGTGATCTCAGGAGGAACGGCAATGTAGAATTTGCATTTCTAGAGCACCTCTCATGTGTTCACACAATCACGTTCTTTCAAGTTTTGAGCACAAGAACATTGTGGAAAACATAGCAGTGAATGTGTGCATAGCAAGCTCCCACCAATAGCAATGCCATGAACATTTAGAGATGTTGTGATGGATTGAGACTGTGTGACAATGCACACATGCAATATAGCCAGTCAGATTTTACACCTGATGATTTTTTAAACATTTTTCCCCCTATATAAACTTCAGCAATCCTGCTGTTTGATACGATATAAAACTTAGCCTGACCTCTTCTGTCAGTTGTTTCTAGGGAAACTAGGCGAAGAGCAAGCATTTGGCATCTGACCCTTGAAAAACATGATTTCAAGATAAAGATCCCTGACATGAATCCTATTGGTGGACCATTATCCCTGCTGTCTGGGTAGCTCACTAACTGCCACTAGCTTTTGGTACAATTGAAAACATTCCACAGCTACTTCACTTACTGAATATAAGGAGCAGGAGGCAGCCATAAAGCCCTTCGAGCCCTTTCTGCCCACAAGACCATGGCTGATCCTTCTATTTCAACATGTTCCCGGTATCCCTTGTTGCTTGTAATGTAGACATCTATTGACCCTAACTATTTACACTGTCATAACATGGGCGTCTAGTGCAGCAAAGTCGGGCTGGTGTAGGTAGGATTATAGGGGAATAGACATGGTGGGCTGAAGGGCCTCTTCTGGAATATCAATATCGATGATTCTATGACTGAGCTTCTGGTGTCTCTGGTACACTTTGCCAAAGACTCACACCTCTAAATGAAAAACTTCCACACTATCGCTTTCTTAAATGGCTTGCTCCTTATTCTGAAACTATGCTTCCTTGTTTGAGAATCACCAGCCAGAGAAAACACCTATCCAGTAAGCCACAATCTAGCGGATAGGTGAGAGGCTTTTTGCTAGGATGGTGATGGCTAGCATCAGGGGACACAGCTTCAAATTGAGGAGTGATAGATATAGGGCAGATGTCAGAGGTAGTTTCTTTACTCAGTAGTAGGGATGTGGAATGCACTGCCTGCAATAGTTGTAGACTCACCAACTTACAGGCATTAAATGGTCATTGGACAGGCATATTGACGAGAATGAATAATGTAGGTTAGATGGGCTTCAGATTGGTTTCACAGGGCGACGCAACATCAAGGGCCAAAGGGCCTGTACTTCACTGAAATTTTCTATGAATTTACAAAAGTTTGAATGTAGGATGTCTGGAGGTTGTGAAAAGTGCAAATTTGCTTTTCCATTTTTCAATTTTTGCAAGGTTAACTGGTGATTCCATGGAGTTCAGAGAGCAGTTAAGCAAATACTTTAGAATGGATGCATTGAAGGAAATCTATTGTATTAAAGGTTTATAAAAGTATCTAGGTGCAGGAGTAGGCCATTCAGCCCTTCAATCCTACTCCACGTGACTGATCCTCTATTTCCACACCATATTTCCTTTTACTCCCTATTACTCTTGATACCTTTAAAATCTAAAAGTATATCATCTCTCTCTTGAAATAAGTCTGTGACATGTGGTAGAGAATTCCACAGATCCACTTTCTTTAAGTGAAGAAATGTTTCCACATTTCCGTTGTAAACGGTCTGTCCTGTGACTGTGTCACTGAATATATTATAGACTCCCCACACAGAGAAAACATTCACCCTGCATCTAGTCTATCCAGCCCAGAGAGAACTTTATACATTTTGATCAGATCCCCTCTCATCCTTCTAAACTAATCAACTCAAGCCTAGATGAACCAGGTTCTCCTTGTAGAGCTGTCCTGTTACCCCCGATATCAGCCCAGTGAACCTCCACTGTACTCCCTCTATGGCAAGGTATGGAGGGCAATGATGTACACTATACTGCAGGTCTGGTCTAGTTCGGAAGTTAAATCCTCTCGCAATGAAGGCCAATGTGTCATTGGAATTTCTAACTGCTAGCTGCACCTGCCTGTCTACTTTCGATGACTGCTGTACAAGGATCCCCAGATCCCTTTGTACATCCATACTTCCCAATACACCATACTCTTCCTTTCTGTTGTTTCACACTAAAATGCACAGTTTCACATTTAGCCACGTTGAGTGAGTGGGCAAACACAGCAGATGCAGTACAATGTGTACAAATCACCTCCATCTCCTCACAACCACCAACTATTTTTGTGTCAATAGCTAATTTGGAAACGTTGCATTTGGTTCCCTCATCCAGATCATTTAGGAATTTGGATTTTAAAGTGGAGATCTGATGAACAGTCACCATGCAAAATGTTAACTCTGCTTTCTCCCCACAGATCTCTGGCATCTGCAATTCTTTGAGACTAAATAAACTATCTGGGAATTAATTAATTTAATACTTACAAGTTGATCTTTTATGAAATACAGAAAGAAAACTTGGCTTGAATTGAGAAGAACAGTTTCGGACTAGATAGAGGATAGTTTTCAGAGCTGGGGAAATGTCTTAAAGCTGTTTTAGCAGTTTAAGTAGAGAAAGTTTTACTTAAAGTCCATGAAGCAGCTGGTGGCTATAAATCTTGAGGAGAGATAGTAACAGAAAACCACATCTGGTGAATGTATAGAAAGTAGGTGAAAGGAACTACTTGCAACCTTGTCACATCAGTAAGAATTTAAATAGTGAAGGTAGGAGTGTTACTTCACGAGAGCTGAGCAATATAAAGGATAGGAGTAGGAAAAGCACTGAATTGTTCTTTTTGCCGTTAATCTTAAGACTTTCTTTAATTGTTAAACATATGCTTTGCTTATTGTGTGTAAAAATATCTTTTTTTTTAAACAAAGGAACACCGACAGCCTCTTGTGAATATTTTCTGTGACTGACCACTTCAGTAAACAAAGTGTAAAAATAAAACTTGGAATCTATCAAGCCAGGTTTTACTCAGACCTGGCTTGTCCAGTATTACCTATCAGCTGGGATTATAATACTGCACAAACATCTGACAGGCAGGGAATTTAAGGGTCACATGATAGATTTAGAAGAAAGACGTGGGGATGCTTGAGTGGAACACAGAAACTTAAAAATAGGAGCAAACTATTTGACCCTTCAACCCTGCTCCACCATGCAATCTG
The DNA here is from genome assembly GCF_047496795.1 of Chiloscyllium punctatum. Lineage (NCBI taxonomy): Eukaryota > Metazoa > Chordata > Chondrichthyes > Orectolobiformes > Hemiscylliidae > Chiloscyllium > Chiloscyllium punctatum. Next base: position 94,215,384 of record NC_092757.1, on the reverse strand, counting down.
ATCAAAGCAATCCATCATCCAACTTAATACAGCGTTTCTGCTTTCTCTCCAATACCTTTGATTCCTACAGCTCCAAGAACTATATCAAACCTCTTGAAAATATTCAATGTTATCACCTTAACGGTGGCAAAGAGCACCACAGACTTGACACTCTGAGTGAATAAATTCCATTTTGCCTCAGTTCCTAAAGACCTACTCCATATCTGGTTCTGGACTCTCCAGTCATCCAGAATGACCTTCCTGTATTTACTCTGCTAGAATCTTGTAGGTTTCTAGATCACCCCTCATTCTTCTAAACTCGAGCAAATATAGTCCAAAATTGCTCCAAGTATACATCAGTTTCTGCAGTATCATTTTAAAGCAATCTGGACCAAAGTGTCAATATATAGAAAAGACTTTCCCAATTTAACTAAAAGAGACAAAAATTAAAATCTTGAGTCTGTGAAACATATGTTGTAAAGAGTAAATACAGGAAGGTCATTCTGGATGACTGGAGAGTCCAGAACCAGATATGGAGTAGGTCTTTAGGGACTGAGGCAAAATGGAATTTATTCACTCAGAGTGTCAAGTCTGTGGTGCTCTTTGCCACCGTTAAGGTGATAACATTGAATATTTTCAAGAGGTTTGAGATAGTTCTTGGAGCTGTAGGAATCAAAGGTATTGGAGAGAAAGCAGAAACGCTGTATTAAGTTAGATGATGGATTGTTTTGATCAGATTGCATGGTGGAGCAGGGTTGAAGGGTCAAATAGTTTGTTCCTATTTTTAAGTTTCCGTGTTCCACTCAAGCATTCCCACGTCTTTCTTCTAAATCTATCATGTGACCCTTAAATTCCCTGCCTGTCAGATGTTTGTGCAGTATTATAATCCCAGCTGATAGGTAATACTGGACAAGCCAGGTCTGAGTAAAACCTGGCTTGATAGATTCCAAGTTTTATTTTTACACTTTGTTTACTGAAGTGGTCAGTCACAGAAAATATTCACAAGAGGCTGTCGGTGTTCCTTTGTTTAAAAAAAAAGATATTTTTACACACAATAAGCAAAGCATATGTTTAACAATTAAAGAAGGTCTTAAGATTAACGGCAAAAAGAACAATTCAGTGCTTTTCCTACTCCTATCCTTTATATTGCTCAGCTCTCGTGAAGTAACACTCCTACCTTCACTATTTAAATTCTTACTGATGTGACAAGGTTGCAAGTAGTTCCTTTCACCTACTTTCTATACATTCACCAGATGTGGTTTTCTGTTACTATCTCTCCTCAAGATTTATAGCCACCAGCTGCTTCATGGACTTTAAGTAAAACTTTCTCTACTTAAACTGCTAAAACAGCTTTAAGACATTTCCCCAGCTCTGAAAACTATCCTCTATCTAGTCCGAAACTGTTCTTCTCAATTCAAACCTGGCATCTTCCCCTGCCACCGCAGGAAGTGCAAAATCTGTGTCCACACCACTCCCCTCACCTCCGTCCAAGGCCCCAAAGAAGCCTTCCACATCCGTCAGAAATTTACCTGTACCTCTACCAATGCCATCTACTGCATCCGTTCCACCCGGTGTGGTCCCCACGTTGGGGAGACAGGACGCCTTCTTGCGGATCGTTTCAGAGAACATCTCCGAGACACCCGCACTCACCAACCCCAGTGCCCCGTCCTGAACTCTTCAACTCCCCCTCCCACTCCGTCAAGGACATGCTGGTCCTGGGCCTCGTCACCGCCAAACTGTTACCTCCCGATGCCTGGAGGAAGAACGCCTCATATTCCGCCTTGGAACCCTGCAATCACACGGGATAAATGTGGATTTCAACAGTTTCCTCACTTACTCTCCTCCCACATTATCCTAGTCCCAAGCCTCCAACTCAGCACCACCCTCCTGACCTGTCCATCACTGCCCCCTCTGCCCTATCGCCTTCTCCCTCACCTTCATCTATTTATTGCTTTCTCAACTACTTTACCCCCAACCCCATTCCCCTCTCATTTATCTCTCAGCCCCCGGTCCACATTGCTTATGCCCAAAACAGCGATTCTCCTACTCCTCGGATGCTGCCTGACCTGCTGTGCTTTTCCAGCGACACACTCAACACCTTAGCCATATCCGATTGAGTGATGAAACACCCTTGAGGGGCAAAATAACCTGATCCCATTCCTATTTTTCAATTGCTCTCAAATGATACCAATAGTTCTCCAGCAACTTGCTCCACTACCAGACTTTCCTCACTTGCCTGTAGGTGCAGCCTGCGCATCAGTGGTGTCAGGTTAGACCCTGGCAGAATCTCCGAGCGCCTCTTGCTACAGGGATTCTTCACGTCCCTCTGAACATTGCACTGAGGCAAAACATCCTGAAAAGGGACTCGCACGCCCTTGTTGGTCGGCTACACGGGAAACAAAGGAGAAGTTTCAAACAGCTTGGAGGAACAAGTTAAATTCAGGCATCACTCAATTAGAAATAAAACACCAGTTCAATTCAGGTCCCGCCTCCTTTTCCCCTCAAATGAAATTTAATTGCAGGGAACAACACAGTTAAGATGGATCAAAACTTTGGAACTCCTTTCCAAAACTCATCCACCTTGAAGACTAACCTTAAAACGCTACCTTTTCTAAGTTACTGGTCACTTGTCATAATATGTGGCTCAGTGTCAATTTTTGTCTGTTTACATAATTTTGAGGCAGCTTGGAACATTTCATTATATGCTGGATTACTGTTGAGTGATCACTGATCACCAGGAAGGTGATCTTCTGTTCTCCCTCATCCAGAACACATTAGAAATAATTCAAACATTTTCTGGTCTGTGTTTTTTTTCTATGACGCAGATTATTATTGCACCAGGTCACAGCGTGGTTCACAATCTGCAATCCTTTTCTGATTTAATACTTATAATAATTTATTTTTAAAAGGTAACATCATTAGAAAGCACTGTTTGCTAATAAGGTGAAGCTGTATTGATGACTGAGAGCAGGCTGCATTCCTCCTTCTCTCATCCATCTACCTTCCAATTCCCCTACTTTCAGGTGTTGTAGTCAGGATGGATGACAATACGTACAGTTTGGATTTCCTCGCCCTCGTTCTCAGAGGAGGATGATTTCACTGATCTCCTTGAACTGAACATTCTGTCTTTATCTGGAAGAGAGAACACATACAGGATCTTAGCTAAACAGGATCTGTGTCGCGCAGTGATCAATGAATGGCGGGGCTGGGACAAATAGAGGATGAAAGCAAGTGGAATGAGTGTGTAGGGTGGGGACAGAGTGTGGGAAAGGAGAGAAGGTGGGGACAGGTTGAGGGTAGGGGGCAGTGGAAGAGGGAGTAAAGGAGAGGAGACAGGGATCGGGTAGAGGGAAAGCAGCAAGACTCAGGATTGGCTCGGAGGGTATCTCTAGGAGAAAGTGAGGACTGCAGATGCTGGAGATCAGAGCTGAAAATGTGCTGCTGGATTCCTGAAGAAGGGCTTATGCCCGAAATGTCGATTCACCTGCTCCTTGGATGCTGCCTGACCTGCTGCGCTTTTCCAGCAACACGTTTTCAGCTCTGAGGGTATCTCCCTGAGTGTCCTGTCCCAATCCTATTTGTAAACCTGTTTTCACTCTCCCCCCTCCTCATCTCTCCCTCCAACTCCCAAACCTGTTGCCTCTCTCTCTCTCTGTTCCCCCACCACCCTTTCCCTTCCTGCCCTGTTCTCACTCACCCTCTCACCCTACCCCCCTCCCCACTCTCACCCTCCCCACTCTCACCCTCACTCCCTCCCCCTCTCTCTCACCCTCACCCCCTCCCTCCCTCTCCCCCCCAAGCCCCCAGCCCCTCCCCCCTCTCCCCCCATCCTCCTCCTCCTCCTCACCCTCTCTCACCCTCACTCTCTCTCTCTCCCTCCCTCCCTCTCTCACCCTCACACCCTCCCCCCTTCCCCTCCCCCCCTTCCTCACCCTCTCACCCTCACCCTCTCCCCCTCCCCTCTCACCCCTCACCCCTCACCCCTCACCCTCACCCTCACCCTCACCCTCTCCCTCTCCCCCTCCCCCTCTCCCCCTCCCCCTCCCCCTCCCCCTCACCCCTCACCCCTCACCCCTCACCCCTCACCCCTCACCCCTCACCCCTCACGGTGGTAGTGGGGATCTCCCACTCCCATGTATGTCAGTGTGTCTCTGTCTCAGATCCTCCCGCCGTTTCTTTCTCTCCAATTCATATCTAACCGCTCCGCCGCTCATTGGCTGCGTCTGACATCAACGCCCTGCGTCGGTACCTATTGGCCTGGGCCAGTTACCAGGACAACCCGGGGATTAACGACGAGGGTTCAGGCGAGCCAGGAGGATCGGGGTGCCGCCGTCTGGCAGCGCGACCCCCAGCGGCCGGAGGCCAGGCCACAGCAGCTACTGCAGCTTCTGTTGATGGAGAGCACTAGCTGGAGCAATGAACATCAGTAACTGGCATTAACTTGGTCTCAGCTTGCAAAAATGACCTCTCATAAACGAGATTCCAGGTTTTCCAGTCACTGAATCCCCACGGTGTGGAAAGAGGTCATTCATCCCATGAAGTCCACACTGACCCTCCAAAGAGTATCCCACCCAAACACAGCCACCCCACCCAACTTTATCCCCTCATTGCCCATAACCAACCCACCTATCCTGCACATCTTTGCACTGTGGGAGGAAACCCACATAGACATGGGGAGAATATGCAAACTTCACATGAAACACTGTGAGGTAGCAGTGCTAACCACTGAGCCACCATGCAACCCACTGTAGTAAACAATTTGGGTTGCTGATGTTGAAAGTCATTTTTCACTGAATGTGTGTGTTCCAGTACTCTGCAGACATGATTCAGGACGAAGCATGCCTTTCTACTCAATTGGGAAGATTGCCGGTTACTGTTGATGTGCAATGTATTTCCCCTCAAAAATGGGACCTTTCAATGTCAGTACAATATGGTAACACCCCTTTAACTGTAGATTTGTTACCTCCAACTCCATACAGTTTTAAGTCAGGTGGTAAAATATTCATATCCACTCACCACGAGTTATCTTTTGAGATTAGAGGGTGAGGGAGAGGGAGGATGGATATGTAGGCTTCCAACACAAAAGGGTATGGTGGTCTTGCTGGGCCATGATACTCCAAGTTTGATCATGATATTCCAAGTGAGAAAGGAAAGAACAGAGTGCACAAACATTTTTTTAAAAAGTAAATAGGGTCAAAGGGGGGACAAAATAGTCAAAAGGCAAAATTAATGCTGCAGCATTTGGAACAAAATAAATGAATTAAGGGCACAGATAGAGATTAAACGGTATAATCTTATCACCATTACGGAGAAATAAGGAGCTCTAAGGAGCTCAAAGTTAGAAGCTAAATACTCAGGGTTTGTGATTTTTTAAATGGACCACCAAAAAGGAGAAGTTTGTGGGATGGCTTTGTTAGTACAGGATGGAATATGTGTGATATCAAGAAATGATGTGGAATCAGATGATGTAGAATCCATATGAGTAGATGTACAAAATAACAAGAGGAAGAACATAGGACCAGGAGTAGAATATTCTGCCCCTCAAGCCTGATCCAATATTAAATAAGATCATGGCTGACCTGCAATCTAACTCATATACCTGCCTTTGACCCATATCCCTCACTATCGGTGCTTAACAAAAACCAATCTATCTTTAAAATTATCAACTGAATCACCATCCACTGCAGTTCATGGAAAAGAGTTCCAAACACTCTTTGTGTATCGAAGTGCTTCCTAACACCTCTCCTGAACAAGTCTGGCCCTAACTCTCAGACTATGCCCCGAGTTCTAGAATCCCCAATCAGTGGAAATAGTTTATCTTTACCTACCCTGTCTTTTCCTGTTAATATTATGAAGACTTCAGTTAGATCGCCCCTTAACCTTCTATATTCTGAGAAAATAATTTGTATAATCTCTCCTCAAACTTAACCCCTGAAGTCCAGGTATCATACTTATAAACCTACTGTGAACTGCCTTCAAGGCCAATGTATCCTTCCTGAGGTGTGGTGCCCAGATCTGCTCCCAGTGGGATCTAACCAGGGGTTTGTATAACTGCAGTATAAGTTCTGCATCCTATACTCCAGTCCTCTCAATAGAAAGGCCAGTATTACCTTAGCTTTCTGCATCTGTTTGTGATATTTTAATGATCTCTCCACCTGAACCCCCAAGTCTCTTCGGACATCCACTGTATTTAACTTCATAACATCTAGAAAGTACCATCATCTGTCCTGTTTTGGTCCAAACTGGATAACTCACTCTGGTGGGAGTAGTCTACATGCCCTCTAATAGCAGCTGTTCTGGAGAACAAAAAATAAGTCAGGATAAGAGCATGTACAAAAGGCACTGCATTAATTATGGGTGAATTTTGACAATCTTGTACTAACAAAACCATCCCTTCTCCCTTTCCTTTTTGGCTGTCCATTTGAAAAATCACATACCCTGAATACCAGATCCGTGGTAAACCAGTGGAATAGACAAGTTTTAAAAGAGGGACATAACAAATTGTTAGGGTAAACTAGCAAGTAATATAAAATGTACAGTAAGAGCTTCTTTAAATATATAAAAAGGAAGAGCAAGCCAAACAAAACATAGACCCCTTAGACTTTGATGCTGGGGAAATAATAATTGGGAACCAGGAAATGGCAAGGAATTGAATAAATACTTTACACCAACCACCCTGTACCTTTGGGCAAGCAAGTGCAGGCAGATGGTGAAGGAGAAATAAGCAGCACACCCTGATAAGCAATCCCAGCAATTCTGTGAACCCCGTATATAGATCAGGAAAGTCCATGACCTGGTTTAGAAACACTTGAGGTAGAGTCAGTGATCTAGTTTTATTCTACTTACTTCTATAGGATCAAAGATTCAATTAATTTCATGCATAACTATCTCAAGTCCCTTTATGTTGCAGCTTCCTGCTGTTTCTCTCCATTTCAATTATATTCTGTTCTATTGTTCTCCCTTCCAAAACAACCAACTTCATACTTTCCCACATTTTACAGGTACTCTATTTGCCAACTTTTTTGCCAGCTTGTCCAACCTATTGAGATGGCAACTCTGACAGGATTGACTTGGGAGGGGATTTATTGAAATAACAAATCTTCATTGGTCAGAGCGTTGAGTGTAGACGTTCGGACGTTACGTTGCACCTGCAGGACATTAGTGAAGCCATTTTTAGAATATTGTGAGCAATCTGGTCACCCTTCTGTAGCAAGGATATTGTTAAATGTGAAAGAGTTCAGGAAGGATCTACAAGGATGTTGCCATGGTTGGAGTGTTTGAGCTATAGGGAGTGACTGGAACTTTTTCCCTGGAACATCAGAGGCTGAAGGGTGACCTTATAGATGTTTATAAAATCATGAGGCCATCGATAGGATGAATAGCCATGGTCTTTTCCCCAGGGTAGGGGGGGTCCAAAATTAGAGAGCAGAGGTTTAAGGTGAGAGGAGAAAGATTTAAAAGGGACGTAAGAGGCAATTTTTTCTTGCAGAGGGTGGTGCATGTGTTACATTATGACACAATGACTGCATCGATAGCTGTCTGTAAACAGTTTATACCTTTCTCACAACCTGCCTTTCTTTCTGAAAGTCCAAATACAGCACATCTACTTCGTTCCCCTCTATCCATTCTGACTGAGACTTAGAGTCATTGGTTCATAGAGATGTATAGCACGGAAACAGACCCTTCGGTCCAACTCATCCATGCTGACCAGATATCCTAACCCAATCTAGTCACATTTGCCAACACTTCCTACTCAGAAACAGTTTACAAATAGCCACAATACGGAATTATTCTGGGGCTGTTGTCAGAGATCAATGTTTACCTGCAGACCAAAACTTTATAATTTTCTTCAAATTAAAATTGTGAAATTTGTGACACTCAAACATAAACGGGTAATCCAAGATGGAGGATGGAAAAAATTTCTGGCTGTAAAAGCTGCTCCTTTTTTGAGGCATTTTAGGTGCTGGAGGTGATTTCCTCAAATTCCAGGAGCTGTAATTCCTGTTTTATATGCTGTTGCATTGTTTTGGAACTTTGGAGAAAAAAGTCACACACTCACATCAGCAGTTTTAAAGGGGAGAAGAGCAGACAAAGGAAGCACATGATGAGAACAGTGCAGGAGAGGGAGAGAAAAAAATCTGACACTGCCTTTGCTGTTTGAATTCATGTATAAACAATTGCAACATTACAGAGACATTTGGATGGGTATATGAATAGGAAGGGTTTGGAGGGATATGGGCCGGGTGCTGGCAGGAGGGACTAGATTGGGTTGGGATATCTGGTCGGCATGGATGGGTTGGACCGAAGGGTCTGTTTCCATGATGTACATCTTTATGACTCTATAAACAGGTAGACTTAACAATGGACTAACCTGGCGGATATTCAAGCAGATTCCATCATTCAGTGAGACCTGTGACAATGCTGTCACTTTCAAATGGTTATTTTTGTCTTGGGTTTTTTTGAAGAAAGGAGTGTAAAGGCAGAGGGGCCAAAGGGGCACGGGATCCAGCCTGAAACAATAGTGTATGAGCCTTTAGGTTTTTTTAGAAACAGTTTAACAATGGAAGGGGAGCGGCCAGTTCTCCTAGTTCAGGCTTTCCAGTTTTTTAGCTGGAGCAGCCATAAGATGTATGAGTACCAGAAAGGTTGCAACTTCAGTAAATGATTCCGAATGGAGTTTCTCTGAAATCTCTTTCTGCATGTTGTTCCCCCCTGCCCTCAAGAATCTGGATTTGAATTGACCTTTTTTGTCAAGGGGTGTGTCTATGGGATGTTACTGGATTGGAACAGTTAAGTAGTTAAGTTACTGCATCGAGTATTCAGTTAAGTTTTCCAATTGTTAAGTTATTCTAAATTCTGCTTTCTTTGGTTTATGTTTTAGTTGTACTAACTCATATGCTGCAGGCAACAATGCCCCAAGGCATGGCACATTGGCAAGTCCGAGCAGAGGCTACGGCAACGGATGAACGGGCACCACACAACAATCAACAGACAGGAGTGTTCCCTCCCAGTCGGAGAACACTTCAGCGGTCCAGGACATTCGACCTCGGATCTTCAGGTGACCATCCTCCAAGGTGGACTTCGGGACAGGCAACTACGCAAAGTGGCCAAGCAAAGGCTGATAGATAAGTTCGGTACCCATGGGATTGGCTTCAAACAAGACCTTGAGTTCATATCACACTACAGGTGACCCCACTGCACTATACGCACACAGAAACACACACAGATGCACACTCACAGACAAACACACACACAGACACAGACACACAGACACTCCTACAGACACACACACACACACACTCATTCCTACAGATCCACACACTCACGCAGACACTCTCTCATACACAAGCTGTCTTTCATTCGCTCACGCATACACTCCCACATTCACATGCAAACACGCACCCTCTCACAGACTTATACCCTATTACACTCACACTTACACACATTCACACACTCTCTCACAGACACTCATAATCCGCCCACATACACACACCCACATACACACACACACATACACACACCCACATACACACACCCACACACACACACACCCACATACACACACCCACATACACACACCCACATATACACACCCACATACACACACCCACACACCCACACCCACATACACACACCCACATACACACACCCACATACACACACCCACATACACACACCCACATACACACACCCACACACACACACCCACACACACACACCCACATACACACCCACATATACACACCCACATACACACACCCACACACACACACCCACATACACACACACACATACACACACCCACATACACACACCCACATACACACACGCACATACACACACACACATCAGTTTGTGGGGTGAATTTGTACTTGCAGAATTACATTTTATTTTGCTCAAAAACTGCATGAATCCATGTCAGATTCTGTAAATCCCTTTTTTAGATTAGAATCAGTCTGAGCATTGGGGCACAGACAGCCTCACACTGGGCACCCCACACCTTCAATGCATTATCTGGGCCGACATGACACCAGTTATTAAAGTTCACCTGAGAATGTAACTTTAAACAAATCCTGGGATTTACATATGAAAGAACTGAAACCAACACGGTCATTCTAAAAGATGAGAGACTTGACAAGCATTCTGGTCTTTTTCAATATATAATCTCAGTTACATCACACTGTAAATTTTTGCTATAAATTCTGTGTCTTACGAATTTATACTCCACAATCATCTGATGAAGGAGCAGTGCTCCGAAAGCTAGTGCTTCCAAATAAACCTGTTGGACTATAACCTGGTGCTGTGTGATTTTTAACTTTGTCCACCCCAGTCCAACACCGGCATCTCCATATCATGTTTAAATAAGCTCTGTTTTGCTTAAAGCTGTGCTTAAAGCATCACACCTGGAACACTCACTTCACATCTACCTTTACAACTAGAAAACGTTAGGATCTAGGCTACCACCTTAAAATATTTTGAGGGGGGTCTGGCCTGGTCCATAACAGGCAGCAGTTGATTTGTGGATTAATTCTGTCTGTTTTGATTTTATAGTCTTGTGCAACAGAAGTTTCAGATATAAAAGAATTAAGCACCAGCATCTACTGCTTTTTCTCTTGCACCTCCCCTGAGGAAGTGTTACCAAACATCTCCTCTAAATGGCTCATGTTCCCTTTCCAGGATGGAATTACGTAGCAGTACAAATAGCCTTAGGGCCAAGCTTTTTGTGGAAATAATCCTACGCCAGATATTTGGGATCGGTTCAGAGCTGACAGTCTATAATTGTTCTTATTCCCTGGTGGGGTTTTGGTGGGCCAGCATGTGTTACTCATCGCTGGTTAACCAGAGACCAGAGGTCTGGAGTCGCATGTAAACCAGACTGGGTAAGGAAGACGGATTTCCTTCCCTAAAGGAAAGAATGAACCTTATGGGATTTTTGTAACAAATTAATAGTGGTTACCCAGTTGTCATTAGACATGCTTTTTATTCCAGTCTTTTTTGTTGAATTTATATTTTGCCATCTGCTACAGTGGATCGATTAGCCTGGTGTACTGGAGTACTGGTCTGGTGATATTACCAATATCCCACCAGTTCCCTATAAATCATGGTTTGATGGCAAGTATAGACTCCAGAGATCCTTACTGTATCTGACCAAGAAAGACAATCCACTGCTTGTTACCTTCAAAATCATGAAATAATTGCATGTATGAGTGGAAGAATGCTTTACGTGTTTGTCCCTTTGAGTGTTAAAGAAAAAAAAACTTGTATTTCTGTGGTAATTTCCGTTGGATATTTCAAAGTCAGTGAAGTGCCATTGAAGGATTGCCACTCTTGTGATGCAAGAAGTATTTACATTTATCTCGCAACATCAGGATGCTCCAAAAATGGCATGAATGTTAAATCATGTGTACAGCACAAGAAACAGGCCATTCAGCCCAACTGATCAATGCTGGTGTTTCTGCTCCAAACAAGCAGTTTTGCCCATTTTGATCTAAACCCTATCAGCATATACTGTCAATCCTTTCTCCCTTTTGTACTCATCCAATTTCCCCTTTGATTGTTTGGCAGTACACTGACTGTTGTAATGTTAGAGAAAGGTGAGATAATTGCCAGGAAAATATCTAACTAACATTTACCACAGGCTGTGTGGTGTCTATCACTGGTCTACCACAAAGAATGTGTCTGAATACACCTGGCAGTTTACTGTTGAAACCAGCAGATGGTGATACAGGACCACAGTGAGGAGCTATCTGAACAGAACAGATGACTTCGCTTCTGAATCCTGATAGTGAAGTCACATATAGACTGTTAAGATTCAGGCCAAGAGTATATTCAGTCCAGAAATTGGAACACATTAACCTCCAGACCTTGGGAATAAATCAGTTGCTCGATTAATACTGAGTGACAAACACCAGAAATAATATTTGATCAATAATCAAAGAATTGATTTTAATAATCAGGTCTGCCGTGATCTCATTGAATGACGGAACAGACTTGATGGGCTGAATGGCCTACTTCCATTCCTACATCTTATGATCTTCCATTTCAGGTGAATGTGAAAGGTATATGAATAGGCAGTGAATAGAGCTGTTTATGACACAAATGTTTCCTCATTGTGAGATATAGGATCATAGAGGTTTACAGCGTGAAAACAGGCCCTTCAGCCCAATCTGTCCATGCTGCCCAGTTTTCAAAATTAATCTAGTCCCATTTGCCTGCATTTGGCCCATTTCCCTCCATACCTATCCCATCCATGTACCTGTCCAATGTTTCCTAAATTACAAAATTATACTCACCTCCAACACTACCTCTGGCAGCTTGGTCCAGACACTCCCCACCTTCTGTGTGAAAAAAATTGCCTTTCTCAACCCCTTTGTATCTCTCCCCTCTCACCTTAAACCTATGCCTTCTAGTTTTAGTTCCCCGAATGTGGGGAAAAGCTGTTGGCGTACCTTATCCGTGCCTCTCATGATTTTATGGATCCCTATAAGGTCAGTCCTCAGTCACATAACAACCAGGGAAAAACATCCCCAGCCTATCCAGCCTTTCCTTAACACTCAAACCTTCCAGTTCAGGTAGCACCCTACTAAAACTTTTCTTCACTCTTTCTAGTTTGATAATATCTTTCCTATAGTAGGGGGGCCAGAACTGCACATAGTACTCCAAATGTGGCCTTACCAATGTCTTATACAGCTGCAACAAGACATCCCACTCCTATACTAATGCTCTGAGCTATTTTATATATATATATATTATATATATATATCTACACAGACGTAGCTTTTTAAAAAAAAATCCAATTGCCCAGAGGATAGTTGAGAGTCAACCACATCGCCATGGACCTGAAGTCACATGTAGGCCAGACTAAGTAAAGAGGATAATTTTCCTTCCCTCAAGGACGTTTTCCCTGACAATTGGCAACAATTCCATGGTCATTATTAGACTCTTAATTGCAGATATTTTCTTGAATCCATACTCCACTACCTGCCATGCATCCCCATCATGGTGACCAAAGCGTCGATCTGTTTTCACTCTGGAATCTGACTTGTCCACAGGAAGAATTCTTTCCCTTGAAGGATTATTAATATTTGGAATTCTTTAGCCCAGGAAGCAGTAGAGTCAGGGCCATTGAAGGCTGAGTTAAAGTTTTGATTTTGAAGGGGGGAAAGTTATGGAGGACTGATTGGAAATTGGAGTCATAGAGTCATACAGTCCAGACCAACCATAATCCCAAACTAAACTGGTCCCACCTGCCTGTGCTTAGCACATATCCTCCGAACATATTTCTTATTCATGTACTTATCTAACAATGTCTTCTGAATGTTATAACTATACCCACATCCATCCCTATTCATTCAACACACAAATCACTTTCTATGTAAAAAGTTATAAAATCTTTCTCCTCTCACCTTTAAATATGCCCCCTTGAAATCCCCCACCCTACAGAAAAGACACCTGCCATTCACCTTATCTATACCCCTCATGATTTTATAAACCTCTATAATGTCACCCCTCAACCTCCTACACTATGGTTACACTCGGGTCAGTCATGACATTATTGAAAGGCAGAGCAAGTTTGAAAGGCAGAATAGTTGATTCTTCCTTCTAGTTTGTTTATCTTCAGAAGATTGACAGAAATAAATCTTAAACCAGTGTCAGTGGAGTTTGTTTTGTGCTCGGTAATTGATTCTGTCTATTGTCTGTGCTCAGTGATCAGGTTGTTGAGTGAAGTGATGCATGTAGTGAGTAGGATTCTTCCATCGGAATGGATGACTGTGATGGGCTCTGTGGCATTGCTCATTTACAAAGATAAAGTTAATTAGCCCCTTAGCCTCCACCTAAAGCACCAGTGATCGATGAAACAGGATGATGAGGGAAATTAATGCAATTAATGAATAACTAATTGAGAATCTGGGCACGGCTTTGCTCCGACAGCTGGAATCAGGATTCTGTGAGCTGCTGGAGGATCACAGATTTTAACTCTCAGGGAATATGGGGAGCCTGGAGGAAACAACAGCTGAGCTCAAAGATCAGCAAAGTATTAGTGTAACAAGTTGTCTGCTCCTCTCACTCACTCTAACCTGTCACCCATTAAACCTGGTGCACTCTGCTCTCTCAGGTCTAATCTTTATTGAGGGTGACAAGGGTGGAGCTGTTATCATTTGGCAAACCAAACTGTAATGGCAAAGCCTGGACTCTGACCCTGCTACTCAGCATCCACCCACTGATTCCAACACTATCACTGATCTCATTTCCTCCTTCAGGGATCTTCACTCCACAGTTTCCCACCTCATAGTCACCCACGCAAACATCCTGCTTTGGCCTTCTTCCCAACATTTACAAATAAGAATGCCCTAGCAGACACAACAGTTCAGCCATTTCTTGTCCCACTGAACTTTTCTCTTCCTATCTTGACTCTTTTATTTTCTTCCTTTCTCTATTCTCTTCCCACTTATACTCTGATGGATCTTCTGATGCCCTACAACATTTCAACAACCAGCCAGAGACTGGACAGACATGAACCTACAAGTTAGGAGCAGGATTCAAACTTTTAAGTCTTCGAACCTGCTTTATCATTTATTAAGACCACGGCTGATCTGCTTTTAACCTCATTCCTGTCGATCTCCATTAACCTTTCACTCCTTTGCTGATCAATAATCTATCTCCCTCTACCTTCAAAAAATATTTAAATGGTCTGGGCCCACCTCCTTTTGATGAAGCAAGTTCCAAAGATTTCACAATGTTCAGAGAAACAATCTGCCTTGTGGGAAAACACGTGGTGCGGCAGGAGACAGACGGAACTCAGCTGGAATGTAATGTGGAGAAACATGAGATTATGCATTTCAATGGGAATATTAGAAGAGCTAAATAATACTTAAAAGGTAAAAGACTGCAGAAAGCTACAGTACTAATGGGATGTGGGGGCCCTTGTACATAAATCACAAAAAAGCTAGCATCCAAGTTCAGCAGGTTATAGGTGAAGTCAAAATGAATGTTCACCTTTGTGTCAAAGAGGTGTATTAAAATAGACCATACCCTGAATATTGTGACCAGCTTTCAGCACCTTATCTAAGGAAAGATACACTGACACTGGGGGCAGTTTGATGATCTCATGTAAGGAGGGATTTTCTTATGAGGAGAGGTTGAGTAGGTAGGGTCTGTACTCATTGGAGTGTAGAAGGTAGGGAACTGAATGTACTGATAAGATTCTCAGGGGGCTTGACAGGGTGGATGTGGGGAGATTATTTTCCCTCTGGATAAGTCTAGGACCAGAAGGCATAATCTCAGTGTAAGAGGTCACCTATTTAAGACAGAGATGAGGAGGAATTTCTGCTTTCAGGGGAGTCAATCTGTGGAATTCCGTATCACAGTGGGCTGTTGAGGGTGGGTCATTAAGTATGTTCAAGCCTGAAGGAGACCAACTTTAATCGATATCAGGAACTAATGGTTATAGGGAAAAGGCAGGAAAGTGAAGTTGAGATTTTGAGAACTGTCATGATTTCGTTGAACAGTTTTCCTAACCTTGAATATATGCAGCTCTCAACTGTTTCAGGTTTTCCTCATAAAAATACCCAGCTATTCCAGGTATTCATTCAGTAAACCTTCTCAGAACCTTCCAATGTATTTACATCCTTCCTTAAATCAGGGATCCTGTATTCCAGATGAGTCCTCATCAACGCCCTGGATAACTGAAACTTAACCACCCCTAGTTTTACATTCCATTCCCATTATGATAAATTGCAATATTCTGTTAGATTTCCAAATTTCTTGCTGCCCCAATAAACTAGCCTTTTACAACTGGTGCACTAAGACACCCAGATCCCTCTGCATCTCCCAACTCTGTAATCTCTCCATTTAGATGATTCGGTCATTTATTAGTCTTTCTGACAAAATAGATAATTGCACATTTTCCCACATATACTCCATTTACCTCACCTTTTCCCACTCATTTAAGCTATCTGTATCCTCTGTAGCCTCTTGGCTTCCTCTTCAAACTTATTTCCTACTGACACTTTTCAGTTCTTAAGAAGAATGACACTAGTCTTGAAAACATTAACTCTGTTTCTTTCTCCAGATTTACTGAGTTTCTCCAGTACTCTCCTACCAATCTATGTGTCATCAGCAAATTTAACAATGACACCTTTTATCCCTTCATCCAAATCATTTCTATACATTGTGAAGAGTTGAGGCCCCTGGACTGATTCCTGTGGAGCCCCACTCATTACACCTTGTCATGCAAAAGATGACCCACCTCTGCTTGCTCTGTTTCCTGTTAACAAGCCAACTGGGCTTTTGCCCGAAACGTCGATTTCGAAGCTCCTTGGATGCTGCCTGAACTGCTGTGCTCTTCCAGCACCACTGTCTATCCATGCCAATGTGCCAACCCCAACACCATGAGCTATTGTTTTCTGCAACAACATTTCATGAGACATCTTATCAAATACCTTCTGAAAGTTTAAAGGCAGCACATCCACTGGTTACCCTTCAGCCACATGTTACTTCTTTGAAGAACTCCACTAAATTGGTTAACTATGATTTCACTTTTACAAAACATGTTGACTCAGTCTGATTATCTTGAACCTATCTAAGTGCCTTCTATTACATCATCAATAGTGCCTTTTAAAATTATCCCAATGATAAATGTTAAACTAATTAGCCAAGAGGTTCTTCCTTTCTGTCTCCTTTCCATTTTTGACTAAGGGAGTTAGCTAATTACCTCTTTATGGAACATTCCCTGAATCAAATATATTTTGAAACTTTTTAAGCAATGCTTTAACTATTCACTAGCCATTTCTTCGAAGGATGAGAAGCAACAGCCCTGGGACTTGTCGGCCTGAAGCTCCAACAACTTGCTCAGCATTCACTATCTTTTATCTTTCTGGGTGTGGGGCATGTGGTTCGGGGCAGGGGGAGATAGTGAGAACGATATCATGAGGAATATCAAATCTGTCCACACCTTTACCCACCCCCAGTCAGGATAGTGTCCAGGCTCCCTGCTTCCTCTCTGAACATCCAGCTCCTTCCTTTGTCTGGCAGAGCTTGTTTTCTGATTAAACAATTTCCCATTTGCTTCAGATAAAAGCTGTGGCTATGGGTACCCTCATGGACTCAGGTTATAATTGGCTTTTTGTGGGGTTTGGGAAACATTCCTTATTCCGGTCCTACTTGGGGCTTTTCCAGCAACTCTCTCTCCGGTATATCAACGTCTTAATTACTAACACACTCTGTTCTCATCCGGAATGGGAATATTTAATCCATTTTGATCCAATTCTCTACAATTCCCTCACCACAACTTGGTCCATCTTTGACTTTTCCCTTAGCTCCCTTGACTTGAATATTTCCAATTCTGGGAGTTGCCTGTCAATGATTTATTGATTTAAAAATCTACTGATTCCTGAAGCCAATGTGACTACACCTGCCCACAATCCTGCTTTCTGTAAGGTCTCCAGTCCATTCCCCCAATTTCTCTGTCTTGTCACACTGTTCCAATGATGCTAGCTTCCAACAGGTCTTCCGGTTTCTCAATCAAAGATGATGGAGGACAGGGCCCTCAGCTGAGTCCAAACTAATTCCATTCTTCTACATTCTCTCTTCCTCCCAGAAGCACAATAGGGAGCTTTTCATTCTTATTCACATCCCATCAGCCTGGGTACTCAAAGGATAATCCGGTTCTATATCGGTCAAATTCAGTGAGATGCCCCCAATAGACAGCTTTTCCCTTCCCTCCCTCCCCTCTCCTGTCAGCACTCCAAAGGGACGACACTCTCTTGTCACCTTGGTCACCTCCTCTATCATTACCCAACACTTTCCACAGCATCTTTCTGCTCAACCCCAGGAGGTTTAACATTTGCCATTTTATCTCCCTCACTGTCCAAAGTTGGGAACAACCCTTTCATGTGATTATAGTTGTATCATGTGATCATGTGATTATAGTTGTACTTCTTTTAATCCAAGCTGCTGTATTTGCTGCTCACGGTGTGGTCTTCTCCAAACCGGGGAGCACAAATGTAGACAAAGGAACATTCCCACCTCACCATCCTGGGAATATATCACCACTCCTTCCACATCACTCAGTCCAAACAATAGCACTACCTTCCTGACAGAACAATAAATGGTGGCCCAGCTGGATTCGCCAACATCATGTGGAAGAATAAAACAAAAGGATAAGTTGGTGAATTTGCAAAGAAGTGATAACATTGCCTCACTGCCAATGGCCCAGAGGGGGTTGCAGTGATGAAAAGCTGCTCTGTTGCATTTCCAGTGAGGAGCTATTCTGAACCTGATGAATGACAGACTGTGACTTGGGGCTTTTGTGGGTAAACTTAAAGCAGGGAATCCACTCAACATCTCCTGATTCAAATAATGTTACCATTCGATGTATAAGCACAGGTAGGCCATTCAGCCTACTGGGTCTGTTCTGACACTTAATGGCCAATCTGAAAATCTTCAACTCTGCTTTCCTGCCTTTTTCCCATGAACTTTGATTCCGTTCCTGATTAGAAATCTATCTCAGCAATGGGGAAAGAATTCCACCAATTCATTATCCTCTGTTTTAAATGGGTGACACAAGACGAATCATTCTCTCCACATCCGTTCTGTCAGGATTCCTCAGAATCTTATACACTTCAACAAGATCACCTCTCGTTCCTCGAAACACCAATGAGCAAGTGAGAAACCCAGGAAGTGAATATGTAGCTCCAGGCAACATTTCAGAAGGTAAATAGCCTTTACTCCGAGGAGATTGGAGAACAAGATTAAGACCATGGGGCACTGTGTTGGTCTCCATTTGTAATAAAGGAGGCAGTACATCAAAGGTTCAATTCCATTCTTGTCCATATGCCTACCCAATGCCCATTTAAATGCCCTTAAAGTTGCCAAGTCTACTACCATTGGAGGCAGTGCGTTCCACACCCCTACTACTCTCTGAGTAAAGAAACTCCCTCTGACAGCTGTCCTATATCTTTCATCCCTCAATTAAAAGCTATGTCCCCTCATGCTAGCCATCACTGTCCAACCTATAATCGGAATCTGTTTAAATTGTACATCTACTCTTTGGGGTTTAGAAGAATGAGAGATGATCTCACTGAAACATCCAAAGTTCTGAAGATTTCAGAAATGTTCCTCAGTGATTACAATAAATCGTGGTGGGGGGACAAGCTCAGAGATAGCAGGGTGGACTCTTGCTCTTAAATCTTCTCATGAATTAATAGAGTCATAGAGATGTACAGCATAGAAATAGGCCCTTCGGTCCAACACGTCCATGCCAACTAGATATCCCAACCCAATCTAGTCCCACCTGCCAGCACCCGGCCCATATCCCTCCAAACCCTTCCTATTCATATACCCATTCAAATGCCTTTTAAATGTTGCAATTATACTAGCCTCCACCACTTCCTCTGGCAGCTCATTCCATACACGTACCACCCTCTGCGTGAAAAAGTTGCCCCTTAGGTCTCTTTTATATCTTTCCCCTCTCACCCTAAACCTATGCCCTCTAGTTCTGGACTCCCCCACCCCAGAGAAAAGACTTTGCCTATTTACCTTATCCATGCCGCTCATAATTTTGTAAACCTCTAAAAGGTCACCCCTCAGCCTCCGACGCTCCAGGGAAAACAGCCCCAGCCTGTTCAGCCTCTCCCTGTAGCTCAGATCCTCCAACCCTGGCAACATCCTTGTAAATCTTTTCTGAACCCTTTCAAGATTCACAACATCTTTCCAATAGGAAGGAGAACAGAATTGCACGCAATATTCCAACAGTGGCCTAACCAATGTCCTGTACAGCTGCCACATGACCTCCCAACCCCTGTACTCAATACTCTGACCAATAAAGGAAAGCATACCAAATGCCTTCTTCACTATCCTATCTACCTGCAACTCCACTTTCAAGGAGCTATGAACCTGCACTCCAAAGTCTCTTTGTTCAGCAACACTCCCTAGGACCTTACCATGAAGTGTATAAAATCCTGTTAAGATTTGCTTTCCCAAAATGCAGCACCTCACATTTATCTAAATTAAACTCCATCTGCCACTTCTCAGCCCATTGGCCCATCTGGTCAAGATCCTGTTGTAATCTGAGGTAACCCTCTTCGCTGTCCACTACACCTCCAATTTTGGTGATATTGGGTAATCCAAGATAGAGGATGGGAAAAATTTCTGGCAGTAACAGCTGCTCCTTTTTTGAGGTATTTTAGGTGTTGGAGGTGATTTCCTTGAATTCCAGGAGCTGTAATTCCTGTTTTATATGCTGTTGCATTGTTTTGGAACTTTGGAGAAAAAAGTCAAAACAACAGCAGTTTTAAAAGGGAGAAGAACAGACAAAGGAAGCAGATGGTGAGGTCAGTGCAGGAGAGAGAGAGAGAGAGAGAGAGAGAGAGAGAGAGAAAATAACTGACAGAGCAGTGAGTCTGCACAGTTACTGCCTTTGCTGTTAGAATTCGTGTATTGCTGGACAAGTTTTGGAACTTTTTTCTTTTTATCATAATGTCAATGAAGGGGCAATTGATGATTGTACCAGTCCTACATGATGAGAGGTGCTGAGTGTTACAATGCTAATAAGGCCTTTCTCAGTGGTGAGAATTTCCACTGAGTAGAGGACTCTCATTCTTAAGTTCAATATGAAGAACAAGTAATTCAATTTCAACATTTACAGGAGATAGCAAACTGGGTGAAGCGGTAGGGGGGATTTAGTTTGTGAGGAAGAGTACAACGTCACATAAAACGATATTGGAAAACTTGCAGACTGAGCTGTTAAGTGGCAATTGACGTTTAACATCGATACAAGTTCACTTTGGAAGGAAAGTTAAAATATCAGCTATCCCTAAGAAAATTAGAGATTGGATTGGGGGCGGAGAGTATTAGAGAAACCAAATAAGTACTTTGTGAAGGAGAGACATCATCATAGTTGGGCCTATGAATGTTTACCATCATGTAAAAAGATGCCTTTGAGAAACATTTGCCCAAATGGAGGCCTGAGAAAGAGAAGGTCAAGGGAAAACCCAATGAGATGCCTTTGAAATTATGAAGGAATCTGACAAATTAGATACAGAGAAAAGTTTCAATTTGTGCTAAACCAAAACTAGGGTCAATAGGTGTAAGATTGTCAAAAATACATCCAGTTGGGAATTCAGAAAAATTGGCTCCATTTAAAGAGTTGCAAGGTTGTTACTATCAAACAGAATCATTGAGCGAGTAGCATTGGAGCATATAAGGGGAAATTCACACACAGTAAAGAATGAAAGAATATGCTGAGGGGGTTAAATGGAGGGATTGGAGGAAGTTGATGTGGCACATGTGCATTGGAGTAAATGGTAGCAAAGTGCAATATCACTGAGTTAGTAACCCCGAGGTCCAGACCAATGCTTTGGGGAAGATGGTTCCAAATCCCATTATGGCAACTGGTAGAATTTAAGTCCAAAATATAACCCAGTAATTTAAACTAGTGCGACCATGGCATTGTTATTAAAAACTCAGCTGGATTTCTCGTGTCGTTTTGGGAAGGAAATCTACTATCCTTACTAAGTCGGGCCTACATATGATTCCAGACTCATAACAATGTGGTTCGACACTTCACTGCCTTCTGAAATGGCTGAGCCACTCAGTTCAAAGGGTAGTTAGGAATAGGCAACAAATATGGACTTAGCAGCAATATCAACATCCCATTCAAGAAAAGGAGGCCATTCAGCCAAGTGGCCTGTTTCAATGCTGTAGTCTTTCTATAATCTTCCCATACTTCAGTCTTTCCCAGCTTCTGATGCAGGTCTCATACTGGGAGAAAGTGAGGACTGCAGATGTTGGAGATCAGAGTCAGGATTTCTGATGAAGAGCTTATACTCAAAACATCGATTCTCCTGCCCCTCGGTTGCTGCCTGACCAGCTGTGCTTTTCCAGCACCACACTCTTCAACTCTGATCTCATATTGCTCAGAAGTAGCAATATTTCCTCCGTACTAGTCCCCACATGTTAAGTCCAGAAGCACAGGCCTTTGCTGAGAACACGCATGTAAAGAAAGTCCTTTGCAAACAATCACCTAAAGGGGACAGTTCAGTCACAGAAGTGAAGCATTTCATGTCCATATTCCATCTGATGTGTAAGATTGAGAGACAGGTCAGGAAACGAACAGGAACATAACCACCTTCTGCAATGTATTATATCTTCAA
The DNA here is from genome assembly GCF_047496795.1 of Chiloscyllium punctatum. Lineage (NCBI taxonomy): Eukaryota > Metazoa > Chordata > Chondrichthyes > Orectolobiformes > Hemiscylliidae > Chiloscyllium > Chiloscyllium punctatum. The sequence continues at coordinate 94,193,251 of NC_092757.1, read as the reverse complement.
GAAACAATGGTTGAACTCTGTAAAATATTTTGCAGATAAAATAGCATAGTTGTGGTACAATGTACATATGAACATGTGAATTAATAACAAAAGTAGCCCATTCAGCCCCTCAGACTGCTCTATCATCCAACATCTAAGTGGCTGAAAGTGTTTGCCTCTGAATGCCACATTCTCATTGATCTTTGCTAACCTTTGATACTCCTAACAAGAATCTATCCACCTCCACCTTAAACATCTCAATGACGCCACATCAACCACCTCCTTGATTTGGATGAGAATACAGAAGGGATGGTTAGTAAGATGGTGGATGGCACCAAAATTGGTGGCATAGTAGACAATGAAGAAGGTTATCTAAGATTACAGTGGAATCTTGATCAAATGGATCAATGGGCTGAAAAATGGCAGATGGATTTCAAGCTGGATAAATGTGAGGTAATGCATTTTGGTCCAACAAACAAAGGTAGGGCTTATACAATTAATGACACATCTTTGGGTAGTGTTGTAGAACATTGGGACATAGGTGGTCAGGTAGATAATTCTTTGAAGTTTCCATCACATGTAGTCAGGGTGGTTAAGAAGGTGTTTAGCACACTTGCCTTCATTGCTCAGTCCTTTGAGAATGGGAGCTGGGACATCATGTTGAGATTGTACAGAACATTGGTGAGGCCTCTTCTGGAGTGCTGTGTCCAGTTCTGGTCTCCCAGTTATTGGAAGGATGTTATGAAGCTGAAGAGGATTACCAGGATGTTGCTGGGTATGGAGGGTTTGAGTTATAAAGAAAGGCTGGAGAAGCCAGCGCGTTTTTCACTAAAGCGTAGAGGTGAGAGGTCACCTTATAGAAGATTATAAAATAGATAGAGATAGAGTTGATAGTAGTTGTCTTCTTCCTAAGATGGGGTATTTCAAGACTTGGTGGCACATTTTTAAGCTAAGAGGAGAGATTTTAAAAACTCATGAGAGGCAAATTTTTTGCACAGAGGGTGATTCATGTGTGGAACAAACTTTCTGAGGAAGTGGTGGATGTGGGTACAGTTACAATGTTTAAAAGGCATTTGGATAAATACATGAATAGGAAAGGTTTGAAAGGATATGGGCCAGGAGCAGGCAGGTGGGACTCGTTTGAGATTATGGTTGGCATGGACTAGTTGAACCAAAGGGTCTGTTTCCATGCTGGATGACCAGATGACTCTAAAAGTATGCGAGGTAAAAAGGAATGGAGGTTAATGTGAGCAGGATGAGACCAATTCATTTGTAAGGAGGTTCATATTGTGCAGAAACACTGGCATGGAGCAGTGAGAGTGATTGACTTCTTTCTATGCTATAAATAGTTTGTTATTCCAATGATAATTCATGGATGTCTGGCACAATGTGAACCTGCAATCAGTAAAGATTTGCAAATTTTAATGTTACTGATACACTCTTGGCAAAACAGATGATAGAGTAGGGCTCACTGTGAATAATTATTTTTAAAAAGCACTCTCAAAGTTATAATTTCCTTTCCCCTTGTGCCTGAAAATCTGGTTGCAATTTTTGGAAGCTTCCACGAAAAAGGGCAGTTACAGGGAAAATGCAATTGAGACATGGAGAGCTTTGATGGTTGGATATGAAAGATTGAACTCACTGTGTAACCGTACAGAGTCAGTGTTTATTCAGGGTCAGGGTCACACACTGTGTAACTGGACAGAGTCAGTATTTATTCAGGCTAAGGGTCACTTACTGTGTAACTGTACAGAGTCAGTGTTTATTCAGGGTCAGGGTCACTCACTGTGTAACTGGACAGAGTCAGTGTTTATTCAGGGTAAGGGTCACTCACTGTGTAACCGTACAGTGTCAGTGTTTATTCAGGGTCAGGGTCACTCACTGTGTAACTGTACAGAGTCAGTGTTTATTCAGGGTAAGGGTCACTCACTGTGTAACTGTACAGAGTCAGTGTTTATTCAGGGTAAGGGTCACTCACTGTGTAACTGTACAGAGTCAGTGTTTATTCAGGCTAAGGGTCACTTACTGTGTAACTATACAGAGTCAGTGTTTATTCAGGGTAAGGGTCACTCACTGTGTAACTGTACAGAGTCAGTGTTTATTCAGGGTCAGGATCACTCACTGTGTAACTGTACAGAGTTAGTGTTTATTCAGGGTAAGTGTCATTCACTGTGTAACTGTACAGAGTCAGTGTTTATTCAGGGTCAGGATCACTCACTGTGTAACTGTACAGAGTCAGTGTTTATTCAGCAGGGTAAGGGTCACTCACTGTGTAACCGTACAGATTCAGTGTTTATTCAGGGTAAGTGTCATTCACTGTGTAACTGTACAGAGTCAGTGTTTATTCAGGGTAAGTGTCATTCACTGTGTAACTGTACAGAGTCAGTGTTTATTCAGGTTCAGGGTCACTCACTGTGTAACCGTACAGAGTCAGTGTTTATTCAGCAGGGTAAGGGTCACTCACTGTGTAACTGTACAGAGTCAGTGTTTATTCAGGGTCAGGATCACTCACTGTGTAACCGTACAGAGTCAGTGTTTATTCAGGGTGAGGGTCCACTCGCTATGTGACTGTTTCCTGTTTCCTGGAGCAGCTTTGATTGATGCCTCAGGAGATGGACGATATAAATGTGCTGATGGGCTCCAGCTCTGATGATTTACCTCTTGGATTGAAACACAAAGCACTGCGTCTGGAACCTTGAATAATTACAGTCACCAACATGCATAAAAATGACCAAATTAGTGTGTTTCAGTCAGCCACGCAGTACCGTTGAAATTTAATTGACATAGCATTTTTCAAAGGGGATACAATGTGCTTCGGTTTAATCTGGAAAAAGCAGTTGGTGCCCAGTCAACAGTGAGCATTTAATTGCAAAGCCTTCCCAAAACAGACAGGAGTTTTTCCTTCTGTTTCTCTCCTAAAGGTGTTGATTTTGAACCTGGACACTTACCAAACTCAGCCTGAGGGTGAACAACTGAGCCAAGGATGAGCTGGAGAAGATACAGTGTTCAGGTCCCCTCCCGTTTGACCGAGCCGAGGCAGTGAGCTGTTTTTGGCGAAGTCAGAGAGGCTTGTCATGTTGAATCCTACACTTCATATTTCAACAAGAACACTTCAAGAATTCGTCTCTGGCTGTGCAAGGTCAAAACTGATGCGATAGAAATACGTGTCTTTCTTTTGTCCTTCAGCATACCTGACCAATTCCTGCAGCCAATCTGTTTCAGAATAAATCCTTTCCAGGCCCAAGGCCTTTCCAAGAGCTGCTGGTCCAACCATCATAACAAATCACATCTTTAACAATTTCTGTTCAGTAACTTGATCCAGCAGCCTTTTCAGACCTCGTGAGAACACTATTGTTTCAAATTCCCTTGAGAAGGTGATTAACACCATGGAAAACAGTTTCCCCAGAGGGAGTGCACAGTGAGCTGTAATGTCCTTCATCCACAGTTAGCTCATTCCAAAGCAGTGCTGCGATTCGAAACACTGGAGTCCCTAGGGTCAGGATGACTCTAAGGTGCACGTGGCAGTTAAAAGGTGGCTGAAACATGCTGGCCTTCCAGGGCAAAGGGTTGTCCTACTCCAAGTAGGACACAATGGCACAATCCAAGGGCCAGCACTAGAATACAGTAAAGCTTGGGGTACAGTGGGGAAAGGCCACTGTCTGACATGTTTCTGCCAATGTGCACAAAGGGACTGGAAGCATAGACCTGCTTAGGGCTGAAAAAGAACGTACAGAGTGTTGAAGGTGTAGTGAGGTACCTCACAATGGAACATGGCGTTTAGAGAATAGATTATTTCGATTTCCTATTTGAAAATCCAAAGCCTGTCCATCTGACACGGAGTGCATGATGTTAATATTAAGACAGGCACCGTTGTGTTAAATGCAAAGTGCAGTCAAGAGACAAGGTGAATTTTATTGAAATTTCCACAATATTCATGTTGATATGCTTTGTATGTTTAGAACTTTTTTGTGTGTAAAGTATATTCTTGAAGAAGAAAAGTCTGTCCTGAAAGTACAGCTGCAATCTTTTCCTTGGCTTTGAAGGGTGGGGGTTTGGAGAGCGGGTGATGTGACAAACAGTAACAGGCATTTCAAAAGACCACCATAATTCAGAAAGTCATGGGTCACTTGGAAGGTCAAAGGTCATCCAGGAGGACAAAGGTCATTTCATTTTTATTCCCACCCTGCCCTGGAGTGCCAGTAACACTGAGGGGGTTGGGCAAGGATTGGTCGTTGGGATGATGGTGACAAAAATGATCTGATCCAAGACTCTTCAAAAACTCATGTTTATACTCAAATTCAAACCACCTCGTCCCAATAAAGACCTCTTATCTTTTCCTGCTGTTTATTGCCCATGTCTGTCCTTCTGCTCTGACTCAGCTGCAGAAAATGAATAGAAACAGCTTCTTCTTTCCTGCTGACCATCAGCAGAAATCTATCCACAGGCTCTGACACAGAACATCAAAGCCAGAAAAAATAGTAATTACTTTCAGCTCTGCAAATGCAGCAGCACAGCTTGAGGAGGGCCGAGTGACACATTACTGACAGGTTTCCTGTTCCTTTCACAGCCAGCCCTTCACTTACATCAAAATCCATTCCTCACAAACTAGGTTCACCTCTCTCAAGGACAAAATCATGGATGCAGCTGCAGGTCAAACCACCCCAAGAGATCACAGGAGCTCAGGAGAACTGAGATGCACCACAATCTCACCACAAAGGTCAGGGGAAGCCAAGGATCATCCAATAATAAAGAAAATCGTGCTTTTCCATCGCACTCAAAAGACTCAACAGACAATCAAGGTATTTTTCAATGTAGAATTTCAGTTACATCACACTGTAAACTTTTGCTGTAAATTCTGTGTCCTCCACTATCACCTGATGAAGGTGCGTCGCTTCGAAAGCTAGTGCTACAAATAAACCTGTTGGACTATAACCTGGTGTTGTGTGATTTTCAACTTTGTACACCCCAGTCCAACACCGGCATCTCCAAATCATTCCATAACACAGGTCATGACCTCAGGAATTACCAAAGTTTAACTTTTGAAATATAGCCACAGTTGAAATGAAGCATCCAATCTGTACAGAGAAAGATCCCAAAACATCAGCGTGATAAAGACAAGAACATTTGGAACATGAAGGTGTAATAGCTGGCCAGGACATGCTGAGTTTACATTAGATTACTTACAGTGTGGAAACAGGCCCTTCGGCCCAACGAGTCCACACTGACCCTCCAAAGAGCAACCCACCCAGGCCCATTCCCCTACACTTACCCCTTCACCCAACACTACGGGCAATTTAGCATGGCTAATTCACCTAACCTGCACATTTTTGGATTGTGGGAGGAAACCAGAGCACCTGGAGGAAACCCACGCAGACACGGGGAGAATGTGCAAACTCCACACAGACAGTGGCCTGAGGCGGGAATTGAACCCGGATCTCTGGCGCTGGGAAGCAGCAGTGCTAACCACTGTGCCACTGTGCCACCCACGGTGTTGGGGGCGAGCGCGGGAGCTCACCCTTGTGGCTGTGAATTCTTTGGCTTTCCATCCGAACGGTTAACCCAAATCCGAGGCAGTGACTCTGACACTCCGACAGTGTAGCATTCCCTCAGCACTGACCCTCTGACAGTGCGGCACGCCCTCAGCACTGACCCTCTGACAGTGCGGCACGCCCTCAGCACTGACCCTCTGACAGTGCAGCACTCCCTCAGTACTGACCCTCTGACAGTGCAGCACTCCCTCAGCACTGACCCTCTGACAGTGCGGCACTCCCTCAGCACTGACCCTCTGACAGTGCGGCACGCCCTCAGCACTGACCCTCTGACAGTGCGGCACGCCCTCAGCACTGACCCTCTGACAGTGCAGCACTCCCTCAGTACTGAACCTCCGATAGTGCGGCACTCCCTCAGCACTGACCCTCTGACAGTGCAGCGCTCCCTCAGCACTGACCCTCTGACAGTGCAGCGCTCCCTCAGCACTGACCCTCCGACAGTGAGGCACTCCCTCTGCATTGACCCTCCGACAGTGAGGCACTCCCTCTGCATTGACCCTCCGACAGTGAGGCACTCCCTCTGCACTGACCCTCTGACAGTGAGGCGCTCACTCAGCACTGACCCTCCGACAGTGCAGCACTCCCTCAGCACTGACCCTCCGACAGTGAGGCACTCCCTCTGCATTGACCCTCCGACAGTGTGACACTCCCTCAGCACTGACCCTCTGACAGTGCGGCACTCCCTCAGCACTGACTCTCTGACAGTGCGGCACTCCCTCAGCACTGACCCTCCGACAGTGCGGCACTCCCTCAGCACTGACCCTCTGACAGTGCGGCACTCCCTCAGCACTGACCCTCTGACAGTGTGACACTCCCTCAGCACTGACCCTCCGACAGTGAGGCACTCCCTCTGCATTGACCCTCCGACAGTGCGGCACTCCCTCAGCACTGACCCTCTGACAGTGTGGCACTCCCTCAGCACTGACCCTCTGACAGTGCGGCACTCCCTCTGCACTGACCCTCCAACAGTGCGGTGCTCCCTCAGCACTGACCCTCCGACAGTGCGGCGCTCCCTCAGCACTGACCCTCCAACAGTGCGGTGCTCCCTCAGCACTGACCCTCCGACAGTGCGGCGCTCCCTCTGCACTGACCCTCTGACAGTGCGGCGCTCCCTCTGCACTGACCCTCCGACAGTGCGGCGCTCCCTCAGCACTGACCCTCCGACAGTGCAGTGCTCCCTTGGCACTGACCCTCCGACAGTGCGGTGCTCCCTCAGCACTGACCCTCCGAAGGTCCAGTACTGATTGGTGCATGTTAAACTGTTTGCAGTCCATTATTTAGCCCTAAGATGGGTGCAATGTAACCAATGTACAGCTGAGGCCATGTGAAAGGCTCGGGTCCTTCAGTCTGGGCCATCCTATCGGCTGCCTGAAGTAAGTAACTATTTTTTCTAATATTTAAAACAAGATTCACTTTAGCCTGGTCTATAACATTTTTTTTTGTCTGAACTGGAGCATAAGTGCAGCCTAAACCTACCACTCTCATCCTCCTGAGCAGTAACTACTCATCCTTAAAGTGACCACAGACATCAATTCAAGGGAAAGATCTCAAACTGAAGACTTTATTACCGTGATTCACCAATGGTCCCAGTACCTGGCCATCACTGGGTCTCTGTGTAGGGATAAATGTTCTGAGGAAGGCCTGAGGTACACTTTATTTTCGAACTTTCTGAAGTGTGAAATGCACACTGTGCAAGATTTTCCTGACAATCTGAGCAACGATATGTTTGAAGTGGACTGATATTTAAGTGAGGACTGAATCTCAAGGCCTGTTGGTTTGACAGGAAACTGCAGGCAACTGGATGTAACTGAAGAAAATCCAACTGATTGACATTCCCAGCTGACCTTGTGAGGTGATGTGCGAGGGATAGGCAGTGCTTATCCTGACTTGGCAATCTCCACCAGGAATGTTTAGAACCTGTGACAGAATCTTTCCTTTTTCATCTTGGCAACTGGTCTTGCAGTCTGCTGTACTTGAAATGTTCACTCATTGAAATTACCCATGTCCAAAATAAGGACTATTTAAACATTTTGCACTGACTTGATTACATATGAATGGTGTACAGTATCATATTATTATAAAACCAATCCAAATTAGGGCAAATGGTGTAACTTTGGAAAATCTCCTTGTGGTCCCTAATCTCCTTGTGGAAAGAGGACCGAGTGACCTGACCTTGTCTGGGTCTGTGCGTGGGTGTGACTCCAGGTCCCATACTGATGTTACTGACTACCATCTGACGTGAAAAAGCAAGCCCCTTACTTATCCTCAGGTACACTTTCTCAGCTGTGGGCTGCAACTCCCTCCTGGAGGCTGCTGGCCAAGATCTTCATGTTGCAGTCTCTGATGTAGCAGAATGGCTGTGTGGAGATCCGACCACCTGAGGCCCTTTTAAATTGCACAATTTTTCAAAATGAAACAAAGAACTTGAAAGGGTTCAGAAAAGATTTACAAGGATGTTGCCAGGGTTGGAGGATTTGAGCTATAGGGAGAGGCTGAACAGGCTGGGGCTGTTTTCCCTGAAGCGTCAGAGGCTGAGGGGTGACCGTATAGAGGTTTACAAAATTATGAGGGGCATGGAAAGGATAAATAGGCATTTTCCCTGGGGTCGGGGAGTCCAGAACTAGAGGGCATAGATTTAGGGTGAGAGGGGAAAGATATAAGAAGGACCCAAGAGGCAATATTTTCACGCAGAGGGTGGTACATGTATGGAATGAGCTGCCAGAGGAAGTGGTGGAGACTGGAACAATTGCAACATTTAAAAGGCATTTGGATGGGTATATGAATAGGAAGGGTTTGGAGGGATATGGGCCAAATGCTGGCAAATGGGACTAGATTGGGTTGGGATATCTGGTCAGCATGGACAAGTTGGACTGAAGGGTCTGCTTCCATGCTGTACATCTCTATGACTCTGACTGCGGATGCTGGTAATCTGAAACAAAACCAGAAATTGCTGGAGAAATGTAACCCCAGTTCTGTTTCAGTTTTTTCTAAAGTGGGCATGATCAAACTACCCAGACTCATAGGCCTGACCCTGACCTTCAAAAAACCTAACAGGAGAGCAGGTGCGTTTTTCACTTGAAATCCCTGTGGATGAAACAGCATCCTCCCTTCTCTCTCCCCCACACCACCACCCACACCCCACACACACACACTCACAACTCTGGGAATTCAGTAATTAGCAAGCACCAAAACTGGCTCATGACAAGAAAAAGTTTCAGAAGCACTTTTTTAGAGCAGGTGATGGTCAGTGGTTTTATTTGGGAATTGGGATTGTTATTGACAAGGGGAGAGTTATTACCCATCATTGGTTTGCCCTTGAGAAAGTTGTAGGTAGCCATTTTCTTGAGAGGGTGATAGTGGATCATGTTCCTGATAAATGCCAGCTTTCTCAATAACATACTCAATTGTCACAGATAACTTTTCCAAACAAGAACCTGAATGAGCACTGCACTACTAGTGGCTGGTAGGTGTAATGACAGTGCAATGTTCCCATCATTGGGAATTTAGAATGGTCACATCAAACCATACCACAAGAAAGTAACATAAACAATTCTATCCGCAGCTGACATTCATGTACACATACTGTGCAATAGATAACAACTCACAGATTTATCAGTTTCTGTGAAGACACAAGTTCTTTTAATTCCCAACAAAATATCCATTTGATACACAGCCATATTTTAAACAATGGTTTGTATTTCAGGAAGCTCTCAACATACTGTCATTTTATTGATTTTATTTCAGGTGTACTGACATTCACAAGGATAAAAATATTCTGTCTGATCAAAGGTATAAGCAGCGGTCAGGGAAATTGGTCAGTGCGTCAGTGTAAAACATCAGACACCAGATCAGCTCTCTCTCTCTCTCTCTCTCTCTCACTGCCTGGGTATCCCTTCTCTAAAAGATAACTCTTTTATAGATCCCATTCAGTGTGATTCCATCTCTTGAATGGGTCATTTAAAACGTCTTGTCAAAGACTCCTCAGCTGGGAGTTTGAAGATAAAGTGAACAAGGGAGTCTTCCTGCTGTCCTCATTAATATTTCTCCCTCAACCATTGATACTCAGACACTTTAACCCATCCTTTCTCACATCGCTGTTGTGGGATCTTACTGTTCACAAGTTGACTGCTGTGTTTCCTACAACTATTACCACAATCCAAACTCTTCCTTTGTTTGTAAAGTGCTTTAAGGACATTGTGATTGTGAAAGGTTCTATAGAAATGCAAGTCCTCATTCACTGAAAAACCTCTGAGAATTGTAAAAAACTTTCTTTACGTAATGTTTTATGTTTGACTAAAATTTGTCTGTTTCAAATGTTATTTTAGCAGGTTAACCCTGATTTAGTTTTATTGTGAATACGCTGTTTATGGAATTTAAAAGGGTCAGTGCTCAAACAATACAGAATGGGGTTAGATACGGAGTAAAGCTCCCTCTACACTGTCCCCATCAAACACTCCCAGGACATGGACAGCACGGGGTTAGATACAAAGTAAAGCTCCCTCTACACTGTCTCCATCAATCAATCCCCAGGAAAGGGACAGCTCAAGGCAAGATATGGAGGAAAGCTTCAGTTTAACATTGCCATTTTGCATATCTCTGAACGAGAGATTTGTATTGAATTTGAACTGCTCTGTGCTGTGGGCCTGTGTTCACACAGGGGCCTAGTACAGGCAAGACCAATCCATCCAGTGCATTGTCCACCATCCAGCAATTCACCTCAATCTGCTGGAGCTGAAGGAATTAACGCATTTTATTTGGAAGAAGAGTTAAACGGGCTGTGTCTGAAATTCTAATCCCTGACAACAGCAATGAGACACTCAGTTACTGAATCAGACTTAACCCAAGACATTTAAAAGCCAGAGGTCAATATAACAATGCCCTACATTTCTATAGCACTTTTAAACCAGTCAGAGCGTAACTGAATAAGGAAACTGAGATTGGGCCAAAGAAGGAAATATTATCACAGGTGACCAAACCCTTGGTCAAAGACAGCAGCTTCAAGGAGAGTCTCCATGGAGGCAGCAAGATGGTGAGTCAGGCAGGCTTCACAAGGACTCAGGATATCAATAAAGGGCACTTTAAACAACCCCTAATGGGTAATGAGAGAGTGCCTTCGGCATGGTCTGCGTTAGGACATGGACAGCAGAGATGTAGCTGGGATCATGGTTGGGACCAGCAGGAATGTGGGACTCCAAACAGGAGGACATTGGGACAAACAGTGAAATCCAGACACTAAGCTGGATGGGCCGATTATGGAGGGATATTATGGAGGCAGAAATAGGTTAGTAACGGTGTGAACACATGGTCAGAGGCTCACCCCAGGCTTAATGTGACACTGAGTTCCCAAACACAATGACTTCATCTCAGACTGTGATTTGAGTAGAGGTGCAGTTAGTTTCTCATGAACAGAATTTGAAGTGGGTTCTGAAAATTGGCCATTTTTCCCAATATTTAATTGTAGGGTATTCACACGCAGACAGTACTGGATATCAGATAAGATTCTGGCAGTTGGGGAAATGGTAAAGGACTCAACATGGCAGGTCTGTGGGTGAGCTGGGAATGAGCTGGGTGCTGGAGTGAGCTGGGGGTTATCATGGATCTGGGAGCTGAGATTGAGATAGGGGTAAGCTGGGAGCTTGGGGGGGGGGTCGGTAGTGAGCAGGGGCTGAGCTGGGAGCTGGGGGTGTGCTGGGTGCTGCAGGTGAGCTGGGTGCTGGGGGTGAGCTGGGTGCTGGGGGTGAGCTGGGTGCTGGGGCGTGAGCTAGGTGCTGGGTGTGTGCTGGGGGGTGAGCTGGGTGCTGGGGGTATGCTGGGGGGTGAGCTGGGTGCTGGGGGTGAGCTGGGAGTGGAGGGGGATGAGATGGAGCTGAGCTGGGGGTGAGCTGGGAGCTGGGGGTGAGCTGAGGCTGTGCTGGGGGCTGGGTGTGACCTAGGAGCTGGGGGTGAGCTGGGAGCTGGGGGTGAGCTGGGAGCTGTCTGTGTACGTGGGAAGACTAACAGTGTGCTTTCGGATGATGTCACTGAGGTTCGTGTAGATGGGAAATGGGAGGAACCAAGGAGAGATCCCTGGGGGGGGGGACAGCAGAGAGAACGGGGTGGGAGCAGGAAGAGAGGCAGCTGCAGGCTCCAGCTCTGACCAGATCGAGAAGGATGGACACAGGGCTGATGGGACATCGCTGCCCAGGCCTGCATTCATTGTCCAGAAGGCAGTTAGGAGTCAATTGCATTGCCGTGGGTCTGGAGTCACGTGTAGGCCAGATCAGGTAAGGATGGCAGTTTCCTTCCCTAAAGAACATTAGTGACCCAGATGGGTTTTTCCTGACAATTAACAACGGATTCACGGTCTTCATTAGATTCTTCAATCCACATTTTTACTGAATTTATCTGCCGTGGTGGGATTCAAACCTGGGTCCCCAGAACATTAGCCGGGTCTCTGGTTTAATTGCCTCATAATAATACCATTACATTGTCGCTTCCCCTAAGTTCTGCTAAGAGCCATTTCAGTGCAGTTGCAGGGACAGAAACCTGATTAGATGGATTTAAATATGGAATTCTGGGAATGGTAAGTACAAATTTGGGAGGTTTCGATATGGACTGAGGGGGAAAGATAGGGATATTGGAGATGGAGCAGTAGTTTTTAAGGGTGGGATTTGAAACGAATAGGGTCAGTACCTGAGGAGAGGGAATAGTCTATAACTCAGCTAATATTAAAAGGCATTTCTACTGACTGAGAGGTCCGAACTGATAAAGCACAATTTGGATAGTGTAAGTACCAAATCTGTAGAAGGATTCAGGAGGGGTAGAATTATCATTGTGTCAATTAACCAAAGGTTAGGAATTTAAATTGAAGGAGAAGTTAATGAAGGGAAAAGGAAGGACACTGAACAACAACAGCTTAATAAAGAAAATCAGGAAATATTGTGCTGGGTGAGAGATTTATTAAAACCAGGGTCTCTTTCTGGTTTTATAGTTTATTGAGGCTGCATGAAGCTTCCGTTCCCTATGTCACTGGTAACATCAACCAAGATGGATGCTTCTGTTCAGTGTGTTGGTGAACTACATGCTGTAAGGAAGGCCGAGATGGTGTTTTAATCCTAAAGTAGGTGTCAAGTGTGGAAGGTCATTGACCCAATGTCCTGAAAGCGGGAGGCAGCTGAGGCAGAGTTTAGAGGGGGAGGTCCTGGGAGGGTTTGAAGCTGTCATAGCATTGACTGCCTCCTCAGTAACTGACACTCACCATTGTCAGGATCAGGACAAAGAGGATCCGTTGGCTGGGAGTCAGTGAAACACACACCGTCACCTGTTACCCACCAACCCTGGCCATTCTTGGCAGATTCAGTTCCAACGACAGTTCCTAGTGTCGGAGTTATTATTGATTACAGAGAGTAACCTGAAAGGAAGGCAAATATATTTTAAAAATGAAACAGAAATGTGCAGGTCTCTAATAGAAAAGCAATAACTAACAGAAAGTAAGTCCTGCACTGGTTTCTGAGTGACAGCTTGTTCTAACACATTGGCTTCATCTTGAACCAAATCCCATCACAGTTGCCTCCTCTCTGTCACCTTGCTCCGAATCTCCCAGTTCCGTATTTCTGGGCCTTACAGATGTTCTACCTGATGTGTCCTGGCCAATGAAACCACCCCATGTCTACAGCACGTTGTCAGGTTTGATTGGCCAGTGAGTCACCTTCAGTGTGGATGGTCTCTTCATTGCTCATGGCCGCACTGGCCTGGGCCTGAAGGGGAAGTGTCGGACCCTGTGGTGACCCCATCCCAGCCTGGGCCTGAAGGGGAACTGTAGGTCCCTGTGGTGATCCTGTTCTGTTGCCCGGACTTTCACAAGGGTCAGCGTCAGAGCTCTCCAGGTCACTGCCTTGGCTCTCCCCGAACTCCAAGATGGTAGGCAGGTTGCTGTGCTTGGGGCTTCGCCTCCGCAGGTTGACCAGGAAGGGCTGAGGCAGTGAGTAGATATCAACATTGTTACCCAGGTCGATCCAGGTGATACTTGGGAACTTCTCCAGGTCCTTCAGTGTTTCTGTTAGCTCCCTCAGTATGCCCCTGGTTAGCTTGTTCCCATTCAAGGACAGGCTGTTGAGATTTGGGAGTGAACTGAGGGTGGGCAGTAGTTGTAGGAAACCTTCATCAGTTAGTTCAGTGAAGCAGAGCTCCACGTTGCTGATCAGCTCCTGATTCTGCTGCAAGTACACAACCGCTCGGTCAATATCCTTGGGCGTCAGGGTAATTCCAGACAAGTCCATGGTCTCGTTGGCTGGGCTCCTAGACAGGACAGCTTTCAGACTGGAAAAAAAAAGATTGGCAATCAGGAAATGTGAGGGGAAACCATGCATCCCGTTCAAGGAGCCAATAACTAGGTAAATGGATTAAGTGAAAAACTATTGGGAAAGTATTGGGCTGCATCAATAGGTGAATTGGCTATGCTAAATTGCCCATAGTGTTCAGGAATGTGTAGGTTAGGTGTATCAGTCTGATGAAAATGTAGGGGGATGGGTCTGGGTGGGTTACTCTTCGGAGGCTCGGTGTGGACTTGTTGGGTTGAAGGGTCTGTTTCCACACTGTAGGGATTATATATCTATGTCATGCATGTTGAGAGACAAAAAAATGCAGATGCTGGAATCTAAGGTAGACAGGCAGAAGGCTGCAGGAACACAGCAAGCCAGGCTGCATCAGGAGGTGGAAAAATCAATGTTTCAGGTGTCAACCATCTTGAAGAAGAGATACACCTGAAATGTCGACATCTCCACCTCCTAACGCTGCCTAGCTTGCTGTTTCTTTCTAGCATCATGCACGTCATCTAATCTCTCCTGTCACAGGCTCTACTCCCCCATTTGAATGTAACCTAACTGTAGTGGGAATAGATACCAATACTGATCCAAAGAGCAAAACACTGTGAAGCTTTCTCCTAATCACTACCACAACACCAACCCTCCATGTATTGGATCCCTTTGCATTACAACAGGACTGGTTCCCAATATGGAGGCAATGGAGTGTCAATGGGAAGTGATCATGTCTTATTGATGAAGGAGGGGGAAACCAATCACACTGAATCCACACTCAGTCCATTTGGAGGCCAGAGCCAGGTCAACTGACCCATCATTGGACAACAGAACACAGACCCAGATTCTAGATTAGTGTGGTGCTGGAAAAGCGAAACAGGTCAGGTAGCATCCGAGCAGCAGGAAAATCGATGTTTCGGGCAAAAGCCCTTCATTCCTGATGAAGGGCTTTTGCCCGAAACATCGATTTTCCTGCTCCTGGGATGTTGCCTGACCTGCTGTGCTTTTCCAGCACCACTCTAATCTACACTCTGATTTCCAGCATCTGCTGTCCTCACTTTTGCCTAGAACTCAGACCCAGGAGCAGCTGAAAAAATTATTCAGAACCAAATGGGATTAGAAAAGAATGCTGCTTATTCCCTGCAATATCAGGCCAGAAGCAATCAGGCAGAAAAGGGTTTCTCTGGTGGGACAGAAAGAGGGACTGCTTACTCCTGGTGACGAGATTATGTCTGATCTGTGTTGCATTTTTAATTCCACTATTTTCCAGATATATCAATAAATCTGACTAGTTGGTTCACACAGACATACTGCTCCAGTTTCTTTCTTGCTAACTGAGTTTGGAAGTGTGCATTTTTGTTACTCAGCCATGGCCTGACTCACATATCCAAAACCCAAGGAACAAACAGCTCCTGTAGGAGCTTCCCACAGTGGCAACAATACCCAGGGTTTGAGAAAGAGAGAGAGAAAGAGAGGGAGAGAGAGAAAAGGAAAGAGGTAAAAAAAGGAAGAAAGAGAGACTTTGAACTGAGGCTGGATTGACAACTGAAAGAGGGTGAGCCAGTGAGCGAGGTTGTACATCACAACTCTTAATGATATTCTCTCCAGACCCATACCTGAAGTTGTTTCTGAGTGGTTCAAATCTCATCTCTGAGTGAGGGTTCAAATCTCACTCCAAGGTTTGAGTACATAAAAACCCCACAGTCCTCCAGAGTCATATGGGGGGGGGGAGCACTGCACTGGTTAAGGTGCTGGCTCTCAGGTGGACTCACCTGATCTCACCTGTGGGTGTAAATGGTCAGGTGGATGTATGAGCTGCCTTGGCTCTTAGCAGAAGATGAACAAAGAAGATCTTGGTTCTCTGTTCTCCGAGACAATACTCATCCCTTCATGAACATTACCAAGACATGGATTTATCTCACCATTATCACACTGTTAGTCACATTTAGAATTTCAATACGTTAGCAGAATTCATGTTAGTCTGAGAAACTGACAACCTGAAGCAGAGGTCCAGGGTGAGGGTATGGGATTGGGGTGAGGCTGAGGGGTGTAGGGTGGGGATGAGGGATGATGCTGGGGTGCAGTGTGGGTATGAGGGGTGAAGGATGTGGTTTGGAGTGAGAGATGGGGACGGGGGTTGGAGAGGTGGGGAAAGCCAGACCTAATGGAACCCACGATGAGGGAGCAGCTCAGGAGATATCACAAGAGTGAACTGGAAAGAGAAAGTTGGACACTTGAGTGTATCATTGTGAACATTAAAAACCTGTGTGAAACATATCCCATGAAATAAAAGTTAGCCCAAAAGGAATTCATCAAGACTGAATTTTGGCACAAATTCAGATCAATAAAATGGTTAGGTTTTCTCTGTTGTGAGACACTCCTACTCTGACTGCCTGCTAACAGATACTGATGAAGGGCTTATGCTCAAAACATTGATTCTCCTGCTCCTCGGATGCTGCCTGATCTGCTGTGCTTTTCCAGCACCACACTCTTTGACTCTGATCTCCACCATCTGCAGTCCTCACTTTCTCCTGCTAACAGACACTGTCTAGAGTCATAGAGTCCTACAGCATGGAGACCTGCCCTTTGGCCCTAACAGGTCCATGCTGACCAGAATCTCCATCCACTCTAACCCCATGTCCCTGCACTTGGCCCATATCCTTCCAATCCTTTCCTATCCAGATATTTGTCCAGATGCCTTTTAAATGTTGTTAATGTACCCACCTCAACCACTTCCACTGGCAGCTCATTCCATATACATACCACCCTCTGTGTAAAAGTGTTGCCTCTCAGGTTCCCTTTTATTCTTTCCCCTCTAATTTTAAACTGATGCTCTCTAGTCCTTTATTCCCCAACCCTGGGAAAATAACTGAGTGCATTCACCCTGTCTATGCCTCTCATGATCTTATACATTTCTATAACAGCCCCCCTCTGTCTCCTACCCTCTCAAGCTTGTCCAACCTCTCCCTGTAACTCAGACCATTGAGTCCAGGCAACATCCTTGTAAATTTCTTCTGCACCCTTTCCAGTTTAATAACATCCTTCCTATAGTAAGGTGACCAAAACTGAACACAATCCTCCAAGTGTGGCCTCACCAACATCCCGTATAACTGCAACATAACTTCCCAACTTCTATACTCAGTGCCCTGACTGATGTAGGCCAATGTGCCAAAAGCCTTGTTCACTGCCCTGTCTACCTGGGACTCCACTTTCAGAGAATCGTGCACCTGAATTCCAGGTCCCTCTGTTCCACTAACACTTCCTAACGCCCTACCATTCACCATGGAACTCCTACTTTGATTTGGCGCAAGACCTCCCAGTTTGTGGGGTGTACTGATTGGACACAGATGTCACAGTGTAAAAAACTTGAAAGAACTGTGGATGTTGGAAATCGGAAACAAAACCAGAAATTGCTGGAAAAGCTCAGCAGGTCTGGCAGCATCTGTGGACAGAAATCAGAGTTAACATTTCAGGTCTGGTGACCCTTCCTCAGAACTGATGGTAGCTTGGAAAATGTTGCTTTTTATGCAGAAGATGGGATAGGGGAGGGGGCAAGGATAAACCGAGGAAGGAGAGTATACAGGATCCTGGCGTCATGAAAGAGGAACAGTGTGCAATAGGGAGGACAGGACAGTATATCACATTGTTTTAACAGCAGGATGATCCAATTTGGGAAACCACAGCCCATACCATACTCTACCCCTTAAAGATACTGAGCCCCTCTCACACTCCCTACCACCCAGACGCTGGGCCCCTCTCCCATCCCGTGGCCCCTCTCAGACCCCAGACCCGTCTCACACTCCCTACCCCCCATACCCTGGGCCCCTCTCCCACCCCATCTCACACTCCCTACCCCCCAGACCCCGGGCCCCTCTCCCATCTCGTACCCACCGAGACCCGTTTCACACTTCCTATCCCCCAGACCCTGGGCCTCTCTTACAGTTTATTCCCCCCAGACCCCATACCCCCTCCCACCCGTACCTCCTCCAAGATACCGGGCCCCTCTCGCCCCTGTACACCCCCCAGACTCCTCTCCCACCCCGTACTCTCCAGACCCTGGGTGATGACATTCCTTCCTCCCATGTGGGACACTGTTTCGGGTTGCAGATGACACTAAGATTGGTGGATAATGAAGGGGACTGTCAGAGAATGCAGCAGAATATAGACAGTTTGGAGAGTTGGGCAGAGAAATAGCAGATGGAGTTCAATCCAGACAAATGTGAGGTGTTGCATTTTGGAAGATGCAATTCCAGAGTGAACTGTACAGTAAATGGAAAAGTCCTGGAGAAAGTTGAAGTACAGAGAGATCTGGATGTTCAGGTCCATTGTACCCTAAAGGTGGCAACACAGGTCAGCACAGTGGTCAAGAAGGTAGATGGCATGCTTTCCTTCATCAGGTCATGTTACAGTTGTACAGGATTTTGGTTTGGCCACATTTGGAATACTGTGTACAGTTCTGGTCACTACATTACCAAAAGGATGTGGATGCTTTGGAGAGGATGCAGAGGAGGTTCACCAGGATGTTGCCTGGTATGGAGGGGACTAGCTATGAAGAGAGGTTGAGTAGATTAGGGTTATTTTCATTAGAAAGATGGAGGTTGAGGGGGGACCTGATTGAGGCCTACAAAATCATGTGAGGTATAGACAGGGTGGATAGCAAGAAGCTTTTTCGAAGAGTGGGGGACTCAATTACTGGGGTCAGGAGTTCAAGGTGAGGGGGAAAGGTTTAGGGGAGATATGCATGGAAATTCTTTACGCAGAGGGTGGTGGATGCCTGGAATGTATTGCCAGTGGGGGTGGTAGGGGCAGGAATGATAGCGTTGTTTAAGATGTATCTAGGCAGATACATGAATGGGCAGGGAGCAGAGGGATACAGATCCTTAGAAAATAGGCGACAGGTTTAGAGGATCTGGATCAGAGCAGGCCTGGAGGGCTGAAGGGTCTGTTCCTGTGCTGTAATATTCTTTGTTCTCTATGAAAGTCCGTCGCAGTTCCTGCTTCGGAGAGGTAGCTTTTCTGAGAGAGGGATTCTTGTGGGAGCAGGGAAAGAGGCTGGACCCTGGAGTGTCCTGGGGGAGGGGCTTTAAAGGTGATTGTTATTGGTTAGATTGAGTTTATTACTTCTCCTGCAATATGGTATAGTGACGGAGAGGCCCGTTTATAATTCCCAGACTCTGTATAACACAAAACAAACAGATTTTTATTTCCAAATTTGTCCTGATGAACCCAGGTTGAAAAAGAGGCCCCTCCAATGTCACTGCCTCCCCCCAGTCCTCAGGCAACATAGATTTCGTAAAGACCTACTTTCACTCAAATCATTAAATGTTTTGTTGATGACGAGAGGATTGGGGAGCATTGGTCTGGCCACTAACTGGATCTCTGTGGAATTAATTCATCATTGAAATCAGAGTGAGTCACGCAGTTCCATCCACACACCAACGAGTCGTGCCGGGCATGAGCTCTGTTATGCTGCTCCAGCCTTTTAATCATCACCAGCAGCAAAGGGGCCAGGCCTGGCTCTGACACTGGAACAAAGCTCCTTGTGGATCCAGCTCCCTCAATCATCTCCAGACCCTGCAATCCAATTCCATGGGAATTCAGAGTCTGATCCAAGAAAACGTCTCCTTTACTTTCCAATGTGTCGGAGAAGCTTAGAATTCAGAGTGGCTGTGTTCAAACTTGCTTTTATCATTTGGGTGTCACTGCCAGGGCTGGCTTTTAATACCAGTCTCAAGTTCTCATTTTACTCACTCAGGTATTTATTGTCCGGCCCTAGAGCCCAGTGAGAAGGTGATGATGAACTACCTTCTTGAAATGTTGTCCCCTTGGGGTGGAGAAAACCTTACAGTGCTGCTATTAGGGAGGGAGTTCCAGGATTCTGGCCCAGTGACATTGAAGGAACAGTGCTCTGTTTCCTAGTCAGGATGGCGAGTGGCTTGGAGGGGAATTTGTAAGGGCTGGTGTTCCCATGTACCTGCTGCCCTTGTCCTTCTAGAGGGAGTGAGTGTGGAAGGAATCTCAGTGAGATGTTACAGTGTACCCTGAGGTGGAGGCAGAGGATTGAGTCCATTCGAAGGGGCACAGCTGTCCCACCTCAGAGAACCCCCTCCCTCCCACAAACCTGGCAGCATCCTGCTATCAATGCCCCTGTCCCCTGGCAATGTTCTGTCTGTACCCACACCCCAAGGACCCAACATCCTCCACCTTCCAGAGAGAGCATCACCAGCCCGCCTCCCCACCCCCAGCAGCCAGCTGCCCTCCACTCAGAAACACCGCTTACTGAAATGTTAATCTCACCAGATAAGATGATTAAATGAGCAGGTCAGCCGAACGACTGAGGATTAGTACTCGGAATGGTTCTCCTTGAGTCACAGACTCTCTGAGTTCCAGTAAATCCCAGTCAGGAGACAAACTGGTCTGGCTCCAGCTTGCTGTGATTCATTGGGCACAACGCTGCCAAAGCAGATTGGTCTGTAGGAGCCCTTAATCCCTTGGCAATAATCAACTCAAAAATATATCCTTCTCGAAATAAATACAGTAAACAGTCAAGTTTATAAAACACTTCATTACATCTCAGAAAAAACTCCATCCACATGACACAGAGACCCCAGCTACAGGGTTGAGGCTCCATCTTGGTGTTTATAATCCACACAAGCATCTCGCTGCCCATTACCAAATCGCTCTCTTCAACTGCAACAACAACCTGCATTTGCATAATGCCTTTTGCATGGCAATACTTCCTACCTGCCCTCAGCTGTGTATCTCTCTTCATTTTAAATGTTTCTGCCCATGTAGCACCACACTTTGAATTCTTACATTGTAAACAAATGTGGTATCTACTTTGTACACAGTATGATCTAACAAAAGCAGACGAGGAACGTGCTTGGATTTTAAAATATTGACTCAGTAAAGATATTAATTATCAATGATGTTTACACTGAAAATGACCATAACTTTAGTTATAGCCCTGTTCCCTTAGATTGGAGTGTTTCAGACAGTGGTGGGTGGCATTGAGGGCTATGGGGGAAAAGGTGGGTGGGTGTGGATTGAGAGATTTGGGGAGGTGGGTGTGGATTGAGAGATTCAGGGAGGTGGGTGTGGATTGAGAGATTTGGGGAGGTGGGTGTGGATTGAGAGATTCGGGGAGGTGGGTGTGGATTGAGTGATTCAGGGAGGTGGGTGTGGATTGAGAGATTTGGGGAGGTGGGTGTGGATTGAGAGATTTGGGGAGGTGGGTGTGGATTGAGAGATTCGGGGAGGTGGGTATGGATTGAGAGATTTGGGGAGGTGGGTGTGGATTGAGAGATTTGGGGAGGTGGGTGTGGATTGAGAGATTTGGGGAGGAGGCTGGTTAGTGGGGATTGAGGGGTACATGGTCATTGAGGTTGTGGGGAGAAGGCGGGTGGGTTGGATGATGGGCTATGTGGAGAAGGGTTTTTGGGTGGGACAGGATAGCAACACAGTGTTGTAACGTTCTGAGAATGAATTACCAGGCTTGGGGTTTCCGTTTCACGAGGCCCTGAGGTCTCCACTGCGAGTGGGGGCTCAGATGGTAGGTCAGCTGTCTGCAAACCTTCTCCATGGCTCCAGCTGAGTCTCCTTCCTGAAAACAATCACACGGTCGAATAGTCAACAAGGGAGCAACTCAACAACTGCCAATGTACAGTCCAGGGAATTGCTGGAAACAGAGAGAGAAAATCCCAGTGTGTAATCTGAACATCTCTCGCACTGAAGCCTGGTGATGCTGGAGTTAATCTATTTGTACAAGCAGCAGGGGACAGTCTAGTTTAGCATAGAGTTAGAGAGCCACACAGTATTACAGCACAGTAACAGACCCTTCGGAATTCGTCCCACTTGCTTGCATTTGGCCCCTATCCCTCTAAACCTTTCCTGTCCATGTACCTGCCCAAATGCCTTTTAAATGCTGTAATTGTCCCAGCCTCCACCACTTCATCTGGCAGCTAATTCCATACACGTACCACCCTCTGTATGAAAAAGTTGCCCCTCAAGTCCCTTTTATATCTTTCCCCTCTCACCTTAAAACTATGCCCTCCAGTTTTGGAATCTCCTACCTTGGGCAAAGACCTTGTCTGTTTACCGTATCCATGCCCCTCATGATTTTATTCACCTCTACAAGGTCAGCCCTCATCCGCCGACGCTCCAGGGAAAAAAAACTTCCAGCTTATTCAACCTCTCCCTACAACTCAAACCATCCAGTCCTGGCAACAGCCTGGTAAATTTTTCTGCACCTTCCAAATTTAACAATACCCTCCCAACTCCTATACTCAATGCTCTGACCAATAAACACAAGCATACTAAATGCCTTCTTCCCTGCCCTGTCTACCTGTGACACCACTTACAAGGAACTATGTACCTCTGTTTGACAACACTCCCCAGGGCCCGACCATGAACTGTGTAAGTCCCACTCTGGTTTGTTTTAACAAAATGCAGCACCTCACATTTATCTAAATTAAACCCCATCTGCAACTCCACTCCTCAGCCCATCGGCTCATTTGATCAAGATCTTGTTGTACTCTTAGATCACCATCTTTGCTGTCCACTTTACCATCCATTCTGGTGTCATCTGCAAACGTACTAACCATGCTTCCTGTATTATCATCCAAATAGTTTATAGAAATGACAAACATCAATGGACCTTTGACTGGCAAGAGGTATCTGTTCTAAGGTAAGGTGTCAAGTTTTCAATGATACTGTCTGCTGACTCACAGGGAGGTGAATGGATTGGGCATGTGAATGTTCAGATCAGAGGAATTGGATGTCAAGAAGAGCAGGAGCTGTGTTTCTGCTCTGTAGTAAAACGTATCTCCAGGCTGAAGGCAGGTATTTATTTCCCCTCATCAGTTGCTGTAAGCTGTGGCTTTTAATTAATAATTCATGGTCCATTACAAATGTGAACCAGTCACCCTGTGCCTCCTGCAAACAGGTGAAAGCATCTGGAGAGGGAAGATTGAGAAGCAGCAGCATCTGATCAACAAAACAATAACTTAGAGTCATAGAGATATACAACACAAAATCAGACCCTTCGGTCCAACTCATCCATACTGACCAGATATCCTAAATTACTCTAGTCCCATTTGCCAACATTTGGCCCATATCCCTCCAAACCCTTCCTATTCATATACCCATCCAGATGCCTTTTAAATGTTGTAATTGTACCAGCCTCCACCACTTCCTTTGGCAGCTCATTCCAAACACGCACCACCCTCTGCGTGAAAAAGTCGCCCTTTTATATCTTTCCCATCTCACCTCAAACCTATGTCTTCTAGTTTTAGACTCCCCCACCCCAGGGAAAAGACTTTGCCTATTTATCCTATCCATGCCCCTCATGATTTTATAAACCTCTATAAGGTCACCCCTCAGCCTCCGACGCTCCAGGGAAAACAGCCCCAGCCTGTTCAGCCTCTCCCTGTAGCTCAGATCCTCCAACCCTGGCAACATCCTTGTAAATCTTTTCTGAACTTCCGAAAGGAAGGAGACCAGAATTGCATGCAATATTTCAACAGTGGTCTAACCAATGTCCTGTACAACCGCAACATGACCTCCCAACTCCTGTACTCAATACTCTGACCAATAAAGGAAAGCATACCAAATGCCTTTTTCAGTATCCTGTCTACCTGCGATTCTACTTTCAAGAAACTATGAAACTACACGCTCTATGTTCAGCAACACCCCTCTAGGACCTTACCATTGAGTTCATAACTCCTGCTCTGATTTGCTTTCCCAAAATGCAGCACCTCGCATTTATCTAAATTAAACTCCATCTGCTGCACCTTAGCCCATTGGCCCATCTGGTCATGATCCCATTGCAATCTGAGGTAACCTTCTTCACCATCCACTAACCCTCCAATTTTGGTGTCATCTTCAAACGTACTAACTATGTTCACACCCAAATCATTTATGTAAATGATGAAAAGTCGTGGATCCAGCACCGATCCTTGTGGCATTCCACTGGTCACAGGCTCCACTCTGAAAAACAACCCTCCACCACCATCCTCTGTCTTCTACCTTTGAGCCAGTTCTGTATCCAAATGGCTAGTTCTCCCTGTATTCCATGTGATCTAATCTTGCTGACCAGTCTCTCATGGGGAACCTTGTCAAAGGCCTTACTGAAGCCCAAATAGATCACGTCTACCCTCATCAATCCTCTTTGTTATTTCTTCAAAAAAACTTAGTCAGGTTTGTGAGACATGATGTCCCACGCACAAAGCCATGTTGACTATCCCTAATCAGTCCTTGCCTTTCCAAATACAAGTAAATCCTGTCCCTCAGGATTCCCTCCAACAACTTGCCCACTACCGAGGTCAGGCTCACTGGTCTATAGTTCCCTGGTTTGTCCTTCCCACTTTTTTTAAAGAGTGGCACTAAGAAAGAAAAGATTGAGGGGTGACCTAATAGAGGTTTTTAAAGTGATGTGAGGGTTTGACACGGTAGATTTATACTGGAATTGAGTGCCCTCCTGTTTGGAAGTGAGGGGTCTCAGGTCAAGAAAGGGACCCAGAGATAAACCTTGTTACAGTTTCTCAGTGAGGGGAGGGGGAGGGGGGGTTTGTTTGAAGAACTCGATATTAGAAATGAGGAGGGGGATGGTAAACCTGCTGCAAGCAAACAGCATCCCCACCTGTCCTTGCTGGTGTCCCCCACCCCCCGGACCACCACACCATGAGTCCCACTGTCCCCACCTGTCCTTGCTGGTGTTCCCCACCCCCAGGGCCACCACACCATGACTCCCACTGTCCCCATCTGTCCTTGCTGGTGTCCCCACCCCCCGGACCACCACACCGTAACTCCCACTGTCCCCACCTGATCTTGCTGGTGTCCCCCACCCCCTGGACCACCACACCATGAGTCCCACTGTCCCCACCTGTCCTTGCTGGTGTCCCCCACCCCCAGGGCCACCACACCATGACTCCCACTGTCCCCATCTGTCCTTGCTGGTGTCCCCCACCCCCAGGGCCACCACACCGTGACTCCCACTGCAGCCTGACTCACCTGTGGCCTAGGTCCCTGGCGGGAGCATTACTGGCAGCTGTGCCTAGACCTGCTGGCACAGTGAGCTGCCAGCCTCTGGGGAGGAGGGGATATCCGGCTATGGGCTCCCTGATCCCAGGGAATGGCCCCACTGCCCCCACTGCAATCCAACTCAGCAAGTGGGAGGGGGGCAGTGAGACTTCTGTCTTTCATCCACCTTCCAGAGAGGAACTCTTTCCATGTGTGGGAAATGTGGGATCATCAATGGAATATAGTCACCAATATATCCAGTTGGGAATTCAGGAGGAACCCCTTTCCCTAGACAGTGCCAAGAATGTGGAACTTGCTCTCACATGGTGAAGGTAAACAGCATCAACGTATTTAAGGGGAAGCTGGATGAAGGAGAAAGCATTAGAAGGAAATGCTGATACGCTGAGACAGAGAGGTGGTTGGAGGAAGCTTATGTAGAGTAGAAACATCAGCAGGCAGCAGTTGAGCTGAACGGCCTGTTTCTGTGCTGGAGATGTTCTGTAAAGGTGAAGAACAGCGCTCCTCTATGCCTCAGTTTCAGTCTAAGCTGTCATTCAATGGGTTAGCTCTAAGTCAAAAATCCCAGTCCCAAGACTCGAACATATAACAATCTCAGTACCACGCCAAGAAAGGGCTAAATTGTTGGAGTTACTGTCTTTCACATGCGATGTTAAACTGAGACTCCAGCCAGTCTCGAAAGCAGAGCAGGGCAGTTGTCCCTAGTGATTTAGCCGGTATTTATTCCAAAATCAATCTCACTAAAACAAAACATATGATCTAATTGTGATGATATTGGTGTTTGTGGGAGTTTGCTGTATGCAAGTTTGCTGTCACATTCCTTCATTGTAAAACTAGGGTACTTCTGAAGACTGTGCTCGTAACCGATGAAACTGGGCAGTGTTCGCTTTGAACCTGACCCAATGAAGGGGGGAGACAGAATGCTCCTGGGTTAGGAAGGCCTTTCCTGTCCCAGTCAGCCTTACAAAGCCTAACTGGAGAGAGAGCTGTACAGTTTATACACTCCGACACCACAAAAAGGAGGGATTCAGCCCATCCTGTTTGTGCCGCTCCTGAAAGAGATCTCAGTGATACTCCAATTCCCTTGCTTTTTTCCCATAACCCTGTCAATTTCTTATTTTTAAGCGTTTATTGAATTCCCTTTTTAATGATTGTGCACATTCCAAATCATCACGACCAGTTTCATAAAAAATATAATCCCTACATCTCCAACTGGTCATTTGTCCTCAATCTGTATCCTCTGGTTCCTGACCCTCCAAGTGACTGGGATCAGATTCCTCAAGTTCTCTGACAAAAACCCTCATCCTTTTGAACACCTTGGTTAATTCTTCTCTTCAAACTGAAGGCGAATAATCCCAGCCTCTCCAGTGTCTCCAAGTGACTTTACACTCTCATCTCTGAGTGCCCTGAAAATATAAATTAATTCTCAGAGTAAGCTCAGATCCATGAAACTGGGTGTGAGCTAACTGCAGGGGATTGCAATTGCTTTGGTCTATAGCTCAGAACAGAGAGCTGTCTTATCACAGTGACATGATAACATCAGCTGGTTTGGATCTCAAAATGACTCTTTGCTGCTCGGCTTTATGCAAATTATCCAGCTCTGACTGGTGGAGTTTAGAGTTCTGGAAAATAGGCAGCTTGCTCTGTTAAACCAGTTCTCCACAAATTAACCAAAATTTTATGTTTTCAAGAGTTTCACCTTGGGGAGTCTCCGCGATGACACTCACAGACCTGACTGCTCTCTGTTTTGTTTAAGAAACCCTGCTGATAACTTTTGCAATGCCCTTAGGGTCTCACACAGACTCCAAGGAGTTGGGTTGCTCTGTTTGACTTGAGTCTAAACAGACATTTTGATAAAATTCTTCAGATACTCAATGCTCCCCAGAGAGTTAACCATCTCTCCGACAACACTGCCTGCAATTCTGACCACATCATAAAACATTAGCAAATGTAATTAATCTTTATTGTGCTGAATAAATGTGACTCTGTACAGTTACATAATGGGTGACCCTTACCATAAATAAACTGCACTACACACACAGACACACACAAAGACACACACAAAGACACACACACCCTTTCTCATACATAAGCTCTTTCTCATATGCTCACACTCACACCCACACATGCACCCTCTCACAGACTTATACCCCTTTCCAATCACACTCACACACACACACACTCTCTCACAGACACTCATAATACCCCACCCTCCCAACACACACACAGCCAAATATAAGTTTGTGGATGAATTTGTACTTGCAGAATTACATTTTATTTTGCTCAAAAACTGCATGAATCCATGTACGATTCTATAAATCCCTTTTTTTAGATTAGAATCAGTCTGAACATTGGGGCACAGACAGCCTCACACAGGGCACCTCACACCTTCAGTTCATTATCAGGGTCTACATGGCACCTATTGTTAAAGTTCACTTGAGAATGTAACTTTAAAAAAGTACTGGGATTTACATAGGAAAGAACTGAAACTAACATAGTCATTCTAAAAGATGAGCGACTTAACAAACAATCCAGGTCTTTTTTAAAATATAATTTCAGTTGCAACACACTGTTAACCTTTGTTATAAATTGTATGTCTTAGGATCTTATTCTCCACAACCACCTGATGAAGGAGCAGTGCTCCAAAAGCTAGTGCTTCCAAATAAACCTGTTGGACTATAACCTGGTGTTGTGTGATTTTTAACTTTGTCCACATATAAACAGTGATGCTGTAAGGAATAAAGCAGCCCATCCATCAACTTTGACACTGCTCCCTTCATCACCAACACAATGGGAGCAGATTTTGTTTATTCAGTCCTGGGATGTGGCCGTTCACTGACCAGGCCAGAATTTATTGCCCATCTGTAATTGAGCAAAGGGCAATTAAGAGTCAACCACATTGCTGTGGATCTGGAGTCACATGCAGGCCATAAGGTCAGAAGTTTCCTTTCCTGAAATTTTTCTGACAATCAACAACAGTTTCTTGGTCATCTTGGGACTCTTAATTCCAGATTTTTGTTGAACCCAGGCCCCCAGAACATTGCCTCAGTTGCTGGATTAATAGTTCTAATGGTAAGCACTCGGACAATGCCAAGAGGAACAAAGGTACATGGGAACATCCACCCCCTGCAAGTTCCCCTCTAAGCCCCACTCACCATCCTGACTTGGAAATATATCACTGTGTCAAAATCCTGGAATGCCCTCCCTAATAACATTGTGGCTATCTACATACTATAAAGGTTGGGCAGCTCACCATCAGGGGCAATTAGGGACAGACAAAAACACTAGCCCATCCAGCGATGCCCAAATCCCCTGAACATCACCATGAGGACAGGAAACCAAAAGCTTAGTCAATGAGATAGGTCTGAAGGAGCATCTTTAAGGACACAAAGGCTGAAGTTTCGAGGTGCTATTTCAGAACTTAGGGCTGTGACCAGGAAGGATGTTGGAGATAAATTCATTACTAGATCTTGGATACACAGTCCACCAATTCGAGATAGTGAAGGGATTTGGAGAGGTGAGCTCAAGCTGGAATGATTAAAATACAAACTGATGCCATGGTTTCCAATAATGCCTCTAATGTTAACCATTAGTCTTCATGAAAGGGAAAATCATTGTCAACTTTGATAAGAAATTAATCGAGGGACTAAAAACAGTGAGTCATGGTAAATGGTTGTCTTTGAGACTAGTATTCTCCATGGGTCAGTGGTACGGCTGCTGCCTTTTCTCACGACTGACTTGGGTCTTGGGAAGAGTCTAGATTAGAGTGGTGCTGGAAAATCACAGCAGGTCAGGAAGCATCTGAAACAGCAGGAAAATCGACATTTCGGGCATAAGCCCTTCATCAGGAATGAGGCAGGAGATATAAGGACTTGGGAAACAGAGTAACATTTCAAAATGCGTCAATGGAGCAAACTTGAAGGAGTGACACATTGAGGGTGATACCAACTGCCTGCACATGGCTGACAGAACAAACAGACAAGTGGCAGATGGCATTTAATGTCGCGAAACGTGAGGGGACTTGTTTTGGAAGAAATGATGGGAAAATTTAGTGTACAGTTCCACTGAGCATGCACGGGCAGAAGGGGACTTGGGATGTGTGTGTGTTAATTTTTAATGATGCTGTTTTGAGAGAGAAGTTATCAATTATTGTAGGATTTTGGCTTCATCAATAAAAACATTGAGTACAGGAGTGGGGAAGTGATGCTGTTCCTTTATAAAGGTCAAGTTAGGCCATAACCAGAATGTTAAACAATGAACAAAGTATAGTACAGCACAGGAATTCACCCTTCAACCCACCAAGACTACACCAAGGCAATACAAGATGCCTCTGTAAACTGAAAATCTTTTGCCTCTATGCAGTCCATATCTCTCTATTTCCTGCCTATTCATATATATGTCAAGATGCCTCTTAAACATTACTATCAGGTCACCCCTCAGCCCCTGACATTCAAATGCAAACAAACCAAGTTTGCCCAATCTCTCCTCTTGGCTAATACCCTCCAAACCAGGCAACACCCTGGTAAGCCATTCTGTATCCTTTCAAAGCTTCTACATCCTCCTGGTAGTGTGGCGACCAGAACTGTACACAATATTCCAAATGTGGCTCAACTAAAGTTCTCTACAGCTGCAACATGACTTGCCAGTTTTTCGTCTCTGTGCCCTGACTAGTAAAAACAAGCAAGCCGTATGCTTTCTTCATCACCTTCTCCACTTGCTTCCAGTTCTGGTCACTACACTTTGAAGGATGTAATGATTCTTGAGAGGCTGCAGAGGAAATTTACCGGAACGATTCCTGACGTGGAGGGGCTGCGGGAAGGTGACTTTAACTAAAAAGTTAGGTTGTCCTTCCTTGCAGCCCAGGAGATTTAAGGGAGACGGGGGGGGGGGGGGGGGGGGGGGTCCAAGATTGACATGCTTTGGATAAAGTAGACATGGAAACTCTGTTCCCATTCACTAACAGCACTAGGGCTGGGAAGGTTTATAAACTTTAAATAACAAATGCAGGAGAAATATGAGAAACAATGTTTTCAAGCAGCGAGTGTTAATGACCTGAAACCTGGTTGGTGGAAACAGGGATGAGTGTTAGATTAGATTCCCTACAGTATGGAAACAGGCCCTTCGGCCCAACAGGTCCACACCGACCCTCCGAAGAGTAACCCACCCACATCCATTCCCCTACATTTACCCCTGACTAATACACCTAACACCATGGGTAATTTAGCACGGCCAATTCACCTAACCTGCACATCTTTGGATTGTGGGATGAAACTGGAGTACCGGGAGGGAACCCACACAGACACGGGGAGAATGTGCAATCTCCACACAGACAGTCACCCGAGGCTGGAATCGAACCTGGGACCCTGGTGCTGTGAGGTAACAGTGCTAATCATTGAGCCGCCATGAGTGTTGCTGAAAGACACATTTCATCAAAAGCTTTTCATCTTGTGCTCCTCAGGGCAACTTGCAAGAATACCAATTCAAGGGGTACGCAACATCTGTACTACAGGAGAGGAGACTTTACCAGTTGGCTCTGACGGGTTGCCACACAGAATGCATCAGTTAGATGATGACTAACGATTAACCGCTAAGGTTTGTTTAGATTTACTCTAGTCAAGGCATTGCTTCAACACGTGGACAAGCAAGCAGCTGTCACCCTGTTTTGTTGAGTCGAAGCTGATACTGTGCATGTACATATTCTCTCTGGCTGTGAAGAATGGGGCTCTGTTCGAATATCTGCCTTCAGTATGAAAAGGTGTGTCACATTGAAAACCCAGCTGGCAATCAGAATTTGGTACCAGTGTAATTCGTAGCTTGCTTATAATTATTTAGCAAGTGCTGTCCAATCACAGAAACAAGTCAAATGTTGAACAGTGTTTTTGCGTTGTGTGAGTGTGGTATGGTGGTTAGTTACAAACAGCTGAAGAGGATATGATCTGCCAATCTTTGGGACATATGGCCTACCTATCAGGCACCACACTAGCATGGAAATTCAAACACCAACTTATTGATCGTGTGATAGGCAGAATGGCAGCATCTTACTAAAAGTGAGCACCAATCCTGCTGCTGAATTGTACCAACATGAAACAGCTTGCTTCACTATAATACACTGTTATATACAGAAAGAACAAAGATACACATGGTAGCTATTTCAACCGAACAAACAGGTGATAGGTATTTCTCAGGGCAGTATCTCAATCAATTACAGTCAATCTGTCTTAAACAAAGCTTGACAGTTAACTGTCAGTCATTCAAAACCAGTGCATTCTCTACGACAAAGCCTAAACTAATTTGCCAATCACTTTAAGGGCTATAGGGATGAAGCAGGGAATTAGGACTGACTGGATTGTTCCACAGAGAATCAGCATACACTCAATAGGCTGAGTGGCCTCTTTCTAAGCTGTAAATGACTCTATGCCTCTGGGACACTGGATAGATGAGAAATTGGGGGACACCTGGGACAGGTAAGGGGTGATACCAGAGGTAATGGTGTGGGAGCAGGAGGAGAGGCCATTGCATCTGACTGTCTGGCTGTAATCAGATGGATATGAATGGATGCAGGTGGGAGAGTCCCACCAGCTATAGACCAGTGAGTGGGGAGGTGGTGGAGAACGATGCTGTGGTCACTGTGTCTGGCAGGATGGTCAGCTGCAGTATTCAAACTGCAGTGACCAGATGCTTCGATTTGTGTTTGCAGCAGCTGGAGATTTCTGACATTCCCTGGCCACTGATGTAGCTGTTCAGGAATGTGTGTTAATGTTTAATGCTGGGGATCAGTCTATTTCACAAACTCTCCCAGGGGCGTATGAAAGGAGGCCCAGTGTCTGCACGTTCCAGGAGATTACTCACACTCTCGGGGCGGGGAGGAATTACTAATCAGGGCCAAAGGGAGGTCACATTCATTACCAATCAACTCATCAGTGGACAGTTTAGTAGTTTATTTATGAAACTTAAATTGAGGACTCTGTGTGTTTGTATACGTATAATGGCATGTCTCTGATTGTGTCTGTGTACCTCTGTGTGTGTGTCTGTGTGTGTGTGCGATAGAGGGGAAATCAGAGGGGGCTGATAATCAGTATCAATTGAACTGTGCCCGTAACTGAAAGAGCAGTCTGAGTGAAACCAGAGCCATCTTGGGAAGAGTGTAAATGGGGGAAGGGAAGAAGCAGACATTAAGTTTCCTCTCTGTTCTGTCCATCTCTCTCTCTCTTTTCCCATTTGTCCCTCCATTTATCTGTCTGCCTGTCATGGAATCATAAAGCACAGGAGGCCCGAGCCAGCTCTCGGATAGAGTTATTCAGTTCACCCCCATACTTCTTGATCTTTTCTCACAGCCCTGAACTCTGTCTCTCTTGTTCTCTTCCTCTCCACATCTCTCCCTCTCTAGTTGTGCATATCTCTCTCTCTCTCTCGCCAGATCTCTCCTTCAAGTGCAGAGCTGAGAGCTTCCACATGTATTACTTTATAACACAGCTGGCTATTGGCCAAGCATTGAGAAGCTCAAGTGCAGCACTTTACCCTATCAGTGGCCTCACGGTAATGAATAATATGGAGCCTGCAGCCACAGACCATTCCAATGACAGCAGGCATCAACTCATTAACATAGAATTCAGAAAACAGCCAAATCAAAAGGAGATTTTATTCAGAAAGGTACTTTTAATATTTCTTCAGAAGCAAAAAGCTCAAACCCCCAGGTGAACATTACACTGCCTCACAATTGCGACAATGTCCTCTCCATATTTACTTTGATATTCAGCAGTTAATGTCATGATTGCAAATGTAGCAGTCCTTTCAATACACAGTAATATCCTACAGCATCGAGGTGATTTACTGCCTGTTCTTCAGTGTAGATTGCAGGAGGAATATTCTTCTGCATCCCTTCAGTTAGGTCAGGACAGGAGGAGACCATTCAAAACCCAGGAGACCTGCTCCCACACAATTAAAGTTTACCCATGCCATAACTCCATTCACCCACGTTGGGGTCATAGCTCTCAATATGCTTAAGCAGAAAGATCCATCAATCTCAGTCTTGAACAGTTGAGACAACTGCAGCTTTCTGAGGGGTTCAGACGCGCAGGTTCCCATTGCCCTGTGGGTGAAGCAGTGCTTCCTGACTTGTCCCTGAACAACCAGGTTCTCAGTTAGGTGTAGCCCTTTTTTTGTCACTCCCACTACCTGCTGTAAGGTATTGCATCTAATCAGTTATTCAGAAACTGCACAATTATTGTGTCAACCTCCCTGTACCTTTCAGCAAAGAACTGTCAGAATCTGGAGCGGAGGTAGGTACTGCAGATGCTGGAGGAAGAAGAGAGTTGTGGACTATTT
This sequence comes from Chiloscyllium punctatum, assembly GCF_047496795.1. NCBI lineage: Eukaryota > Metazoa > Chordata > Chondrichthyes > Orectolobiformes > Hemiscylliidae > Chiloscyllium > Chiloscyllium punctatum. The sequence goes on along the minus strand of NC_092757.1, from coordinate 94,160,067 downwards.
TCTAAACAGGGAAGGCTTTGGAAATCTGAAATACAAGAGGAATCCTTGTTCAGGATTATCTTAAGGTTAACATGCAGGTTCAGATGGCAGTTAGGAAGTCCAATAGAACGTTAGCATTAATGTGAGAGGGCTAGAGTAAACAGCAGAGATGTACCACCGAGGCTGTTCAAGTCTCTGGTTAGAGCATTTGGAATATTGTGAGCAGTGTTGGGCCCAACATGTCAGGAATGAGGAGGTGATGTTGGAGGTGTTCCAGAGGAGCTTTATAAGAAGGATCACGGTGACGAAGGGCTGATCACATGAGGGGCCGTTAAAGGCTCTGGATCTGTACTTGATGGAGTTAAGAAGGATGGATAGGGGCGGGGGGGATCTAACTGAAACTTACTGAAGACTGAGAAAGTTGGATACAGTGCAAGCAGAGAAGATGCATTCACCAGTAGACAGCCTCAGATTGAAGAGACAACCCTTTAGGGCGGAGATGAGGTGGAATTTCTTCAGAGAGGGGTGAATCTGTGGAGCTCATTGCTGCAGAGGGCTGTGAAGACCAGGTCATTGAGTGTATTTAAGACAGAGACAGATAGATTCTTGATTAGTAAGGGGATGAAGGGCTACAGGGAGAAGGCAGGAGCATGGGATTGAGCAACATACTGAATAATTGAATGGCTGAGAAATTTGATGGGCCAAAAGGCCTAATTATGTTCCTACGTCCTGTGGACTTATGATCTGACTAACATCTTCCTTTAAGACCTAGGATCAGGACCACCAGGATCTGGAGATTCATCAACACACACATCCAACAGTTTGCTCAGAAACACTTCCCTGGCGATTGAAACTTTCTTGAGTTCTTCTCTACCTTTCATTTCCCGATTTACAGTTAATTCCAGGATGTTACTTGTATCTTCTGTAATGAAGACTGATGCAAAATCTCTTCGTTTCATCTGCCATCTCACTTTCTATTAACTTATTTAGAATTTCTAGAAAACTTTAATTATTTGTTTGCCATACTTCTAGCCACCTGGCTCTTGTACTCTAATTCTCCCTCCTCTTAATAACCTTAAATTTCATCCTATCTTAAATTTTTCTAGTTCATTTAAGTTTTAGCAGGTGAATCCTCCCCTTAGAATTTGGGGGCAGCTTTGGGGGTGGCACGGTGGCTCGGTGATTAGCACTGCTGCATCCTAGCGCCAGGGACCCAGGTTTGATTCCAGTCTTGGGTGATTGTCTGTGTGGAGTTTGCACATTCTCCCCGTGTCTGCGTGAGTTTCCTCTGGGTGCTCTGGTTTCCTCCCACAGTCCAAAGATGTGCAGGTTAAGGTGGATTGGCCATGGGAACACCTCATCTGAGGTTACAGGGATGGGGTGGGTATGGGGGCGAATGGTCTATGGAGAGTTGGTGAAGAACTGATGGATCAAATGGCCACTATTTGCACTGTAGGGATTCTATCATTCTGTAAATGTTTTATCCTCATTGCAATGTATGTGTTCTATTCTGAAATACCCTCATAGCCTTTGAATCTAGTTAGCTTTCAATCTGATTTACCAAGTCATTTCAGATGGCTTTACTTTCATGCCCTTTCTTAAAGTTGAAAACACTAGCCCTGGGCCCAGTCTTCTCTCCCTCAAACTGAATATAAAATTCAATCATATTACAATTACTGCTACCAGAGTGCACTTTCATGATGAGGAAGTAAAACTAACCTATCCCATTGCACAATACCAGCTCCAGTGTTTAGATTAGAGTGGTGCTGGAAAAGCACAGCAGTTCAGGCAGCATCCGAGGAATTCCTGGTGATCAGTGGTGTTCCGCAGGGATTGGTTATAGGACCTCTGCTCTTCGTGATTTTTATAAATGACTTGGATGAGGAAGTGGAGGGTGGGTTAGTAAGTTTGCTGATGACAGGAAGGTTGGTGGAGTGGTGGATAGTGTGGAAGGCTGTTGTAGGTTGCAATGAGACATTGACAGGATGCAGAACTGGGCTGATAAGTGGCAGATGGAGTTCAACCTGGAAAAGTGTGAAGTGATTCACTTTGGAAGGTCGAATATGAATACTGAATACATGGTTAAAGGCAAGATTCTTGGCAGTGTGGAGGAACAGAGGAATATTGGGGACCATGTCCACAGATCCCTCAAAGTTGCCACCCAAGTTGATAGGACTATTAAGAAAGCATATGGTGTGTTGGCTTTCATTAGCAGCGGGATTAAGTTTAAGAGCCGCGAGGTTATGCTGCAGCTCTATAAAGCCCTGATTAGACCAATCTTGGAATATTGTGTCCAATTCTGGTCACCTCATTATAGGAAGGATGTGGAAGCTTTAGAGAGGGTGCAGAGGATTAGGGTCATTTAAGTGACTCTTGGATCGGCACATGGAAGATAGTACAATGAAGGGGATGTAGGTTAGTTTGATCTTTAGAGTAGGATAAAAGGCCAGCACAACATCAAGGGCTGAAGGGCTTGTCCGTGCTGTACCTTTCTATGTTCTACATAGACTGGAACAATCAGATGGGTAAAGGTGGCTGAGGTGAGGAACTCCAAGAATATATTGAAGCTGGGTTCTTGGAATAGCAAACTCTGGAACCAATCAGAAAACAGGCTGTACTGGAGCTGGTATTGTCAACGAGGTAAAAACAATGACTGCAGATGCTGGAAACCAGATTCTAGATCAGAACGGTGCTGGAAAAGCACAGCAGTTCAGGCAGCATCCGAGGGGCAGGAAAATCAACGTTTCGGGCATAAGGCCTTCATCAGGTTCTTGATGAAGGGCTTATGCCCAAAATGTGGATTCTCCTGCTCCTCGGATGCTGCCTGAACTGTTGTGTTTTTCCAGCACCACACTCTCAACTCTGATCTCCTGGACAGGTTTCCCTGTATCCCATGCCTCCTTACTTTCTGAATGAGCCTACCATGGGGAACCGTAACAAATGCTAAAATCCATGTACACCACACCCACTGCTCTATCTTCATCAATGTGTTTTGTCAAATCCTCAAAGAATTCAATAAGGTTTGTGAGGCATGACCTGCCCCTCACAAAGCTATGCTGACTATCTCTAATCAAACAATGGCTTTCCAAGTAATCATAAATCCTGTCTCTCAGAATTATCTCCAATGCTTTGCCCACCACTGATGTATGACTGACTGGTCTGTAATTCCGAGGATTATCCTATTCCCTTTCTTGAACGAGGGAATAACATTTGCCACCCTCCAATCATCTGGTACTACTGCAGTAGACAGTGAGGAGGCAAAGATCATCGTCAAAGGTGAAGCAATCTCTTCCCTCGCTTCTTGTAGTAACTTTGGGTATATCCCATCTGGCCCAGAGGATTTATCTGTCCTCATGTTTTATCCTATATATAGTTTAATATCTTCCATTATCATTGATGTGCCTTTCTGACAATCTCAGGTTAGAGGAATGTCCCAGGGATTAGAATTCAACTGGATGGAGCTCTGAGTAAAACTAAATTAGTTTGTGATGTTAGTCGCTCAAGATTAAGAATGCATTAACTCGCCATGGCGCCCCAGACAGCACCTTCCAAACCCACAACCGTTGCCATCTAGAAGGACAAGGGCAGCAGGTACATGGGAACACCACCCTCTACAAGTTCCCCTCCGAGCACCTCACCATCCTGGCTTAGAAACAGAGCACCATTCCTTCAGTGCTGCTTGGCCAAAAACCTGGAATTCCCTCCCAGAGGGCATTGTGGGACCACTTTCTGAAGGTGGTCATTGCTGCTGAGAAAGCAATAAACATAAAGTTTCAGACAAGAAACAAACAGAGAGAGAGAGAAAGAAACTTGAGCGCGAGAGAGACTTAGACACTGGGGGGGGGGGAGGAGAGAGAGAGAGAGAGAGAGAGATGAGAGACAGTAATTTGAGTTTGGCATGACTGTACAAAGACAGACACAGAAACACAAACTGAGAGAAAGACAGAAAATGACACTAACACAGAGAAGTCCTTTTTTTTGATGTTGGTTCATAAGCTGATGTTTTAACTGTTGGAAAGAAAGCAATGGAAGGTCTCTTGGCCTCAGCTCAGCCACTGACACTGCTAGATCGTAGGCAGCTCCCCCTCAGCTCTCAAGGTGGGACTGACAAAAATCCCATCTTTATCAAAAGCCACATGTCCTGAGGTTCTGCAACGTGATGGTGAAGCAACCACCACAGCATTCCACCTCCTCCACCCAAGGGATGGCCCCTCAGTTCAGCTACAGTTTGATGAACAGCTATGAACTCTGGGTCCTGTTACTCAGCAGTATAAAGAGGGGGAATCCCTTACCGGTTTGGGGCAGTGGATATATCGAGCGAGGCTGATGATCAGGTCGTGAGTAATGGGATCTACCAGATTCCGGAAACTGGCATATCTGCAGAGGACATCATCCAGTGAAGTTGACTCCATTCCTAAATCCTGTAGCAGAACACACAAAGGAACAGTAAGAAGGGAGATACAGTTATATCATCTCATTCTCAAACTTTGGACATCACAATGAATTTACAGCCATACTTTCTGAAGCGTGTTCATTGTTGTACTGGATTGTCGGAGATACAATCATCGATACTGCACAGCAAGCTCCTGGAAACTACAATCACAGGATTGCTGTGTGATTTCAGCTCAGAAAGAGGCCATTCACTCCATGATGTCTGTACTAGCGTAGTGCAATAGCAACTCAGCCAATCCCATTCCACCATCTTTCCCAGTAGTCAATGACTTGATCTTCCGTTTTAAACAATGTTGCTCACCCCTGTAATCCCCTCTGACACTATAACTCTCCACGATCCTTGGACTCCTTCGGTTCTGGCCTTTGTGCGTCATTGCTTTTCCTTGCTCCAGTTTTGGAACTTCCTCACAATAACTTTCTGCCTCAGACTCTGCTCTTCTAAGGCAAGTCTTTAAAACCTACTGAGGGAATGCTGTACTGTCAGAGCATCAGTCTTGAAGGAGTGACAGTACTGAGGGAATGCTGTACTGTCAGAGCATCAGTCTTGAAGGAGCGACAGTACTGAGGGAATGCTGCACTGTCACAGCGTCAGTCCCGAAGGAGTGACAGTGCTGAGGGAATGCTGCACTGTCAGAGCATCAGTCCTGAAGGAGTGACAGTACTGAGGGAATGCTGCACTGTCACAGCGTCAGTCCCGAAGGAGTGACAGTGCTGAGGGAATGCTGCACTGTCAGAGCATCAGTCTTGAAGGAGTGACAGTACTGAGGGAATGCTGCACTGTCACAGCGTCAGTCCCGAAGGAGTGACAGTGCTGAGGGAATGCTGCACTGTCACAGCGTCAGTCCCGAAGGAGTGACAGTGCTGAGGGAATGCTGCACTGTCAGAGCACCAGTCCTGAAGGAGTGACAGTACTGAGGGAATGCTGCACTGTCACAGCATCAGTCCCGAAGGAGTGACAGTGCTGAGGGAATGCTGCACTGTCACAGCATCAGTCCTGAAGGAGTGACAGTACTGAGGGAATGCTGCACTGTCACAGCATCAGTCCCGAAGGAGTGACAGTACTGAGGGAGAGCTGCACTATCACAGCATCAGTCTTGAAGGAGTGACAGTACTGAGGGAATGCTGCACTGTCAGAGCATCGGTCCTGAAGGAGTGACAGTACTGAGGGAACACTGCACTGTCAGAGCATCAGTCTTGAAGGAGTGACAGTACTGAGGGAATGCTGCACTGTCAGAGCATCGGTCCTGAAGGAGTGACAGTACTGAGGGAACACTGCACTGTCAGAGCATCAGTCTTGAAGGAGTGACAGTGCTGAGGGAATGCAGCACTGTCACAGCGTCAGTCCCGAAGGAGTGACAGTACTGAGGGAACGCTGCACTGTCAGAGCATCAGTCCTGTAGGAGTGATAATACTGAGGGAGAGCTGCACTATTAGAATACAAGGATATAAGAAATAGGAGCAGGAATGAGCCATTCCTCTCAACATCTCCCTTTCAATCCCCCTCAGAATCTTGTATCTTCACCGTGGTCACCTTCATTCTTCAAAGCTCCAGTGAATACAGGTTGAACCTGTTTAGCTGTTCCTGATAAATCAGCTCTTTCATCCCAGGAATCAGCTGAGTTAATCTCTTTGAACTGCCTTCAGTGTCAATCGATCCTTTCTTGAAAACTATATACGCTCCAGGCACAGCTCACCAACACCCTGTCTGGTTGTAATAAAGCTTCACCCATTTTAAAGTCCAACCCCTAGGAATAAAAGACAAAAGTCCACTTGCCTTCTCAATTACTTGCTGCACCTGCAAGTTATGTGTTTGAGGTGTGAGAAAACCCAGAGGCCTCTATGCTGCACAGTTTTGGAGTCTCTCTCCATTTACATAACAGTTTGCCTTTTGGTTCTTCTCACCAAGTGCATGACCTCACACTTTCTGACATTTAACTCCACCTGCAACGTTTTTTTTCCTTCTCGCTCAACCCATCTATATCCCTCAACACCAGGTTATAGTCCAACAGGTTTATTTGGAAGCACTCGCTTTCGGAGCACCGCTCCTTCATCAGGTGGTTGTGGAGAATAAGGTTGTAAGACAGAATTTATAGCAAAAGTTTACAGTGTGATGTCACTGAAATTACATATTGAAAAAGAATTTATGGGGTGAATTTGTACTTGCAGAGTTACATTGTACTTTGCTCAAAACTGCATGAATTTATGTAAAACTCCCGTTATCTCACTTTTTAGATTCGAATCAATCTCAACATCACGGCATAGATAGAGAACACAGGAGGCCAACACCTTCAACATATTGTCTAGCTATCACCATTGTTAACAGCTAACCCGAAAATGCAACTTTTTAAAAAAGGTTTTGTGATTTACACATGAAAGAAGTGAAACCAACATGGTCATGATAAAAGGTGAGAGACGTAACAAATAATCAAGGTAATTTTCATTGTATAATCTCAGTTACATCACACTGTACATTTTTGCTATAAATTCTATGTCTTACAATCTGATTCTCCACAACCACCTGATGAAGGAGCTGTGCTTTTAAAGCTAGTGCTTCCAAATAAACCTGTTGGACTATTACCTGGTGCTGTGTGATTTTTAACTTTGTCCACCCCAGTCCAACACAGATAACTCCAAGTCATATCTATATCTCCTTGTACGTTGCTTACATCCTCACAACAACATGTTCCCTACCTATCTTTTGCATCATCAGCAAATTTAGATACATTACACTCTGCCTCTCCTCTGTGTTAGGAATACAGATAGCACTAGCACTGATCCTCCTGGCTCTGCACAGAAAAAATACCCATTAATCTGGATTCTCTGCCTTCTGTGTTAACGAATCCTCACTCCATGCTCATACTTACCCCCAATATCGTGAGCTCCCATCTTGTGCAATAACTTCCATATGGCACCTTATGGAAATTCAAATACATTATATCCACTTTATCAACTCAGCTTGTATCTTTAAAGAACTTGTCTGGCAAATTTGTCAAACATGATTTCCCTTTCACAAAACAATACTGACTGTGTTTAATTGTTTTAAGTTTTTCTAAATGACCTGCTATTTCTTCCTTAACAATGGATTCCAGCATTTTTCCAATGATAGATGTTAGACTAATTGGCCTATAGTTTCCTGCTTTCTCTCTCTCACTCTTCTTAAATAAGGCGGCACACCACATTCGCAGTTTTCCAAGCTGCTTATGTTAGGTTCTTTGCCTGGAGATTCTTAAACACTTGATGTAACTGCAACATGCCAACTTCTATGAACAGCCAAAGTTTTAAGTACAACTTGGAGGAACCCTTAACACACTTTGCAGTGCCAAGTGAGTGCCCAGAACAAAAGAAACAGTCCTTCCTTTATGCAAGTCAGTAAGGCTCACAAGATAACTCCTAGCCATTGCCCCACAGTCACATGGCACTCAAGACACAATGCAGAGATCACACCATTTCCAGAGATAATGTGCTTAAATCATTCCTTAAATGGCAAGACCTGGTGTAAATTGTATTTTCTTGTAACTGTAGGGTGTTGGCAGAATTTTAACTGCAATGTTCTTACTGATTCTGAATAGGGAATGATGGTTCAGAATGGCAAAAGATGGGAATGTAAATTCCTTACATTCTACCTGTAGACAGAGAAATACCACCCAACCCCCGGGACATCCAATCATCTGCAGGCCAGTAGAGCAAATTAACCCTTTAATATCTCACTGGAACCATCCCAGAATCCAGTTAGGAATATTTTGACCTATGCCTCCACTCTCTCTGCAGCCACTTGATTTAAAACCCTTGGATGGAGGCCATCAGATCCTGACAATTGTCTGTCATTAGTCCCATTAGTTTGTCAAATACATTACCCTTTGTGATAGAGACTGTTACAAGGGCTATCCTTCCATTAGCATCTTGCTTACCTGATATCTTTGGGATGCTTTATAGTGTCCTCCACCATCAAGACTGATGCAAAATATTGCTTTAAATAGGCCATTTCCCTATTCAGATATTCACTTTAGCTACATTTTAAAAAATCTATCCACAGAAAGACTGATGTTTGTTTTTATTGTCTTGCCAATTTAGGGTCAGTGCTGAGGGAGCGCCACACTTTCAGAGGGTCATTGCTAAGAGAGGGCTGCACTGTCAGAGGGTCAGTGCTGAGGGAGTGAGGGAGTGCCGCACTGTCGGAGGGTCAGTGCTGAGGGAGCGCCACACTGTCAGAGGGTCAGTGCTGAGGGAGTGAGGGAGCGCCACACTGTTGGAGGGTCAGTGCTGAGGGAGCACTGCACTGTCGGAGGGTCAGTGCTGAGGGAGCGCCACACTGTCAGAGGGTCAGTGCTGAGGGAGTGAGGGAGCGCCACACTGTTGGAGGGTCAGTGCTGAGGGAGCACTGCACTGTCGGAGGGTCAGTGCTGAGGGAGGGCCACATTGTCAGAGGGTCAATGCTGAGGGAGTGAGGAGGCGCCGCATTGTCGAAGGGTCAGTGCTGAGGGAGCGCCACACTGTCAGACAGTCAGTGCTGAGGGAGTGAGGGAGCGCCACATTGTTGAAGGGTCAGTGCTGAGGGAGCGCCACACTATCAGAGGGTCAGTGCTGAGGGAGTGAGGGAGCGCCACACTGTTGGAGGGTCAGTGCTGAGGGAGCACTGCACTGTCGGAGGGTCAGTGCTGAGAGAGCAATGCACTGTCGGAGGGTCAGTGCTGAGGGAGCGCTGCACTGTCGGAGGGTCAGTGCTGAGGGAGTGCCGCACTGTCGGAGGGTCAGTGCTGAGGGAGCGTCGCACTGTCGGAGGGTCAGTGCTGAGGGAGGGCCGTAGTGTCAGAGAGTCAGTGCTGAGGGAGCACCGCACTGTTGGAGGGTCAGTGCTGAGGGAGCACCGCACAATTGGAGGGTCAGTACTGAGGGAGTGCCACACTGTTGGAGGGTCAGTACTGAGGGAGTGCTGCACTGTTGGAGGGTCAGTACTGAGGGAGCACTACACTGTCAGAGGGTCAGTACTGAGGGAGTGCCACACTGTTGGAGGGTCAGTACTGAGGGAGCGCCGCACTGTCGGGAGGGTCAGTGCTGAGGGAGTGCCGCACTGTTGGAGGGTCAGTACTGAGGGAGCGCCACACTGTTGGAGGGTCAGTACTGAGGGAGCGCCACACTGTTGGAGGGTCAGTACTGATGGAATACCACACTGTTGGAGGGTCAATATTAAGGGAGTGCCACACTGTTGGAGGGTCAGTGCTGAGGGAGCACTGCACCATCAGACTGACAGTGGAGGGGTGAAATCTCTGCTGAGCTTCTCTTTATATGTTAATAATTCAACAGTGTGGCTTCTAATTTCAAAACTAGATCAGAACTGTTGCGCAAACAGGAAATCAAAGGAGATGGGTAAGTACCCCAGATGCTAATCGACAGACTGATAACGTTGTTTACTGGCCCTCATTAGACTCAGTGCTGGTCCTCAGGTGTGCAGTTTCCATCTTTTAATTTCCCAGGGGTTTTTGTACAGTGAAGAAAACGTGCAGCCACACCCCATAGATGTGAGGAAGGAAAGGATGGTCCTTGTACAGTGTACACCACACATTCAGCCTGGGGTTAAAAGGGTTACATCCTAAGGACGGGTTCCATAACTTGTGAACCCTCAAATCACAAAGACCTGACTGTGGTATTTAAAACAATGTTTTCTGGGTCAATAGGTATCCCCAAGGAGGGAGAGAACCTTAACATCTAAGCCAGGTCAGTCAGGGTAATGTCACAGAGCACCTTCTTACACAAAGAAAATATGGAACACTGTCCCTGTTATAATCACTGAATTCCCCACTATTAACATCCTGTGGGTTACCATTGTCTACACACTCAACTGGACTCCCCACATAAACACAGGGGCTACAAGAGCAGGTCAGAGGCTCAGAATACTGCAGCAAGTAACTTACGCCCTGATACCCCAAAGCCTGTCCCACCATCTACAAGGCACAAGTCAGGAGTGTGATGGAATATTCCCCACTTGCCCTGGATGGGGGCAGCTCCAACAACACTCAGGAAGCTCGACACCATCCAGGACAAAGCAGCCGCTTGATTGGCCCCACATCCACAAACACCCACTCCCTCCCCCACCGACGCTCAGAAGCAGCAGTGTGTACCATCTACAAGATGCAATACAGAAATTCACCAAAGATCCTCAGACAGCACTTTCCAAACCCACCACAACTTCCATCTAGAAGGACAAGGGCAGCAGATGCATGGGAACACTGCAGCCTACAAGGTCCCCTCCGAGCCCCTCACCATCCTGACTTGGAAATATATCACCGTTCCTTCACTGTCGCTGGGTCAGAATCCTGGAATTCCCTCCCTGAGGGCATTGTGGGTCAACCCACAGCACATGGACTGCAGCGGCTCCAAAAGGCAGCTCACCCCCACCTTCTCAAGGGGCAACTAGGGACGGGCAATAAATACTGGCCCAGCCAGCAACACCTACATAGAGTCATAGTGATGTACAGCACGGAAACAGCATCCCACAAATGCATTTAGAAAACGATAATGGTGCTAGGAATCAATTAAACTGTTCAAGGTGGAGATAGATACACTTTTGTTGCGCCAGGAAGTCAACATGAAGCAATTATGGCGAAAAGAGTTGAGATACAGATTAATTGATGACCCAACAGGCTCAAGGGACTGAGTGGCCTCCTGTTCCTAGAATATTTATTCATAATGTTGCACGCAGTTGGGAAATTAACCAACAGTCCATTAGCAATCTCAGTAAATATTACAGCTGAAAGTTTTAGCCTGTTCGTCAAGATGCAGTATTTTCCTGCAATAAACTGTAAATGCTGAGCTGGGAGCCACAACCCCAAGCCTGTCTGTGTGACAACTGCGCACAGAGGAGAGATGGATGTCCCACCAGCAGCTAACAGACTGCAGGAATTAATTTAATAGAATAACAGCTGTATAAACAGGAGCAAAAGATTCACTGGTATAGGAAAAGGAAAGACAGAGAGAGAATCCCATGTGCACATACACACTCTCACAGAGACACACACACACACTCTCTCGCACAGACACTCTCAAACACTCTCACAGAGACACCCACATACACTCTCGCACTGACACCCAATCATACAGACACCCACTCACACAGAAACACATTCACATACACAGACACACCCACAAACATACATCCACACACACCCACACACTGGTGAATGATAAGACAAAGGGGTGATTGTATAATTTATTGGGTGAGACACTTGTTGTCTCTTTGTTATTTGCCATGACTGGCTGCAGTCTCTGAAAATGTGGGATTTAAGACTAAGAAACCGTACCTTACCGAAGCTGAGAGCAAACTGCTTGGGGATGATGCTGCCATGGCTCTTCAAGAGTAAATCTCTGTAATTATAATAAATGTGACTCTGATGAAGCATTACTAAGGAGTGTGACAGGAAGTGTGACATTTAACACCTTGTTATTATCTTTTTACAGCTTGTGTGATGAAGGGAAATTTCAGTTTCTATCATGCTGTAACATTCCCAGATAGCATCATAGCTTTTTACAGCCTTTTTTTTCATTCATTCACAGGATGTGAGCTTCCCTGGTTGTTCCAGCATTTATCACCCATCCCTAGTTGCCCCTTGAGAAAGTGGGGGTGAGCTGCCTTCTTGAACCGCTGCAGTCCATGTGCTGTGGGTTGACCCACAATGCCCTTAGGGAGGGAATTAGTGGATTTGAAGGGGAATTTGCAGGGGGGTGGTGTTCCCATGTATCTGCTGCCCTTGTCCTTCTAGATGGAAGTGGACGTGGTTTTAGAAGGAGCTGCCTGAGGATCTTTAGTGAATTTCTGGAGTGCATCTTGTAGATGGTAAACACTGCTGCTACTGAGCATCGGTGGGGGAGGAAGCAGATGCTTGTGGATGTGGGGCCAATCCTGGATGGTATCAAGCTTCTCAAGTGTAGTTGGAGCTGCATCCATCCAGGCAAGTGGGGAGTATTCTATCACACTCCTGACCTGTCCTTGTGTAATGACCCAGAGACAAACAGTTGAACCAAATCAGCCTTTCTACCACTGCATTTTCAGTCCAGTACACTAAAACTGAACTGTTGATAGCTCCCAATAATTAACGCAATGGTTCCTAACCAGACCTTTGAATAATCAGACCCAGACTTTGTCAATAACTAATTCCGTACACTAGCTTTGGATCTCAAACACAAGACTTATGTTTTTTAAAAACAAAATTGAAATTAAGCAAGATAATCAGATTAATGTTTATGAGGTGACAAAGAAGATTGATAAAGGCAGAGTAGTCGATGTTGTCTATATGGACCTCCGCAAGGCATTCAAAAAGGTTCTGTAGGGTAACTGGTTAGTAAGGTTAGACCACATGGTATCCAGGGGAACCTCGTTGGATGCTGCCTGAACTGCTGTGCTCTTCCAGCACCACTAATCCAGTATTTGGTTTTCAGCATCTGCAGTCATTGTTTTTACCTTATCCGGGGGAACTAGCCTACTGCATGCAAAATTGGCTTGAAGGTAGAAGAGAGAGGGTGGTAGAAGGGGACTGGAGGCCTGTGACCAGTGGAGTGCCACAAAGATTGGTGCTGGGTCCACCGCATTTTGTCATTTATATAAATTATTTGGATGTGAGCATAAGAGGTAGAGTTAGTAAATTTGCAGATTACACCAAAATAAGTGGTAAAATGGACAGCGAAGAAGATTATCTCAAAATACAACGGGACCTTGATCTGTTGGGCCAGTGGGCTGAAGAGTTGCAAATGGAGTTTAGTTTAGATAAATGTGAAGTGCTGCATTTTGGAAAGACAAATCAGGGCAAGACTTATACACTTAACAGTAAGGAACTGGAGAGTGTTGCTGAACAAAGAGACCTAGGGATGCAAGTGCATAACTCCTTGAAAGTGGAGCCTCAGTTAAACATAATAGTGAAGGTGGTGTTCAGTAAGATTGCCTTTATTGGTCAGGGCATTGAGTATAGGAGTTGGGAGGTTGCGTTGCGCCTGTACAGGACATTGGTTTGGCCACTTTGGATAATTGCGTGCAATTCTGGTCTCCCTGCTGGAAGAAAGATGTTGTTAAACATGAGAGGGTGCACAAAAGATTTGATTACTTACAGTGTGGAAACAGGCCCTTCGGCCCAACAAGTCCACACCGACCTGCCAAAGCGTAACCCACCCAGACCCATTCCCCTACATTTACCCCTTCACCTAACACTACGGGCAATTTAGCATGGCCAATTCACCTGACCTGCACATTTTTGGATTGTGGGAGGAAACCGGAGCACCCAGAGGAATCCCACACAGTCGCGGGGAGAATGTGCAAACTCCACACAGAGAGTCGCCTGAGGCGGGAATTGAACCCGGGTCTCTGACGCTGTGAGGCAGCAGTGCTAACCACTGTGCCACCATGCCACCCATTTGCTAGGATGTTACCAGGGTTAGACGGTTGAGATAGAGGGAGAGGCTGAATAGGCTGGGGCTGTTTTCCCTGGAGCGTCAAAGACTGAGGGGTGACCTTATAGCAGTTTATAAAATCATGAGGGTCATGGATAGGATAAACGGACAAGGTTTTTTTCCCTGGGATGGGTGAATCCAGAACAGAGGGCGTAGATTCAGGGTGAGAGGGGAAAGATATAAAATGGACCTGAAGGGTCACTTTCACACAGAGGGTGGTACGGGTATGGAATGAGCTACCAGAGGAAGTGGTGGAGGCTGGTACAATTACAGCATTTAAAAGGCATTTGGATGGGTATGTGAATAGGAAGGGTTTGGAGGGATACGGGCCAAACGCTGGCAAACAGATTAATTTAGGATATTTGGTCAGCATGGACAAATTAGACCAAAAGGTCTGTTCCTATGCTGTACGTCTCTATGACTTTATCTGCCATCTGCTTGAACACAGGGTCTCATCTAGACTTGCCAGAACCAATTCTCAGGTACTGATTTCATCAACAGTCAACTCCTGTTATTAATTGAAACATCATACTCTTCCTGGAGTCACAGCATCTACATGGATCCTTTTAATCAAGAATTAGCCTGCAATTAGCTTCCAGGCCTGGTCTCATTCATAAACAAAAATGGGTTTGGTCTGTTCTTTTCCTTTTACTGTGCACTACCCCAAAGTCCACAAGTATCGTCCCACTATAAACCAAAGCTAAGAAAAGATTAAAAGTCATGAGAAACCAGCAAGGGTTCTAACACTTGTAAATGGTGGACAAACTTTGGGGAGGCAAGAGGTGGCTTAAGTGTGTTTGAGGTGTAGTCACTGTTGTAATATAGGAACCTCAGTGAGCATTTTGAGCATAGCAAGATCCCAAAACAGAACTTTAATAATGAGTTTTTTCTTTTTTTGATGTTGGTTGAGGGATAAATCTCTGGTCCCTGACCCTGGGAGGTACTTGCATTGTCTCTAAATAATGGCTGTGAGATCTTACATCCAAACTCTGGTGAAGCCAGGAATTGGTCCAAAGTGCTACCAACTGAGCAGCATTCCTTCGGTGTCCGTACTGGGAGTGCCAGCTTGGATTGTGGGCACATAATTCTGGAGGGGTTTGAATTCACAGCTTTAAAGGAAGATGCCATGACTAAACTACTTCAGTTCAAAATCACAACATAAAAAAACCCTACAGTCAGGATGGCTGCAGAGTTTTATGCAGACATGTGTCAAGAGATACAACCTTTCTTCTACAATACTTGGTTGAGATTATAAAATAGATTGGAACTGAGACAAGTGAGGCCAATCATTTTGTTGTAACATTAGCCGCAACTTTAAAATCTGTCCCTGAACATTGTCTGGGGAATGGCTGTATCCTGTAATTGGCTTCATTGCTGAGAGTCAGTGTGACCTGGAGATCTGCTTCACACAAGGACATCGATGGGAAGAAGGGGCCCAGAAAGGCACATTGTGACACAGCAGAAACTGTGTGCAGTGTTCTATTAATACACAAACATCCTGGAGCATATCATAGCAAGATCCCTGTAGACAGAGACAAAGTATTAATGTCATGAGCAAGCAGCATGAAGGCTGTGATGATTTGTCGCCACAGTATGAACATCCAGATGTGTCCTGGTCTATGTTCAGCAGCTGTGGGGTTCTATCCAGCCACAGTGGAGTTTTCTGACATAATGAGAAAGATATCCCCTCGAGACTAATGATGAAACTTGGTGATCTTAGACTAAACGCCACTCTCTGCAACTGGATCCTCAGTTTCCTGACCCACAGGCCACAATCAGTGAAGATTGGGGACAATATTTCAACCCCACGAACACTCAACACTGGACCCCCCCCCCCCCCCCCCCCCCCAGGGGTGCGTACTCAGCCCCCTACTGCACTCACTGTAAACCCATGACTGCGTCGCCAAATACCAGACTAATGCCATTTACAAGTTCACTGATGACACCACCATAGTCAGTCAAATCTCAGATGGCGATGAAGCAGACTACAGACGGGAGATGGAAGACCTGGAAAAATGGTGCACTGAGAACAACCTAGCTCTCAATGCCAGCAAAACCAAGGAACTCATTATTGACTTTTGGCAGGATGTTACTCATGCTCTCCTACATATTAACAGCACAGAGGTGGAACGAGCGGAGAGTGTCAAGCTCCTGGGAGTGGTCATCCACAACAAGCTTTCTTGGACTCTTCATGTGGACGCACTGGTTACAAAGGCCCAACAACGTCTCTTCTTCCTCAGGCAACTGAGGAAATTTGGTATGACGGTGAATACCCTCGCCAACTTTTATCGGTGCGCCATCGAGAGCATTCTGTCTGGATGTATCACTACCTGGTATGGCAACTGTACCTTTCAAGATCGGAGACAGTTACACAGAGTGGTGAACTCAGCTCGGACAGTCACAAAGGCCATCCTCCCATCTGTAGAATCCATCTACCAGGCCCGGTGTCAAGGAAAGGCCGCCAGCATTCTCAGAGATCCATCCCACCCTGGCAATGGTTTTCTACAACCTCTACCATCGGGGAGAAGGTACAGGAGCCTGAGCACACACACCAGCCGGTTTTGAAACAGTTTCTACCAGAATACTGAATGGACTCACAAACTCTTAACATTCGCCTGTACCTGTGTTTTTGTTTTTGCTGGTGTTTACCTATTATTTACTTCTCTATGCTATTTAACTCTGTGACCTGCCTGTATTGCTCACAAGACAAAGCTTTTCACTGTGCCTCAGTACACGTGACAATCAATTCAATACAATATGAATGCACAATTATTACAAAATCATTCATGGCCAATGTGAATTACATGGCATGCATCCCTATTTACATTACAGGGAATAACAATCTGTACATATTACCAGGAAATATCAGCCTTCCTGTATATTATGGGAAAATACAACATTGTGTACACGACAGGAACAGCAATCTTGTTGTATATTATACAGAAAGGAACAACTTCCATATATATGACAGAGTAAAAGTCTCTATGTCTAATACAAAGAGTAACAGTCCTTACCTGTATTATGAAGATTAACAGCACCTGTCTATATTATAGAGAATAAAAGTCTCTGTATATATTATAGAGAATAGCAGTTCCTGTGTATATTATACAGAATCACAAGGCCTCTGTATATTATAGAGAAGAACAGTCTCTGTGCATGTTCTAGAGAATAGCAATGCCTGTGTACGTTATACAGAATAGAAGTCGGTCAGTATATTAATAAAGAATAACAGTCTCTTTGTACCTTACAGGGTATAACAAATATATCACTGTGCATGTGGTAAACAGATTGAGTGCACATCGTGACACTGAAGTAGAGAGAGAATGTGAGAGTGACAGGGGCAAACAATGTGAAACATTTATTCACAACAGGACTGAGTCCCCTTGAACATTGCAATGATGTTGCAGAGGTGTGCACACTACTTTCAATCCAGTCAAGTGTCGGCAATTAGTCCTTAGGGCCCTTTGCTTTCAGATAAACACAAAATAATGTGCTGATGTCCTCTGAACTTCCATCAGGCTGATTTAAAGCAGCATTAATGGTTCAGCAATAAACCAAAGGCTATAATTGAGGGAGCTTAGGGCTTGGTATGTCACTCTGACACTCCCCAGTCACTTGACAGCTCTACTATGACCACTGCAGTAATTCCATCAATCGATCCAACACTAAACAGCTTCACATGTTCTGATTCATTTCAAAATTAAATTGCACATTTACTGACATTTTGTTCAAACTTGCATATATACAGAATTGCCATTTTTCCAGGAGGGAATTGGGAGCAGTCCCACTCTGAATCAGGTGTTCCCAGGTTTTGACAATCTGTCTGGATGTTACAGCTATGACTCAGAATTCAGAAAAGACATACGGTGGAACCGAGAGACATGTGTTGGGCATGGTGCCCTGTGCCCTCGTAGTAACACAAAATGCTTCACTTGTATTGCATAAACTCTCCTTATCAACTGGTATATAGTCAGAAATATTGAAGGAGAATTCATGTTAAGGCTACTCAGACTGATAGCCGCTCACAAATCTTTCCATAACTTCACACTGATCTCCAGGGATCCTCACAGGGTCAGTGCTGAGGGAGCACCGCACTGTCGGAGGGTCAGTGCTGAGGGAGTGCCTCACTGTTGGAGGGTGAGTGCTGAGGGAGTGCCGCACTGTCGGAGGGTCAGTGCTGAGGGAGCGCCGCACTGTCGGAGGGTCAGTGCTGAGGGGGCGCCGCACTGTCAGAGGGTCAGTGCTGAGGGAGCGCCGCACTGTCAGAGGGTCAGTGCTGAGGGAGTGCCGCACTATCGGAGGGTCAGTGCTGAGGGAGCGCCGCACTGTCGGAGGGTCAGTGCTGAGGGGGCGCCGCACTATCGGAGGGTCAGTGCTGAGGGAGCGCCTCACTGTTGGCGGGTGAGTGCTGAGGGAGCGCCGCATTGGCATACATAACTCTCCCTGAACTTCAATGTAAGTCATTTTATCTTAAAGTATTGCACGTGTGGCAAGGTCTTTATTTATTCAATGGGATGTGGCGTTACTGTCCCCAAATTACCCAGAGGGCAGTTCAGACTCAACCACATTACAGTGGGTCTCGTGTCATGTGTGGGCCAGACTGGGTAAGGATGGCAGATTACCTTCCCTGAAGGTTATTCATGAACCAGATGAGGTTTTACAACAATTGTAACAATCAATGTTAGGTTCATGGTTGCTGTAACTGAAAAAAGCTTTCAATTTCAGTTTGATTAATTGAGTTGAAATTCCTGCAGTTGTCACAGTGAGATGTGAACCTGTATCCCACTGCAATAGTCTGGACTCCTGGATTACTGGTCCAATACATTACCACTACATCACTGTACCACCAAAGATGACATTTAATAAACAATTTAATTATCTTCACGTATGATACAGCTTTAGATGCTTGCACTACTAGGTTTGACAATCTTACACAGATGATTCGGTAAGAACTATTCCTTCAAAGATTTCTTTGTAATGCTAAGGGATCATTGAGTTGGTTGTCTCAGGCAGGGCTTGGTACTACCTTGAACCTCTGATTCTAGAATAAAAAGGGAAATCAGACTCCCTGTTACTGACTCCCCGCCACATACTCCAGCCATGAATACAGGTGTTGTGTAAGAATGGACAGCTGTGACGCCCCATTCATGGCACAACAATCAATGATTAAGTGTGCACACTTCCAGCAAGCAATTGGACCATATCCCAGTTCCATTCCTTCTCAGCATGTGCCCAGTTCCTGGCAAGGCCCAAGATGTCTTTTCAGAAACATTGAAAATAGGAGCAGGGGCAGGCCATTTGGCCCTTTGAGCCTGCTGTGCCAATTGTTATGATCATGGCTGATCATCCAACTCAATAACCTGTTCCTGCTTCCCCCTGATATCTCTTAATCCCTTTAGCCCCAAGGGCTAGAGCCATCTCCTCCTTGAAATCCTCATGCCAATGTTTCAGCCTCGACCACTTTCTGTGGCAGAGGATTCCACATGCTTCCCACTCTCTGGGGAATGATTTACTCTGTTGCCTTCCAGTTTTCCTCGAAGGATTTGCTTTCTTTACCATATTGAAGTAATAATATTGATGGTGAGAGACTTGAAGAAAAGAAGAAAATCTCATCCTTCACTTGGAGTTTTAATTTATATAATTTTGGTCAATTTTCAGGGTAAACAATACATTGGTGAAGGTAAAGCAGTGAATATGTTGCGCATGGATTTTAGCAATGAGTTCGATAAGATTCTCCATGGTAGGTTCATTCAGAAGGTTAGGAGGCATGGGATACAGGGAAACCTGTCTGTCTGGATACAGAATTGGCTGGCCCATAGAAAACAGAGGGTGGTGGTAGATGGAAAGTATTCAGCCTGGAGCTCGGTGACCAGTGGTGTTCCGCAGGGATCGGTTCTGGGACCTCTGCTCTTTTGTGATTTTTATAAATGACTTGGATGAGGAAGTGGAGGGTGGGTTAGTAAGTTTGCTGATGACAGGAAGGTTGGTGGAGTGGTGGATAGTGTGGAGGGCTGTTGTAGGTTGCAACAAGACATTGAGAGGGTGCAGAACTGGACTGATAAGTGGCAGATGGAGTTCAACCTGGAAAAGTGTGAAGTCATTCACTTTGGAAGGTTGAATATGAATGCAGAATACAGGGTTAAAGGCAGGATTCTTGGCAGTGTGGGGGAAGAGAGGGATCGTGGGATCCATGTCCATAGATCCCTCAATGTTTCCACCCAAGGTGATAATGTTGATAAGTGTATGGTGCATTGGCTTTCACTAGCAAGGGGGTTGAGTTTAAGAGCTGCGAGGTTAAGCTGTAGCTCTATAGAGCCCTGGTTAGACCCACACTTGGAATATTGTGCTCAGTTCTGGTCACCTCATTATAGGAAGGATGTGGAAGCTTTAGGGAGGGAGCACAGGAGATTTTCCAGGATGCTGTCTGGACTGGAGGACATGTCTTCTAAAGAAAGGTTGAGATGTTAGGGCTTTTCTCATTGGAGTGAAGAAGAATGAGAGTTGATTTGATAGAGGTGTACAAGATGATGAGAGGCATAGATAGAGTGGATAGCCAAAGACGTTTTCCCATGGTGAAAATGGCTATCATTGGAGGTAATTGGAGGAAGGTTTAGGGGAGATAGAGTGTGTCTTTTATGGTAATGGAGCCATTCAATGAGAAATAATGTTGTCCAAGCAGAAGTGCTTCAGGTCAGAGAAATCGAGACTCTCTCCACAGTTTCTCAGGAATGACATCAGTGTAACAAACGCTGGAGGGTTCAGATAAGGCCAAACTTTAGGACCAATGGATCCTGTTACTCAATCCCAAACTCTAGCCAAGGGCAATTAGGATTGAATCTGAATTAAGAGATGTACGTGGTTCAGAATATTACTGTCACAGATTAAAATGGAGCACATGAAGGAGGGTGGCTGTATCTTGACTTTTAACAAAACATGGGTTTGTGTCTAGTTACAGCTGAAAAGCACAGAATGATGTGAAAAGGGAATACTACGTACAGTTCTGTTTTTTAAATCATTAAGTAAGTAGAGAGATACTGAAGGAGATGTTTAAAGAAAGGATTTACAAGGAGAGATTATAGCAATCAGGAAAGAGTGAATGAGCTGGTGTAGTTTTCTCCAAAAAAGAGAAGGCTGAGGCATCACCTGATCAAAGTTTTAAAATTATGAAAGGGCTGGAGAATGGGCCTAAATTATAATGCTCATTATGGACATCACTTAAAAAATCAAACGATCTTGTTGTTATTATATTGTAATGTGTGAGAGCTTGCTGTGTGAAAATTGGCTGTCACGTGTTTTTCTAATAGTTCACGGGATGAATTGCACATCTCTAATTATCCAGGAGAGAGCTGCTTTCTTGAACCGCTGCAGTCCATATGCTGGGCATGGTGGGAGCTCAATTACTCAGTGCTCAGGACTGAGGTGATCAGATTTTCGGACACTGATTTAAGGGGGACAGGGGGCTAGAGTGGAAGTGTAGCTGAGATAGAAGATCAACCATGATCTTATTAAATGGCTGAATGGCCTCATGTTCCTGTTTCTCATGTTCCAATGCTCACTTAGAGTCATAGAGATGTACAGCATGGAAACAGACCCTTCGGCCCAACCCGACCAGATAGCCCAATCCAATCTAGTCCCACCTGCCAGCACCCGGCCCATATCCCTCCAAACCCTTCCTATTCATATACCCATCCAAATATATGTTGCAATTGTACCAGCCTCCACCACTTCCTCTGGCAGCTCATTCCATACATGTACCACCCTCTGTTGCCCCTTAGGTCTCTTTCCCCTCTCACCCTAAACCTATGCCCTCTAGTTCTGGATTCCCCGACCCCAGGGAAAAGACTTTATCTATTTAACTTATCCATGCCCCTCATAATTTTGTAAACCTCTATAAAGGTCACCCCTCAGCCTCCGACGCTCCAGAGAAAACAGCCCCAGCCTGTTCAACCTCTCCCTATAGCTCAAATCCTCCAACCCTGGCAACATCCTTGTAAATCTTTTCTGAACCCTTTCAAGTTTCACAACATCCATCCGATAGGAAGGAGACCAGAATTATATGCAAAATTCCAACAGTGGCCTAACCAATGTTCTGTACAGCCGCAACATGACCACCCAACTCCTGTACTCAATACTCTGACCAATAGAGGAAAACATACCAAACGCCTTCTTCACTATCCTATCAACCTGTGACTCCACTTTCAAGGAGCTATGAACCTGCACTCCAAGGTCTCTTTGTTCAGCAACACTCCCAAGGACCTTACCATTAAGTGTACAAGTCCTGCTAAGATTTGCTTTCCCAAAATGCAGCACCTCGCATTTATCTGAATTAAACTCCATCTGCCACTTCTCAGCCAACTGGCCCATCTGGTCCAGATCCTGTTGTAAACTGAGGTAACCCTCTTCGCTGTCCACTACACCTCCAATTTTGGTGTCACCTGCAAACTTACTAACTGTACCTCTTGACTTTGTTCAATTAAAATGCTGACTACCTAACATCCCTTCGAGGTTCTTATGTCGATGAGTATTAGTAACTATGCCTTCTCCTGGGGTACTCTCTGTGCACTCCTGCAGATTTACTATTGTCACCCCACATAACATACTAGTGTCTAACTTTGCTGCATCTCCACATTTGAATGTTTGCCAAGATCTTTCCAACCTGGAACAGAATTAAAACTAATGATATCCAATGTGACTCTGAGGAAGGTCTCCTTTAACATGGTTACACACACCAATCTCCTCCAACATTTCTTAGCTATCTTCCAACTGAACAGGATGGCAGGTGTCTGGCTCCCTGCTAAACCATACAATCATCCACACCCTAACCTCAATTAGGAATAGCTGTGGGCCTGTGGTCTCTTTGAGCTTGCTCTATTATTCGGTAAGTTTATGGCTGATCGGATTATTCTGTATTCTCCTCAATAACCATACCCCCCCACCCTGGCCCTTGCTTATCAATAATTTATCGATCTCTGCCTTAAAAGTTTGTCTAAAACTATCTTCAGTGCCTTTCAAGAAAGAGTTCCAAAAATTCAGACCCTCTTTGATATAAAGTTCTTCTCATCTCAGTCTTAATAGACTGAGCCCCCTCCTCTTACTTTTAAACAGTCATCCCTTACTATCGCCAGGTATAACTTGCAAAATCTTCTCATCCTGCTCCCACACCACTACCTCACTCACTTATCCTTGGCTGCCCCCTATTTCTCACCAGACCCTGGCCCTTAGTGACCTCATCTGAAATCACAGCATTAGCTTTTCATACTGATGACACCCAGCGCTACATCACCACCAACTCGTTCACCTCCTCCATAATTGGTCACATTGGTTGCTTAATATCTAGTATAGGACAAACAGAAATTTCCTCAAATTAAATATGAACAGGACGAAAGCCATAGTCTCTAGTCCCGTCACAAGCACTGCTCCCTCGCCACTATTTCTTTCCTTAGCAACTGTCTGTGACTAAATCAGTTTGTTTCAAAGAATCGAGAATGAGAGGGCAGAGCCACAAGGTAGACTGCAAAGGTAGTGAATATGATGTGAGGAAAAGCTTCTTCACACCGCGGGGAGTGGAATGCACTGCCTGGGAAATGTGAGGGATGCAGGATCACTGAGTCATTCCATACGCCATCGGATAATTATTTAAATAGAAACAATATTCAGGGATTATGGAGAAAGGGCTGGAGAATGGGATATGATGGGCTGAATAGCCTCCTTCTACACACTAACAACTCTGTGACTCTGTTTTGTCATAGTGAACTTGTTACCGGCTGTAAGATGAGGGCGTCGCTGCCTGAGCTAGTATTTATTACCCACCCTTCATTGTTCCTGATAAGGCAGCATTGACCAGGCTTCTTGAACCACTGCAGTCAATGGGGGTACAGTGCTGTTAGGAACGGATGATGTACTGACCACATATTCTCTCCATCACCAAGACTGCCCTTTCCACTGGAATCTATATCTTTTGGATGGAGCTGGTTTAGGAGAAAGAACATCTGAGGAACATGACCCTTCATTTTCTCAAGATAAGCAACTGCAGCAAAGTATTGGATCTTTCCCAACTTAATTATACTTGATATAAGATTAGAGAATTATCAGATGGCTTTGAATAAAAAGATCCTGCAGTCCAATAGGGGTCATCCTTCAAGAATATGCAATCCATCACCTTTGCTTTCAAACTGTTCCCCTGTGGACAGATTGTCAGATTGATTCGAAAGCTTGGAAGAGTTTGGTTCCACTTCCATTATCACATGTGGTTTTCACTGTAACAGCCAGACAGCCAGCAAGTGCTATCCACCTCAACAAATCTGTACACACTACCGTCAAGAAGTAACAGGGAAACCAGCACACACACACACACACACACACATACACACACACAAAACTCTCCTCCACCACAGGCTGTCACCCCCCTGCACCCGCCCCACCTCCCCAATCCCAGCACTTCCAGTCTCTGTGCTAACACTTTGTCCACCGATAGCAGACTGGGAAACAGTACAGCTCTGCATGAGTGATAGTAATCTCTGCCAGATGGTTGACACAATTGGTTAAATTGTTCAGAACTGATCAGGTGCTGCCAACATCTCACAGCGGGAATAGATTCAGGCAAGGAGAAAGATTCTAGACTTTTCCATCTGCTGCTCTACATGGAGTCTTGGAGCAAGTACACAGGCTGTAAACACAACCAGATGTTTGCAAAAGCGCAGTCCTTCCCTTTGATGCTGAAACAGAAAACAACAGAATCAAACCAAAGATCTATATTGAAGCCTCTGAGGCTGCACTCGAGTATATATCAAGCAGTGGGACTTGTCTCAAGAGACAAGAATTTGCCTCGATAGGAAGTGATTTTGATCTCTCTCAGAGTATAGATTTGGGTTCAGCACCTTGCTCAGGCTGAGGAGGACCATACATTAGCATCAAGAAAATTCAAACAAAGGCCCTTATAACCATAAACCAGAGGGTGAATTCAAGGTATATTTGCAGCAAGGTCCCTTTTGATCACCAACAGCATGAGCCAACGAGCAGCCTCACATCTGCAGGGTTACATTCACATTTCAATGGCACAGCAACAGTTCTTTATCGAGAAAAAGACTTTTACAGCACCTTTCAGAACCACACGACATTTCTGTGCTTTATAATCAATTAAATATTTTGAAGTCTAGTCTACTGTAATTTATTTTATTTACTCTTTCACAACATGAGGTGTGGGCCCAGCATTTACTGCCCATCCCTAATTGCCCCAAGAAGGTGAGGGTGAGCTGCTTTCTTGAACCGCTGCAGTCCACGTGCCCTAGGCAGAACCACAATGTCCTGAATGAATGGATTCCAGAATTTTGACCCAGTGACAGTGAAGGAGCAGCAATATATTTCTCAGTCAGGATGGTGAGGGGCTCAGAGGGGAACTTGCAGGGGTGGTGTTCCCATGTCCTTCTAGATAGAAGGGGTCGTGCATTTGCAGTCATCTTGTAGATGGTACATGCTGCAGCCACTGAGCATCAGTGATGAAGGGAGTGGATGCTTGTGAGTATGGTGTTAATGAAGCAGGTTGCTTGTCCTGGATAGTGTCAAGCTTCTTGAGTGTTATTGGAGCTGCACTCCTCCAGGCAGTGGGGAGTATTCCACCACACTCCTGACTTGTGCCTTGTAGATGGTGGGCAGATTGTGGGGAGTCAGGAGGGGAGTTACTTGCTGCAGGATTGCCAGCTTCTGACCTGCTCTTGTAGCCTTTATACTGTTGATCTAATCTCCTGCTCCTCAGGTGCTGCGGTCCTCACTTTGACCCATACTGTTGATCCAGTTCAGTTTCTAGCTAAAGGTACCCCCAGAATGTTGACAATGGGTGATTCAGTAATAATAATGCAATTGAATGTCAAGGAGAGATGGTTAGTTACATTGTGTTAGAGATGGTTTTGTCTGGCACTATGTCACATAAATGTTGCTGCTGAATCTGCTGACCTCATCCATCACTTTACTGATGATCAAGAGAAGACCCTTAGAGCAATAACTAGCTAGGTTTGTGTACAGGACATACCAGGGCAATCACTCACATTGTCGGGCAGATGCCAATGTTGTAACTGTACTGGAACAGCTTGGCTAGGGGAGCAGCAGGTTCTGGAGCACAAGTCTACAGTACTATTTCCAGAATGTTATCAGGGCGCATAGCCTCTGCAGTATCCAGTGTCTCCAAATGTTTCTTGATATCATGTGGAATGAATCAAATTGGCTGAATATTGATATCTGTAATGCTGGGGAGCACTAGAAGAGACTGAGATGGATCACCCACTCAGCACTTCTGGCTGAAGACTTTTGCAAATGTTTCAGCCTTATCTGGTGCGCTGGGCTCTCCCATAATTGAGGATGGGGATAC
This sequence comes from Chiloscyllium punctatum, assembly GCF_047496795.1. Taxonomy (NCBI): domain Eukaryota; kingdom Metazoa; phylum Chordata; class Chondrichthyes; order Orectolobiformes; family Hemiscylliidae; genus Chiloscyllium; species Chiloscyllium punctatum. Next base: position 94,133,843 of record NC_092757.1, on the reverse strand, counting down.
TTGTGGAGTCTCCTCCTCCAGTCAGTTGTTTAATTGCCCACCATCATTTACAACGGGATGTGGCAGGACTGCAGGGCTTAGGTCTGATCCACAGCTTGTGGGTTTGCTTAGCTCCATCAAACAGGATATACTTGCACGCCAAACAGCATAAGCAGCAAGTGATAGATGGCTTCACCAGGTTGACACCTGATTTCCAGGTATGCCCGGTGCTGCTCCTGGCAGACCCTCCTGCACTCTCCATTGAACCAGGGTTGACCCCCTGGCCTGATGGTCATGGTTGAATGGGGGGATATGCCAGGCCATGAGGTTACAGATTGTGCTGGAGTAAAATTCTGCTGCTGTTGATGGCCCACAGCATCTCATGGATGCCCAATCTTGAGTTGATAGGTCTGTTCAAAGTCTGTCCCATTTAGCACGGTGATAAGTGTCACACAACACGATGGAGATTATTCTCAATGTGAAGGCAAGACTTTGTCTCCACAAAGACTGCGCAGTGGTCACTCTTACTGATACGGTCATGAGTAGACACATTTGCAGCCAGCAGATTCGGGAGGATGACGTCAAGTCTGTTTTTCCCTCTTGCTGTCTCCTTCATCACCTGCCATGGCCCAGTTTAGCAAGTCTGCTCAGAAACACAACACAATCCCACAAACAGCAAAATGTGATGACCAGAGAATCAGTTTTGCAATGTTCATTGAAAGATAAATATTGACCAGGACACTGGGAAGAAACCCCCTTCATTTCCTCGAAAGAGAAGTCATGGAATCTATTATGTTCACCTGACAGGCTGTGGGCTAACCTCGACACTGTCCCCATCAAACACAACATGGGGGTTAGATACAGAGTAAAGGTCCCTCTACACTGACCCCATCAAACACAACATGGGGGTTAGATACAGAGTAAAGGTCCCTCTGCACTGTCCCCATCAAACACAACATGGGGGTTAGATACAGAGTAAAGGTGCCTCTACACTGACCCCATCAAACACAACATGGGGGTTAGATACAGAGTAAAGGTCCCTCTACACTGTCCCCATCAAACACAACATGGGGGTTAGATACAGAGTAAAGGTCCCTCTACACTGTCACCATCAAACACAACATGGGGGTTAGATACAGAGTAAAGGTCCCTCTACACTGACCCCATCAAACACAACATGGGGGTTAGATACAGAGTAAAGGTCCCTCTACACTGACCCCATCAAACACAACATGGGGGTTAGATACAGAGTAAAGGTCCCTCTACACTGACCCCATCAAACACAACATGGGGGTTAGATACAGAGTAAAGGTCACTCTACACTGACCCCATCAAACACAACATTGGGGTTAGGGTTAGATACAGAGTAAAGATCCCTCTACACTATCCCCATCAAACACAACATGGGGAGTAGATACAGAGTAAAGCTCTCTCTACACTGTCCCCATCAAACACAACATGGGGGTTAGATACAGAGTAAAGATCCCTCTACACTGTCCCCATCAAACACAACATTGGGGTTAGATACAGAGTAAAGATCCCTCTACACTGTCCCCATCAAACACAACATGGGGAGAAGAAACAGAGTAAAGCTCTCTCTACATTGTCCCCATCAAACACAACATGGGGGTTAGATACAGAGTAAATATCCCTCTACACTGTCCCCATCAAACACAACATGGGGGCTAGATACAGAGTAAAGATCCCTCTACACTTTCCCCATCAAACACAACATGGGGAGTAGATACAGAGTAAAGCTCTCTCTACACTGTCCCCATCAAACACAACATGGGGGTTAGATACAGAGTAAAGATCCCTCTACACTGTCACCATCAAACATTCCAAGGACAGGGACAGCACGGGGTTAGATACAGAGTAAAGCTCCCCTTACACTGTCCCCCCATCAAACACTCCCAGGACAGGGACAGCACGGTGTTAGATACAGAGTAAAGCTCCCCCTACACTGTCCCCCCATCAAACACTCCCAGGACAGGGAGAGCACAGGGTTAGATACAGAGTAAAGCTTCCTCTACACTGTCCCCATCAAACACTCCCAGGACAGGGACAGCACGGGGTTAGATACAGAGTAAAGCTCCCTCTACACTGTCCCCATCAAACACAACATGGGGGTTAGATACAGAGTAAAGCTCCCTCTACACTGTCCCCATCAAACGCTCCTGGGACAGGGACAGCACAGGGTTAGCTACAGAGTAAAGCTCCCTCTACACTGTCCCCATCAAACACTCCCTGGACAGGGACAGCATGGGGGTTAGCTACAGAGTAAAGCTCCCTCTACACTGTCCCCATCAAACACTCCCAGGACAGGGACAGCAGGGGGTTAGATAAAGAGTAAAGCTCCCTCTACACTGTCCCCATCAAATCCTCCCTGGATAGGGACAGCACAGGGTTAGATACAGAGTAACGCTCTCTCTACATTGTCCCCATCAAACACAACATGGGGGTTAGATACAGAGTAAAGATCCCTCTACACTGTCACCATCAAACACTCCCAGGACAGGGACAGCACAGGGTTAGATACAGAGTAAAGCTCTCTCTACACTGTCCCCATCAAACACAACATGGGGGTTAGATACAGAGTAAAGATCCCTCTACACTGTCACCATCAAACACTCCCAGGACAGGGACAGCACGGGGTTAGATACAGAGTAAAGCTCCCCCTACACTGTCCCCCCATCAAACACTCCCAGGACAGGGACAGCACGGGGTTAGATACAGAGTAAAGCTCCCTCTACACTGTCCCCATCAAACACTCCCTGGATAGGGACAGCATGGGGTTAGATACAGAGTAAAGCTCCCTCTACACTGTCCCCATCAAACACTCCCGGGACAGGGACAGCACAGGGTTAGCTACAGAGTAAAGCTCCCTCTACACTGTCCCCATCAAACACTCCCTGGACAGGGACAGCATGGGGGTTAGCTACAGAGTAAAGCTCCCTCTACACTGTCCCCATCAAACACTCCCAGGACAGGGACAGCAGGGGGTTAGATAGAGAGTAAAGCTCACTCTACACTGTCCCCATCAAATCCTCCCTGGATAGGGACAGCACGGGGTTAGATACAGAATAAAGCTCTCTCTACACTGTCCCCATCAAACACTCCCAGGACAGGGACAGCACAGGGTTAGATACAGAGTAAAGCTCTCTCTACATTGTCCCCATCAAACACTCCCAGGACAGGGACAGCACAGGGTTAGATACAGAGTAAAGCTCCCTCTACACTGTCCCCATCAAACACTTCCAGGACAGGGACAGCACAGGCTTAGATACAGAGTAAAGCTCCCTCTACACTGTCCCCATCAAACACTCCCAGGACAGGGACAGCACGGGGTTAGATACAGAGTAAAGCTCCCTCTACACTGTCCCCATCAAACACTCCCTGGACAGGGACAGCACAGGGTTAGCTACAGAGTAAAGCTCCCTCTACACTGTCCCCATCAAACACTCCCTGGACAGGGACAGCATGGGGGTTAGCTACAGAGTAAAGCTCCCTCTACACTGTCCCCATCAAACACTCCCAGGACAGGGACTGCAGGGGGTTAGATAGAGAGTAAAGCTCCCTCTACACTGTCCCCATCAAATCCTCCCTGGATAGGGACAGCACAGGGTTAGATACAGAGTAAAGCTCCCTCTACACTGTCCCCATCAAACACTCCCAGGACAGGGACAGCACGGGGTTAGATACAGAGTAAAGCTTCGTCTACACTGTCCCCATCAAGCACTCCCAGGACAGGGACAGCACGGGGTTAGATACAGAGTAAAGCTCCCTGTATACTGTCCCCATCAAACACTCCCAGGACAGGGACAGCACAGGGTTAGATACAGAGTAAAGCTTCCTCTACACTGTCCCCATCAAACACTCCCAGGACAGGGACAGCACGGGGTTAGATACAGAGTAAAGCTCCCTCTACACTGTCCCCATCAAACACAACATGGGGGTTAGATACAGAGTAAAGCTTCCTCTACACTGTCCCCATCAAACACTCCCAGGACAGGGACAGCAGGGGGTTAGATCGAGAGTAAAGCTCTCTCTACACTGTCCCCATCAAACACTCCCAGGACAGGGACAACACGGGGTTAGACAGAGAGTAAAGCTCCCTCTACACTGTCCCCATCAAACACTCCCAGGACAGGGACAGCACGGGGTTAGATACAGAGTAAAGCTCTCTCTACACGGTCCCCATCAAACACTCCCAGGACAGGGACAGCACGGGGTTAGATACAGAGTAAAGCTCCCTCTACACCGTCCCCATCAAACACTCCCAGGACAGGGACAGCACAGGGTTAGATACAGAGTAAAGCTCTCTCTACATTGTCCCCATCAAACACTCCCAGGACAGGGACAGCACGGGGTCAGATACAGAGTAAAGCTCTCTCTACACTGTCCCCATCAAACACTCCCTGGACAGGGACAGCATGGGGGTTAGCTACAGAGTAAAGCTCCCTCTACACTGTCCCCATCAAACACTCCCAGGACAGGGACAGCAGGGGGTTAGATAGAGAGTAAAGCTCCCTCTACACTGTCCCCATCAAACACTCCCTGGATAGGGACAGCATGGAGTTAGATACAGAATAAAGCTCTCTCTACACTGTCCCCATCAAACATTCCCTGGATAGGGACAGCACGGGGTTAGATACAGAGTAAAGCTCTCTCTACATTGTCCCCATCAAACACTCCCAGGACAGGGACAGCACAGGGTTAGATACAGAGTAAAGCCCCTTCTACACTGTCCCCATCAAACACTCCCAGGACAGGGACAGCACAGGGTTAGATACAGAGTAAAGCTTCCTCTACACTGTCCCCATCAAACACTCCCAGGACAGGGACAGCACAGGGTTAGCTACAGAGTAAAGCTCTCTCTGCATTGTCCCCATCTAACACTCCCAGGAAAGGGACAGCACAGGGTTAGATACAGAGTAAAGCCCCTTCTACACTGTCCCCATCAAACACTCCCAGGACAGGGACAGCACAGGGTTAGATACAGAGTAAAGCTCCCTCTACACTGTCCCCATCAAACACTCCCAGGACAGGGACAGCACAGGGTTAGATACAGAGTAAAGCTTCGTCTACACTGTCCCCATCAAGCACTCCCAGGACAGGGACAGCACGGGGTTAGATACAGAGTAAAGCTCCCTCTACACTGTCCCCATCAAACACTCCCAGGACAGGGACAGCACAGGGTTAGATACAGAGTAAAGCTCCCTCTACACTGTCCCCATCAAACACTCCCAGGACAGGGACAGCACGGGGTTAGATACAGAGTAAAGCTCCCTCTACACTGTCCCCATCAAACACAACATGGGGGTTAGATACAGAGTAAAGCTCCCTCTACACTGTCCCCATCAAACACTCCCTGGATAGGGACAGCATGGGGTTAGATACAGAATAAAGCTCCCTCTACACTGTCCCCATCAAACACACCCAGGACAGGGACAACACAGGGTTAGCTACAGAGTAAAGCTCCCTCTACACTGTCCCCATCAAACACTCCCTGGATAGGGACAGCACAGGGTTAGCTACAGAGTAAAGCTGCCTCTACACTGTCCCCATCAAACACTCCCAGGACAGGGACAGCACGGGGTTAGATACAGAGTAAAGCTCCCTCTACACTGTCCTCATCAAACACTCCCTGGATAGGGACAGCATGGGGGTTAGATACAGAGTAAAGCTCCCTCTACACTGTCCCCATCAAACACTCCCTGGATAGGGACAGCACGGGGTTAGATACAGAGTAAAGCTCCCTCTACACTGTCCCCATCAAACACTCCCAGGACAGGGACAGCACGGGGTTAGATACAGAGTAAAGTTCCCTCTACACTGTCCCCATCAAACACTCCCAGGACAGGGACAGCATGAGGTCAACCCTCTCAACATATTCCCAAAAATGTGCTTCTTCATTGTTCCCAGCTTCCAAGAGGGAAAATAGGTTTTGATTCTGGAGGGTGGATTTAATAAACCCAGGCACAGTGGTAAAAGGTGAGTGGGTCCATAAGTTCCTGTGTTCCAATCTCAGTCCCCAGTCCCTGTCTGTCTTCCATCAATCTCTGGTAAAGCACTGACTGCAACTGTGGGTGAAATCCATCTCTGCTGTGAAATCCCAGCTCCTTCCTCAGGCCAACGACTCACCGTCGTGCAGCAGTTGAGCTTTGCACAGAAACAGAGGAAACATTCAACTTCAACTGGATCTTTCCACAGAAGGCTGAGCTTTTAAGGATTAGGAGGGCACAGCTGTTTGCTGCTCCTGGTGCTGTCTGTTCTCAGCCTGGGAAACATCCAGCCACTCTCGATTTGAAAGGTATGTCTCTGACCCAGCTACATCTGTCCACTGATGATCATCAGTAAAGTGATGGAAAGGGTCATCGACAGAGCTAACCAAGCAGCACTAACTCCAAAATAACCAGCTCACTGACACTCAGTCAAGTCCCACCAGGACCACTCAGCTCCCTAACCCAATTCACTTTTTCAAGTTCATTCAGTGACATCACCATAACGTCACTGCTACCCCGTTGCGGAGTCTGAGCAATACCAGAGTCAATGTAAATTAAAGAAAAAAAAAGATTTCTTTAATTCGTTGCGGTCATACCTGACACAGGAAGATGGTTGTGGTTGTTGGAGTCAGTAATTTCAGCTCCAGGAGATCTCTGCAGGAGTCCCTCAGGGTGGTGTCCTAGGCCCAACCATCTTCAGCTGCTTCATCAATTACCTTCCCTCCATCATACAGTCACCGATGATTGCATAAACTTCAGCACCATTCACAACTCGGATACTGAAGCAGTCCATGTTCAAATGCAATAAGACCCAGACAATATCCAGGCTTGGGCTGACAAGTGGTAAATAACATTTGCACTGATCATGTACAAAGCAATAACCATCGCCAACAAGAAAGTAACAATTGCGTCTTGGTTTTCAATTGCATCATCATTGCGAAGCCATCGAATCGTTGAGTTTTGAAACACAGAAAGAGGCTCTCCAGCCCATCTCGTATTAAATGATGGGCTATGCTTGGCTGGCTGAATGATTCCTAAACACTGCAGGTTCACACCACAACCACCAAGATCAAGGGGACATGCCTCAGAAAACCCCCTCTGACATTTATCTGCAAAATCTCCAGTCCGCTATATAGTCTGCAGAACAAGAGCTAAGGAAAGCTGAGAGTGGATTCCAAGAGCCATTTACAGTACAGTGTACAGCCATTAAGCCCGTGCCATCCCTCAGTTGACCAATCCAATCAGTCTCAGTCCCCCTGCTCTATCCCCATTGTCCTGTGACTTTATTCCCCTAAAAGGCCCTTCGGTTTCCTTCAGAATTCTTTGATCGCCTTCGCTTTTACCACCACTGTGAGTGTGGTGACCAGAACTGGATGCAATATTCCAATTATGGCCAAACCAGAGCTTTGTAAAGGTTCAGCAGCGCTTTCCTGCTTTTATACTCAATGCATCGGTTAGTGAAGCCCAAGATCTTTGCTAATTGCTCAACATATCCTTCCTCCTTCAAAGATCAATGTATATAGATCCCCAGATCTCTCTGTCCCTGCACACTCTTTATAATTGTGTCACTTAATCTATACTTCCTTTTCCTGTCTCATCTGTCAAAATACATAATCTCCATGACAGGAGAACAGACAGTTAAATGGAAATCTATTGTCTTCTTAATATGGTCTTGTGATGTGGGAGTTGCTGGGGAGGGCTGCATTTATCCCTGAGGAAGATAATGGTGAGCCACTTGCTTGAAGTGCTTCTTTCTTAGCTCTACTCTTTCAGAGGGCAGTTAGGAGTCAACCACAGAGAGAGCATGCTGGAGAAATTCGGTGTGTCTGGCAGCAATTGTGGAATAAAGGAAATTAATATTTTGACTCCAATATCAGACACAGGAGTTTATTTGGACTTGAAATGTTAACTCTTTTCTCTCTATATTGATGCTGCCAGAGCTGCTGAGTTTCTCTAGCACTTTCCGTTTTTGTTTCTGATTTCCAGCATTCACTGCTTGTGTAAGAGTCACCTGCAATGCTGTCGGTCTGGACACACAGGTGCTGTAGGATACCTGATTCTCTCCCTGAGGGCATTAGTGATCCAGATGGGATTTTTACAACAACCTGGCTGTTTTGTGATTATTAATAGAATCAGCATATTATTTCAGATGAATTAAATGGTTGAATTTAATCTCCCAGTTTTCATTGAGGGATTTGAACTTGTGCCTCTCGTGCATCAATCTGGCCTAATGGATTTACTGGTCCAGTAACATTAACACTCCTCTCCTGTCCCCACTGGTCTGGTGTATTTGATTGAATTATCTACACACTTCGCCATTCCTCCAAGTTTGGTATCATTGACAAGCTTAGAAAGTTTCACTGTATATTCTAGCATCCAAAACTCTATGTATAATTAGGAAAAGCACTGGTCTTAACAATGACCCTTGGAAAACATTGAACTGCCACCATGGTTGGGCTTTGTCTTCAGCAGACTCTATGTACCTGATGTAGCAATGCATGTGTTAACTCCAGTAACATACAGTACTGAAAGATTAGACAATGTTTATTTTAGCTCCTGGTATATGCATACATTACAGTCACAGACACTTCAGTATCTGGGCTAATTCTAGGCTTTTCAGATGAAACTGGAGCACACTTTCATTACCATGTCATGCTTCAAGTGGCTCCAGTAATGACGGAGTTTCAACTATATGGTGACAATATCATGAACATGCCTCTTAAAGGTTTACTGTATACTAACTGTGAGACATCAAACACTGACTGAAAAATAACTAGTTACCATAACTCTCCTTAAGCCAAGTTTTTCAAAGATTTCATCAACCATCCTTTGTCGAGACCCTCAGCTTTGTCATATATTATGGAATGTGCAGCACAGATGAAGATCACTGAGTCCAGGCCAGTGCTTCTGCTCAACACTAACCTCTTCCTACCATTTCCATTTCACCCTATCACCATCTCCTTCACTTCCTTTCTTTCTTGTGTGTTTATCCAGCTTCCCCTTGAATGTAACGGTTTCCCTCAACCACTTCCTGTGGGAGTGAGCCCCACATTGCCCTCACTCTCTGGGGGAAAGAGGTTTCTTCTGAATTCCTAACTGGATTTATTGGTGATTATCTTAATCTCCTTGTGGACTCTCCCAAACACATTTTCTACAGTTTAAAAAAATTATGTACATTTCTGTCGTGAATTCACAGCTGAGGATGTCTCTGCAGCTAAGTAAGTACTTTCGGGGTGCACTCACTGTGGTTATGTAGGAAATGTGGCAGCCAATTTGTGCCAAGCCAGATCCCAACATCACTGTAGTAATGACCATGCAACCTGTTGTTGGTATAACTTAGTTGAAAGTTATACACAGCCAAGCTCAAGAGAGAGGGAAGAGTTCCCTTAACCTTATTCAAATAGTACTATGCCATGTTTAACATTTACTTGAGAGGACAGAGGACACTCATGTGGAAAAATGAACCCAGAGACAGTGAGGATAAACCATGTACATCATAAACCAAATTAAATAGCAGATGAATGTACCATATTTAGATTAATCAAGTAATGATTCAAACAAGGATCAAAGCAATAGCTCCCTCAGTAGCTCTGTTGGTAAGTGCACCTGCTGGTTTAGCATTGACCTGTGAATGGAACAATCCAGGTTCTGTAATCCCTGACACGTGCTCTTAACTGATTTCAACTGACACTGTGAATGGCTCCTGGGGCCGAAGTGGATAAAGTAAGTCAGTTAGGATTATTACCTCAATCATTGTCAATGGCCCCAACTGGAATCTGGAGAAGGACTGGATTGAATTTGAACTTGATGGCCTTCACAGTTGAATAGCCATGTGAAGCTCTATGTCTAGTATTATTTATGAAGACAGCCGAGGAAGCTGTGAGGGGGTCTTTCTCAAGTCCAGTTCATGAAACGCATAACTTCAGTGCTGCTGGAGCGAGAGAGTCAAGGGGAGCAGTTTAAAGAATTAGGGAAAGGCCATTTGGCCCCTCCTAGCCAGGATCATTGCTTAGGTTTATCAGTTCCTGGATCTGCCTCTACTGAACAACTGAGAGTCTCTAAATATGAAGGACAGAAAATAGTTCAAAACCAAACAGTGCAATTCCAAACTGAATTGAAAGTTCTGCTGAGGAACGAGTAGATCACACATTGGCTGAGGAAGGGTGGGAACAGAGGGATCATGAATGCCGTACGGCTACAGAAGTTGCGTATCTGAAAATTAACTTTTCAACTCAGCAAACATTCAGTGGAACTATTAAGCTCATGCGTTTTACTTTCCTCTCAGTTCAGGGGAGCTTTTAAAAAAGGTACAACAAGGATTGGTGAATCCCACTGTGAGAAGGACATGGCACTGAGCACAAAGGTATTGGAATTATTGCATGTCTGGTTAACCGGTACACCTCCAGTGAGAATTCATCACTCCTCCCAACCCATATTAATGAATCCATTCCAATTTAGCTCCGTCAGCAGTTACTGTGCAAGATAAACACGTACATTAACACAAATATAGAAAAGTTAAAGAACATCATCACAAGTGTTTTCACACTTGGTTCTTGGAAAAGGTGGGAAGTTTAATTCAATCATAAAAATCAGGGAGGAGGCCATTCAGCCCATCATATCTTTGTTGGATTTTCAAAACAGCTTTCCAATTACTCCAACATTGCTGCAGTAGAATGTGTAAAGCGCTGCCTGGTCTTCTGTTATGTGGGGTCATGATCTGGTGAATCCATTCCCAGCTGCTGATCTAAGCCTATGGATCCCTAAAATTAGCCTCAGTTCCCCTGGGCTAAGGGAAGAATGAGTGAAGAGTTCCTGCTTGTGTTTCTGTTGAAGTGCTCCCTGCTGGCAGCTGTAGATATTTGTGACACCAGCTGAACATGACACTGACCTTGGCTGTGAACGCTTCCAAGGTTGAATAGCCCACAAATTAATTAGCCTCTCACATGGGAAACAGAAGCCTGGGTGGAAAAAGGGAGGACTGGTCATGTTGATTTTTGGGAAGGTGAATGCATTGGAAAGAATGTTGGGGGTGTGCGGGGGGGGGGGGGGGGGGGGGGGGGGGGGGGGGGGGGGGGCGGGGGGGGGGGGGGGGGGGGGGAGCATGGTGCCCGGTTTTCGAGTTTTATCGAAAAGCAGGGAGAAAGTGAGTGAGTTAGAGGGAAATAAATCTGCACCTGGAGCTGATTCACTGGCCACTGAGGGTGCCACGTACAGCAGGAGCCAATCATTATTACCATTTGGAGAGACAGTTCTCACACTCCCTTCACCGTCTGACACTCTGCCACCTCGAGGGTTATCTGGGCAAACTATGGCTGACTCTCACACTGTCGGGGCAGTCTGAGGTGAGTGGAAGTAGGCAAGGGAGGGAGAGAGGGACATGATACTGAGGAGAGAGTGGCGATGAATCCAGTGACCAGACAAGGGAGGAGGGGTAAGCGGAGGAGAGGGGGAAAAGGGGATGGAGAAGGGAAAAGGGGGAAGGAGAGGTGGACAGGGGATGGAGAGGGGGGAAGGGGGAAGGGGGGGGAAAGGAGGGGGGGGAAAGGAGGGAAGGAAGGGGGAAAGGAGGGAAGGAAGGGGGAAGGAGTGGGGATGGGGAAGGAGTGGGGATGGGGAAGGAGGGGGAAAGGAGAAAGGGAAGTTGGGTTGGGGAGGGATTGAGGGGTCAAGGGAGGAGGTCTATTCCTGACGAAGGGCTTTTGCCGGAAACATTGATTCTCCTGCTCCTCGGATGCTGCCTGACCTGACCTGCTGTGCTTTTCCAGCACCACTCTAATCTAAACGAATGGAGGAGGAATGAGAGGTAGTGTCAAGGAGATGGGGAAGGGAATGGGAAGCTGGGGGGAGAAGTGGGGGAGGTGTGGGTGAATGAGTCCCAGCCTTTGGGAGTGATGTGGACGGAGAGAGGGAGAGTGATAGGACACTGACACTCACCTGCCTCAGGTTCCTCAGTAAGTTGGAGGCTTCCTCCTGGCGGCCTTGCTTGGCCAGAGTCGCCATGTCCTGAATCATTGCAATCCGCTTCTGGTAGGGGGGGGGTCCCGGGCTCCTGGTGCACCTCTCCCCGGACCTCAGCACCAAGCCCCGGAGGAAGTCTCCTCTGTCCCGGCCTGGGGATTTCTTCCTGCAGCCCGGAGGGTCCCCCTGAGCCTCGTCTGGAAGCTGCTGCCTCCCTTTGCTCTGCCTGCCTCCCATGGTCGAATTGCCCGCCGCGTCTGCCAGAACTTCAGAGCAGCATTCCCGAGAGCAGGAGCGAGCCGGATCCCTCCCGATTGGAGAGTGAGATCCACACCATCACTGGGAGAGTCGCCCGCTCCCCAGGTATCGATTAGAATCGGGCTGAGGTTGATGGAGCGGGCAGCGTGTCAGTGAGTCCCGAGTTTCCTGGTGCGCGGATTAATTGGCGGATGTTCCCAGGGACATGTCGATGGAATAATCGGAATATCGATTAGAGTCACCCCGGGGTTGGGAGGGAGGGAGGGGGTGCTGTGAGGGGACTGCAGCCCGGAGAGTGCATCAGGATCAGGGGCAGACCCCCAGCCGGGGGGGGGGGGGGGAGGAATCACATCGATTACAATCGGAAACCAATGCAAACAGATCCCCAAGGGGACCGCGATGGACACACACACACAGAGCTGCAGCTACACAAAGCCAACTCTCCAGTCCCCGAACCGATTCTAATCGGTTCCCGGAGGAGGGGGGAGGGGGCAGGGGGCGTGAGCTCCCGGGCTGGGATCCTCAGGCTCGGAGCCTCTTTCACGGCGAGTACCCGCTTTCGGCAGCGATTTAAATTCACAACAACAACACCAGCAGCAGCAGCAGCAGCAGCAAGAGGAGGAGGCTGGGGCGGTGCTTCTCTCAGTGCTGTCCTCCTCCCTGGGAGCCAGCTCTCACCACCCCCCCGCACACTGTCCAGCACCTCACACTTGCATTCGTGTGGCGCCTTTTCCTGCCTGCAGGCTGTTCCAAAGTCAGTGAGGTAGTTCCGAAGAGGAATCACTGATCTAACCCGCGACAACACATTAGCGCACAGCAAGATCCCACCATCAGGGCTGTGAAAATGTCAATCAGCCGCTTTTGTGATGTGGACTGAGAAACTGGGAGACGCGCAGTTTGTCCTTCTCTGAAGTAGCTCATCTTTAGAGCTAAGACCTTTTTATTCATTCACACGATATGAGCTTCACTGGTTCCGTATTTATTGCCCGCCCCGAGTTGCCCCTTGAGAAGGTGAGGGTGACGTGCCCCCTTGAACCGCTGCAGTCCATGTGCTGTGGGGTGACCCGCAGCCAGGATTCTGCCCTTGTAGATGGAAGTCGACGTGGATTTGGAAGGTCCAGTCTAAACAGTCTTGGTAAATTTCTGCAGCACATCTTTTAGATAATACACACTGCTCCTTCTGAGCATCAGTTTTAAAGAGTGGATGAGAGAATTAAAGAAATTAAGGGAATCCTGAAATAGGACTCCCAAGTGCTTTTGCTTCAGATTTCCAGACTTTGCCATTTAGAAAAAAAGTCTATGCCTCTATTCTTCCTACTAAAGTGCATATCTTCATTTTCTCTCATTGTATTCCATCTGCCACTTCTTTGCCCATTCTCCTATCCTGTACCAGTCCATCTGCAGCCTCCCTGCTTCCTCAGCATTAACTGTCCTTCCACCTATCTTTGTGTCATCTGCAAACTTAGCAACACTGTCCTCAGTTCCTTCATCCAGATCATTAATTTATAATGTGAACAGTTGTGTTCCCAACATGGACCCCTGCAGAACTCCACTAGTCTCTGGCTGCCATCCTGAAAATGATCCTTTACCCTTTCTCAAATAAACACAAAAACTGCTGGAAAATCTCATCTGGAGAGAAATAGAGTTAATGTTTCAGGTCAAGTGACGCTTCCTCAGAACCATTTATTCATACTCCCTGCCTTCTGCCAGTAAGCCAATTCTCTACCCACGCCAACCTTCATGGACCCTCCCTGACTCTAGTGATTCCTGAAAGATCATCACAAATATCTCCACACTCTCCTCAGCTATCTCCTTCAGATCTCTGGGGTGGAGTGCTGGACAGTGTCGAGCTTCTTGAGTGTTGTTGGAGCTGCACCCATCCAGGGCAAGTTGGGAGTATTCGATCACACTCCTGATTTATGCCTTGTAGATGATGGATGAGCTCTGGGGAGTCAGGTGGACAGTTACAAAAATCAGGATGCTTTGCCTCTTTCGATTGAGCGAGACCGGGCACAGGGATGATAATCATAGAAATGTACAGCATGGAAACAGACCCATCGGTCCAACCCGTCCATGCCGACCAGATATCCCAACCCAATCTAGTCCCACCTGCCAGCACCCAACCCATATCCCTCCAAACCCTTCCTATTCATATACCCATCCAAATGCCTCTTAAATGTTGCAATTGTACCAGCCTCCACCACATCCTCTGGCAGCTCATTCCATACACTTACCACCCTCTGTGTGAAAAAGTTGCCCCTTAGGTCTCTTTTATATCTTTCCCCTCTCACCCTAAACCTATGCCCTCTAGTTCTGGACTCCCCAACCCCAGGGAAAAGACTTTGTCTATTTATCCTATCCATGCCCCTCATAATTTTGTAAACCTCTATAAGGTCACCCCTCAGCCTCCGACGCTCCAGGGAAAACAGCCCCAGCCTGTTCAGCCTCTCCCTATAGCTCAAATCCTCCAACCCTGGCAACATTCTTGTAAATCGTTTCTGAACCCTTTCAAGTTTCACAACATCTTTCTGAAGGAAGGAGACCAGAATTGCACACAATGTTCCAACAGTGGCCTAACCAATGTCCTGTACAACCGCAACATGACCTCCCAACCCCTGTACTCAATACTCTGACCAATAAAGGAAAGCATACCAAACGCCTTCTTCACTATCCTATCTATCTGTTATATTTATGTGGCACCTTTAACATAATGAAACATTTTAACCCATTTCACAGGACAATTAGGAAACAAGTTATGACCCTTAGCCATGTAAAGGGATATCAGGTAGTGACTACACAAAGCTCCAACAAAGAAGGATATTGCAGAGGGTGGGAGAAAGAGGCAGAAGGGTATACAGAGAGTATTCTACAGTTTGAGGTCAAGGAGAGACACACCAGTGGTGGAACCACTGAAGTCAGAAGTGTTTAGGAGGGTGGAATTGGCAGAGCACAAGGGTCCGAGATGGTTGTGAGCGTAGAGGAGATTGCAGAGATCGGGAGAGGTGAGAGCAGTGAGTATTCTCGAAACAAGGATAAGAATGTTTAAATTGAGATGTAGCTGGTTTGGGAGTCAGTGTGAACAATGTGAGGGGTGATGTATGGACAGGATGTGGTGAGAGTTGAAAATATATGCGGCAGTTTTTAGTTAAATTTCAGTTTGTGGAAACCTTGAACATTTCCTAGAGATAAGAGGAGGCTGGTCTGAGAATAAATAATTCTCAAACTTTCAGACAATGGGCATAGACAGCTGTGTAGCTGCTGAGTGGCAGCTGGAGGATGCTCTTGTACCAATCTAATTTTTCCCTTGTGTTAAAATATTTACTTACATCCATGGCACTGTGAAATACAGACTACTTTTAAATTAAATCAAAATGGAAAAACAAAATCATTTATTATCTCCTCCCACACTGTGTGCTGCTGTGAAATGAATGAGCTGCTGTAACTGCTCAGCTCTGCTGGAAATTTCTCATTTCTATTTAATATTGTCCCTTGATATTTCTGGGCATTATCCCTCCTTGTTAATTAACAGTAAGAAAAATAGGATTTGAACTGAAGGAGTGCATGGGAGAAAAAGGGACAGTGGGTGGATTGCGGGAGTAACACAGAGAAAGGTGGATAGGAGCAACAGGGGAGGGGGTGGGGGGCATTGTGGGTGTGGAGCTGGGGGGAGGGGAATGACTGCAAAGGAGGGAGTCAGTTTACGGCAACAGGAATGAAGCTGGTTGGGAATGTGGGGGAGGGAGGTGTGGTGTGTCAGAAGTGAGGAGACAGGTTCAGAGTGGTTAGGGCAGTAGGTGAGGAAGGAGATCTTTTTGATAGGAGTGAGGGAAAGTGGAAGGGGAGGAAAGTGCAAATAGTAAGGATAGTAAGTAAGGATGGAACCAGACAGAGAACAGAAAAGGAGGTGAGGGATGGGAGAGTGGTGGGTGAGGAAGAGGAGGAGCAATAGCAAGAGGTTTCAAGTACAGGAGCACAGATGACTTACTACAATTCTACAGGGCCTTGGTGAGACCATACCTGCAGTATTGTGTGCAGTTTTGCTCTCCTTATCTGCGGGAGAATGTTGTTGCTATTGAGGGAGTGCAGTGAAAGTTTACCAAACTGATTCCTAGGATGGCAGGACTGACATATGAGGATATTAACTTGATTAGGATTATATTCACTTGAGTTCAGAAGAATGAGGCAGTAGGTATCATAGAAAAATCTATAAAAGTCTAACAGACTAGACAGGGCAGATGCTGGAAGGATGTTCCTGATGGTGGGAGAGTTCAGAACCAGGGGTCATAGTTTAAGGATAAAGGTAAACTTTTTAGTACTGAGATGAGGAGAAATTTCTTTACCAGTGAGTGATGTGCATGTGGGATTCACTATCAAACAAAGTGGTTAAGGCCAAAACAGTGAATATTCAAGAAGGAAGTAGATTAAGCTCTTCTGACTAAAGGGATCAAGGGTTAAGAGGGAAGGGATGGGATTAGGATATCGAGCTGCATGATCAGACATGATCATATTGAATGGTGGAGCAGACTTGAGGGATCAAATGGCCCATGCCTGCTACTATTTTTTTGGACGTAGTGTTGAAATTAAAGGGGAAGATGATTCAGCTGAGGTTCAATTGGTTTTGGTCCATGGATAAAACTTCACCTCCATCCTCTACAATACAACACGATTCTCACAAATACTTTGTTTCTCTCTGAGTCAGTAGAGGAGTATATTCGGCCCCTTAGGTCTCTGCCAGCTTTCCTGTTCAAGACAAGCCACCTTTGTATTACAGCACCATCAAGTGGCTGTAAAGTGCACTACACCAGAATGATGCACTAATTCCATCAATTTTGATAATTTTCAAATTTAGATTATATTAGATTACTTACAGTGTGGAAACAGGCCCTTCGACCCAACAAGTCCACACCGACCCGCCGAAGCGCAACCCACCCAGACCCCTATTACCTAACACTACGGGCAATTTAGCATGGCCAATTCACCTGACCTGCACATCTTTGGACTGTGGGAGGAAACCGGAGCACCCAGAGGAAACCCACGCAGACACGGGGAGAACGTGCAAACTCCACACAGACAGTCACCTGAGTCGGGAATTGAACCCGGGTCTCTGGCGCTGTGAGGCAGCAGTGCTAACCACTGTGCCACCCAAAATTATCAAAATTACTGTTCAGAACTTCAACCTGAAAATGGAATAGTCATTGAATTGTCATGAACAATATCAATGTCTCTTCAATGAAATGTTAAACTGATTTCCCATCTGGCCTCACAGAGGGACGAGAAAGATCACCTACCTGCCACTAGATTGAAATGTTAGGGAATTTACCATGGAGTCCAGATCAATATTTAACTGCACTCCGTATAGATGTGTGAGTATTTAAAGTTGAATGTATAAAGGCAAGTGTTTGTAATCCTACAATCAGTAGTATGATCCTAACCTGATTTTTTAAAAATTCATTTACGGGACAAGGGCATCGCAGGCTATGCCCAGCATTTATTGCCCATCCCTAATTGCCCAGAGGGCAGTTGGGAGTCAATCTCATTGCTGTGGGTCTGGAATCACATGTCGGCCAGACCAGGTAGGGATTGCAGTTTCCTTCCCTAAAGGATATTAGTGAACCAGATGGGTTTTCCTGACAATCGATTCATGGTCATATTAGACTCTAGATTTATTTTAAATTCAATTCCACCATCTGCCGTGGCAGGATTTTGAACCCAGGTTCCCTGAACATTACCTGGGTCCCTGTGTTAACAGCCCAACAATAATACCACCAGGCCATCACCTCCCCCTAAAGGTTTAATAAGTAATGTCAGTTAATAGGTCAATGTTGCCCACAAAACTAGGTGAACTCCCCTACAATTCGAGTTACTTGTATCAGATCTGTAAGCGCAAGAGACAGCAGGCAAGGTCATGGTTTAACATTTCATCTAAAAATGGAGCATCTCCCTCAGCACTGATCCTTCGACAATGCAGCCTTCCCTGAGCACTGACCCTCCAACAGTGCGGCAGTCCCTCAGTACTGACCCCCTGATAGTGCAGCACTCCCTCAGCACTGACCCTCTGACAGTGCGGCACTCCCTCAGCACTGACCCTCTGACAGTGTGGCGTTCCCTCAGCACTGACCCTCTGACAGTGCGGGTCTCCGTCAGTACTGATTCTTTTACATTCTTTTGTTAACTCTAATTTATTGACTTTCTTCAATGAGTTTGTCAAAGGAACCACTTCACTGTGATACTCAAAAATCTCCAAGAAAATCCATCCATGTGAGCATGTCACAGAATTCTGTCTTCTGTCTTATTCACAGGAGAATCCAGGAGTGTCCTATGTTTCTGTACTTTATAAATTCATAAGATATAGCAGCAGAAATAGGCCATTTGGCCCATCAAGTCTGCTCCGCCATGGCTGAAATGCTTCTCAAATTTTCCTGCCTTCTCCCCATTACCAATTAAAAATCTGTCTAACTCCTCCTTAAGTTTACTCACTGTCCCAGCATCCACCACATGTTGGGGTAGTGAAATCCACAGATTCACAACCCTTTGGGAGAAGTAGTTTTTACTCAACTTTGTTTTAAATTTGCTACCCCTTATCCTACCACTACCATCTCTTGTCCCAGAATGCCCCACAAGAGGAAGCATCCGCTCCCCATCTATTTTATCCATACCTTTTATCATCTTGAATACCTAAATTTGATCTTCTCTCATGTTTCTAAATTCTACAGAGTATAGGCCTAAACTGTTCAATCTCTCTTCATATGACAAACCCCTCAACTCTGGGATCAATCTAGTGAACCTCCTCTGAACTGCGTCCGATGCTACTACATCTTTCCTCAAATAAGGGGACAAAACTCCACACAATACTCCAGGTGCAGTCTCACCAATACCGTATAGTTGCAACAATATTTTCTTACCTTTATATTCTATTCCTTTAGCTATAAAAGCGAACATTCCATTGGCTGTCTTTATTATCTGCTATATCTGCATGCTAGTTTTCTGTGACTCCAGAACAAGTACACCCAGATCCCTCTGCAACGGAGCACCCTGAAGTCTCTCCATGTTTAGATAATACATCACCCTCCCATTTTTTCGATCAAAATGAATGACCTTACACTTATCCACATTAAACTCCATCTGCCACATTTTAGCCCAGTCTCCTAACCTATCTAAATCCAGTTGTAAGGTTCTTATTTTTTTCTCCCATCTATTTCTGCGCTGTCCGCGAATTTGGCTTTCGAGCCTTCTATCCCTGTATCCAAGTCGTTAGTGTAGGTTGTAAATAGCTGGGGCCCAAGGACTGTGGCATCTCACTCGTTACAGCTTGCCATCCAGAAAAAAAAAACTCATCTATCCCGAATCTCTGTTTTCTGTCCATTAGCCAGTCACCTATCCAAGCTAATAAATTACTGAATCCCATATGATCCAACCTTGTGAATTAACCTTATCAAGTGCCATCCAGAAGTCCAGATATGTTACATCACAGGATCCCCATTATTCACTTTACTTATTCTCAGTGCTGCTTGACTTTGTCCTGCAGTGTGGCCCAAATATGTCATCTTCAGTTTTGTCAATTCACTTTTCACCAGATTTATTACCAAAGTGATGTTTTGGATCCAAGCAAACAATTTGTGTTGTTGTTGTAACTGTTCTTTCCAAGTTTGGCTGAACACAACCCAATCGCCAGTGTAAACCTCACAATTGTGTAATCCTTTTAAGACTTTGTTAAGACTTAATTAGCAAAACGTTGGCATGACTGGTGTAAGGATTGTGTGACTTTATTTTGTGCCTTTTGAAAAATTGTGAACTTAATTAAGAACGACCCAGTGTTTGAAAGGGTGGCTATGTGTTCTGATAGGCAAGTAACCTGACAGCCATTTCGAGTGTTGTGAAAACAAGCAGTAACTGAACTGTACATTTCAGACAATTTGAGCCAAGATGGTGGACACATGCTGCTCTTGTTGGCAACAAGTCTATGGACTAGTGTCCAGTTATTAATGACAAAGATGCTTTTGCCTGCCTGTGTGATTGATTCTCAGGTGACTGAACAATGGGGAGCTGGGAACATGTTACAGAGAGTTCAGTTCACCACAGGCGTGGTCTCTCTGATCTCTGTGGTTGGAACTCTATAAATCTGAAGAAAACATTATCTCAAGTTTATCCGTCTGGTAATCCGTCTGTTGTTAGCTGTGATTTTTGGACAAAAAAAGTCAGCAGTTATAAGGGAACCAGCCACCTTGTGTCTCTTACCAACCAGTGGAAGTATCCGGAGAAAGACAACCGATGCCACAGTTGGCCAGCAGCACACAAGTCATAAGATTTTCACAATAACTGAACTGAGGAACAAAGGTGATTGAACTCTTTTTCTCGTGTTTCTCCTTTATAAATAACCTATTTTACCTTGTGTGTTTGTCTGTGTGTGTTTTTTTAAGCAGGGGTTTATAAGGGAATTAGATTTGAATTAATCATGTTTTATACTGACTGATATAATTGTTTATCTGTAGCTAGAGTCTAATTACTTGTAATAAATATCATTCTTGTTCAGTACAGAAACTCAGTCCATGCTTTGTATCAATCTAGGTCCGAAAGTCAAGTAAATATGAGAACTTTGCATACTTTATAAAATCTTTAATGGTTGTGACATCACTGGGCATAGTGAGATTCAATTTCCAGGGCACTACCCAAGTGAGTTGTACACTTTACATTGATAAAGTTCATTTGGTGTTAACAAAAACTGAAATGTGGTTGGAATTATCAATTAATGGAACTTACCGATATCCTTTAAACACATCAATTTTAGTAAAATTAAAAATGCTTGTCCAATCTTCTCAATACAATATTCCAGTTGTGAAATCAGATATAAATCTGCCTTTTTTTTCACATTGACTTTGATTCAATGATCAATAATCTTTGTGACCAATCTGGTTTTTGCTCAATAGCTGAAATCAAGCTCCTATGATGCAGTTCATTGAACATAGAACATTACAGCGTAGTACAGGCCCTTCCACCCTCGATCAATAATATCATTGTCCATCATGAACTTAATTTCTTCCCTCATTTGAGCTAACTTCTTTGGAATGAATCTGTAAGGATGTTTGTTTATAGGTAATGCAACCCCTATATTAACATCAGGTATAACTAACTGCATTTTGCTTGTTTATTCACACAAATTGATTCTTGAATCTGGAATAACTTTCATCAGTTGCTTCAATGATTTTCTGGAAGAGAATATAATATTATATATAACTTTTAAGTGCATCTTGATTACCCAACTTTTTAAAAAAGCATTCATGGGATTAGGGCATTGCTCGCTAGGCCAGCATTTATTGCCCATCCCTAATTTTTAAAAATTCATTTTGTGGGACTTGATGGTTGCTGGCTGGCCAGCATTGATAGTCCATCTCTATTTGCCCTTGAGAAGGGGTTAGTGAGCTGCCTTTTTGAATCACTGCAATCTACTTGCTGTGGGTTGACCCACAATGCCAAAAGGAAGGAAATACCAGGATTTTGATCCAATGACTGGGGAGGAAAGGCGGTATATTTCCAAATCAGGGTGGTGTGTGGCTTGGAGGGGAACTTGCAGGTGGTGGTGTTCCCAAGTACTTGTCCAGAGGGCAGTTGGGAGGCAACCACATTGCTGTGGGTCTGGAGTCACATGTAAACCAGACGAGGTTAGGATGGTAGTGTCCTTTCCTAAAGGACATGAGTCAACCAGATGGGTTTCTCCAACAATCAACAATGGTATCATGATCATCATTAGACTCTTGATTCCAGAATTTTTTTTACTGAATTCAAATTTCACCATCTGCTGTGGTGGGATTTGAACCCGGGTTCCCAGAACATTATCTGGTCTCTAGATTAACAGTCCAGTGATAATACCATCAGGCCATCACCTCACCCCAATCTGATTAATAGAGGGTCAATGTTTCAATTTTCAATTTCAGATTCAGTTTGTATTTGTTCTGATATTTTTGTTTCATTCCTTACTTCATTTCACCACAGTAAATACAGTCATTTTTCCTAACTTTTCTTCCTGTTATAATAACTCTTGAAAATAGTTACATCATACCCTCACTGGTTTATCTTCTCCTGTCTGAAATACTCAGTACAGAATTCACATCATTGAGTTTAGTTTTGCTTTGATGAGGTTCAGTGAATCTCATTTCAAATGTTATCCCAAAGATAGGTATTAATTCAAAGAGCTTGTCTGCAGCAACAAAACTCCAAGCTTTGGTCATGATATCTGCTCTAGTTTTCATGGTTTGTTGAGCAATTTTCAAATCTTATTGGCCAACTCACAAACTTAGTTTGGTTATCTCTGAAACATGAAACATAGACTGCGTATGTAGCCTAGGTATTGGTTTATAATTTTAATTTTAATTTGATGAGTCCTTTCATCTCATGTCTGTACACCAATTCAAAAGGGTTATGTCCTGTGTACTCATTATAGACATCACAAATAGTAAATAATAACAAGGAAAATCAATTATCATTTGGACATTACTAACAATAAGCTGGAATAAGCTGTTCTTTAAAATTTGATGCCACTATTCCAAGACTCCTTGTGATTCTGAATGATAAGCTGAAGATGTAAGGTTTTATTATTCACAAAATATTCATTACTTCTTTGAACATTTGTAAAAATAAATTTGAAACTTGATATGGTTTTTTTTCTTTGAGTAATCCACGTCTTGTAAGAAACTGAATTCTAACCCAAATCAGATTTGAAATCCAACTACAGTAAGTCTGCAGACTCACCTGTATCCACAACAAATGTTACTCCTTCAGAAAAGGCCAACACATTTATTAAATACATCACTTCAGTCCATCCTGTTGACACACGACTGTGCAGCGGTGCACAGCTTGAACCACATCATCAAGTTCGCTGGTGATATGAATGTAGTGGGTGTCATCAGCAGGAACGATGAGTCAGCACACAGAGAGGGGGTGCAGCGGCTAACGGCCTGGCGCAGAGCCAACAACCTGTCTCTGAACATGGACAAAACAAAAGAGATGTTTGTTGACTTCAAGAGAGCATGGACCGACCACTCTAGACTGGATATGGATGGCTCCCCCGTTGAGATCGTGAAGAGCACCAAATTTCTTGGCGTTCACCAAATCTCATCTGGACCCTCAACCCCAGCTCCATAGGCAAGAATGTCCAGCAGCGCCTTTACTTCCTGCACAAGCTGAGGAAAGCCCCCCATCCGCCCCCCCATCCACCCCCCACCCCTACCCTCACCACATCCTACACAGGGTTCATTGAGAGGACCCTGAGCTGCTGCCTCACCGCCTGGTTCGGGAATTGCACCATCTTGGATTGTAAGACCCTGCAGCGGATAGTGAGGACAGCTGAGAAGATCATTGGGATCTCTCTCCCCTCCATTACAGATATTTACTCCACACACTGCAGCATTGTGGAAGACCCCACACATCCCTCACTCAAACTCTTCTCCCTCCCGCTATTCGGCAGAAGATACTGGAGCATTCAGTCTCTCACGGCCAGACTGTGCAACAGTTTCTTCACCCAAGCGATCAGGCTCCATAACTCTGTATGATCGGACTCCTTCTGAAACCCTTTGCACAACTTCGAATTGCTACTAGAAAAATGTCTATTATTTATCATTACTAGATTAGATTCCCTACAGTGTGGAAACAGGCCCTTCGGCCCAACAAGTCCACACCGACCCTCCGAAGAGTAACCCACCCAGACCCATTTCCTTCTGACTAATGCACCTAACACTATGGGCAATTTATCATGGCCAATTCACCTGACCTGCACATCTTTGGACTGCGGGAGGAAGCCAGAGCACTCAGAGGAAACCCACGCAGACTCTGGGAGAATGTGCAAACTCCACACAGTCGGTCACCCGAGGCTGGAATTGAACCCAGATGCTGTGAAGTAGCAGTGCTAACCACTGAGCCACCTATATGCTTCTACGACACTGTAACTTGCGTGTTTTCCACTTTTATGCACTTTATGCTGTGTACGATTGTGTACTTGTGCTGTCCATATAGCACCCTCCATCCTGGAGGAACGCTGTCTCGTTTTTAGTGTATCTGTTATTTTTGTTAGAAATGACAAATAAAGCTACTCTCTCTCTCTATTTTCACAGAAACCAGACTGTCTCTTCCAATTAGCTTCAGTTTTCCTAAATGGACATTTTTAACCTCCTTAATAATCAATTCTAACATATTCTCTACATGGATATCAAGCTAACCTGCATATAACGTCCCGGCTCCCTCTTTCTTAAATACAGTAGTTATATTTTCTAACACAAGAACAGAAGTTGCCGGAGAAGCTCAGCAGGTCTGGCAGCATCGATGAAGAGAAATCAAAGTTAATGTTTCGGGCACAGTGACCCTTCCTCAAAACTGACAAACCATTCTAAGGAAGGGTCACTGGACCCAAAATGTTAACTTTGATTCTCCTTTACAGATGCTGCCAGACCTGTTGAGATTTTCCAGGAACTTCTGTTTTTGTTTCTGACTTAGAACATCCGCAGTTCTTTCAGGTTTTTTAAAGTCATATTTTCTACTTTTCAGTCAAACAGAACCTTTCCAGAATCTATCTTACTTTGGCTAACGAACAACATACATCTATCATCTCATTAGCCACTGTTTCTGAGATCACTGGATGAAGTCCATCAGGATTTGTCGGTCTGCAACCCTATCGGTTTGCTGAATACCACTCCCTCCCGTCACAGTTATTACCAAAATGTTTTTGTATCCCCTACAGTGATGACAAAAAGCAAAATATTTCTGAATTCTGAAGAAGAGTCATACCAGATTGAAACGTTAACTGTTTCTCCCTCCACATGTGCTGTCAGATCTGCAAAGTTTCTCCAGCAATTTGCTTTTATTTCAGATTTCCAAAACCACCGTATCTTACTTTTATTATTGAAACAAAATATTTGTTAATTTAAACAATTTTCTTATTGCATGCTATTAACTTCACATACTCACTCTCCTGATGAAGGGCTTTTGCCCGAAACATTGACTCTCCTGCTCCTCAGATGCTGACCTGCTGTGCTTTTCCAGCACCAAACTTTTTGATTTTGACTCCAGCATCTGCAGTCCTCACTTTTTCCTCACTCTCTAGAGGACCAAATTGACATAACCTTTTCCTTTTTAAAAAGTCCACTTTCTGTTTTACATTTCTAGCTAACGTCCCCTCAGATTCTAATTTCTTTTTACAGTTTAACCTTTTAGTTATTCTCTGCCATATTTTATATTCTGTTCAATGATCTAACTTGCCACTCACCTTTGTGTTTTTTCCCTTAGGTTTGATGATTTCCTTAGTTTTATTCAGTTAGCCATAGATAATGAGATCTCCCTTTAGAATTTGTCATTCTCGTACATATTCTGATTCTGAGTATTTGATCTATCCTCTCACCCACAATCACTTCAACTAGTTTAGCTTTCATGCCTAGATGGTTGCCCAATTTAGGTTTAGAACACTAGTCTTTATCCCAGTCTTTCCCCTTTCAAACTAAAATATAATCATATTGTGATTGCTGCCACCCACGAATACAAAGAACAAAGAACATTACAGCACAGGAACAGGCCGTTTGGCCCTCCAAGTCTGCATTGATCCAGATCCTCTATCTAAACCTGTCGCCTATTTTCTAAGGATCCGTATCCCTCTGCTCCCTGCCATTCATGTATCTGTCTAGGTACGTCTTGAATGATGCTATCATTCCCGCCTCTACCACCTCCATTGGCAACGTATTCCAGGCACATACCACCCTCTGTGTGAAGAACTTTCCATATATATCTCCCCTAAACATTTCCCCTCTTACTTTGAACTCGTGAACCCTAGTAATTCAGTCCCCCACTCTGGGGAAAAAGCTTCTTGCTATCCATACTGTCTACACCTCTCATGATTTTGTAGGCCTCAATCAGGTCACCCCTCAACCGCCTTCTTTCCAATGAAAATAATCCTAATCCACTCAACCTCTCCTCATAACTAGCACCCTCCATAACAGGCAACATCCTGGTGAACCTCCTCTGCACCCTCTCCAAAGCATCCACATCCTTTAGGTAATGTGGCAACCAGAACTGTACGCAATATTCCAAATATGGCCAAACCAAAGTCTTATACAACTGTAACATGACCTGCCAACTCTTGTACTCAATACCCCATTCGATAAAGGCAGGCATGCCGTATGCCTTCTTGACCACTTTATTGACCTGAACACCCAGAATCTCTCTGTATTTCAATTTTCCCCAGGACATTTCCATTTACTATAAAGTACTTTGCTCTGGAATTGCATTTTCCAAATTGCATCACCTCGCATTTGTCCGGATTGAACTTCATCTGCCATTTCTCTGTCATCTCTCCAATCTATCTATGTTCTGCTGTATTCTCTGACGGTCTCCTTCGGTATCTGCTACTCCACCAATTTTAGTGTCATCTGCAAACTTGCTAATGAGGCAACCGACACCTTCCTCCAAATCATTTATGTATATCACAAGCAACAGTGGTCCCAGGACAGATCCCTGTGGGACACCACTGGTCACAGGTCTCCATTTTGAGAAGCTCCCTTCCATTACTACTCTCTGTCTCCTGTTGCCCAACCAGTTCTCTATCCATCTAGCTAGAACACCCTGGACCCCATGTGACTTCACCTTCTTCATCAGCCTACTAAGGGGAACCTTATCAAATGCCTTACTAAAGTCCACGTATATGACATCTGCATCCCTTCCCTCATCAATCAACTGTGTCACCTCTTCAAAGAATTCTACTAAGTTTGTAAGACGTGACCTTACCCACATAAAACCATGTTGCCTATCACTAATAAGCCTGTTTTCTTCCAAATGGGTATATATTCTATTCCTTAGTATCTTAGCCAGTAGCTTTCCTACCACTGATAGAAAGTGTGGTGCTGGAAAAGCACAGCAGGTCAGGCAGCATCCGAGGGGCAGGAGAATCGATGTTTCGGGCATAAGCCCTTCATCAGGGATGATTGATGAAGGGATTATGCCCGAAACGTCGATTCGTCTGCTCCTCGGATGCTGCCTGACCTGCTGTGCTTTTCCAGCACCACAATCTCAACTCTGATCTCCAGCATCTGCAGTCCTCACTGTTTACCTACCACTGATGTCGGGCTCACGGGTCTGTAATTATCTAGATTATCCCTACTACCCTTCTTAAACAAGGGGACAACATTAGCAATTCTCCAGTCCTCTAGGACCTCCACCGTTTTCAAGGATGCTGCAAAGATATCTATTAAAGCCCCAGCTGTTTCCTCTCTCGCTTCCCTCAGTAACCTGGGATAGATCCCATCCGGTCCTGGGGACTTGTCCACCTTAATGCCTTTTAGAATATACAACACCTCCTCCCTCCGTATACCAACTTGACTGAGAGTAATCAAAGATCTATCCATAACCTCAACATCCACCATGTCCCTCTCCTCAGTGAATACCGATGCTATTTACTCATTTTGTCTGACTCCACGCATATCTTTCCTCCTTTGTCCTTGAGTGGGCCAACCCTTATCCTAGTTACCCTCTTGCTCCTTATATATGAATAAAAGGCTTTGGGGTTTTCCTTAACTCTGCTCGCTAAGGATTTCTCATGACCCCTTGTAGCCCTCTGAATTCCTTGTTTCAGATTGGTCCTATATTTCCAATATTCTAACAAAGTTTTGTCTGTCTTCAGTTGCTTAGACCTTATGCACACATCCTTTTTCCTCTTAGCTAGTCTCACAATTTCACCTGTCATCCATGGTTCCCTAATCTTGCCATTTCTATCCTTCATTTTCATAGGAACATATCTCTCCTGAACTCTAATCAACCTCTCTTTAAAAGCCTCCCACAAATCAAATGTGGATTTGCCTTCAAACAGCTGCTCCCAATCCATATTCCCCAGCTCCTGCTGAATTTTGCTATAGTTTGCCTTCCCCCAATTTAACACTCTTCCTTGAGGACCACTCTCATCTTTGTCCATGAGTATTCTAAAACTTATGGAATTGTGATCACTATTCCCAAAGTATTCCACCACTGAAACTTCATCCACCTGGCCGGGCTCATTTCCTCACCCCAGGTCCAGTGTGGCCTCTTCCCAAGTTGGATTACTTGCATATCTTTACCCTGAGGTCATGAATTATTACAGACATATTGCATTATGTATTGACACATTGGATGAAGGAACTGAATGCATTGTTGCTAAGTTTGCAGATGACACAAAGATAGTTGGCAGGTCAGGTAGTGTAGAGGGAATGGGGAGGTTGCAGAAGGACTTGGCAGTTGGAATACAATGTGAAAAAGTGTGCAGTTTTCCCATTTTGTACGAAGAATAGGTGCATACACTATTTTCTAAACAAGGAAAGGCTTTGGAAATCTGAAACAGAAAGACTTGGAACACCTAGTTCAGGATTCTCTTAAGGGTTAACATGCAGGTTCAGTTGACAGTTAGGAAGGAAAATGCAATGTTTGCATTCATTTCAGAGGGCTAAAGTACAAGAGCAAGAGATGTGCTGCTAAGGCAGTATAGGACTCTGGCCAGACCATATTTGAAATATTGTGAGTAGTTTTGTGTCCCACACCTCAGGAAGGAAATGCTGGCGTTGCTGGCAGAGAAGGTTACAAGAATGATCCCGATGATGTAGGGCTTGTCAGATGAAGAGCGGTTGAAGACTCTGGGTCTGTACTCAATGGAGTTTCAAAGAACAAGGAGGGGATCTGATTGAAACTTGCAGAATACTAAGAGGCTGGATAGAATGGACGTAGAAAAGATGCTTCCACTAGTAGGAGAGACAAAGACCCAGGGGCACATCCTCAGAGTGTAGGGGCAACCCTTTTCTTTGGTCTGATAGCCATGACTCTGCAGAACTCATTGCTGCAGAGGGACGTGAAGGCTAAGTCATTTAAGACAGAGATAGGTTCGCAATTTTTGCGAAGATTTGTAGCTCAGGTTGATGATAAGTATGTAAGTTAGCTCACTGAGCTTGAAGGTTTATTTTCAGACATTTCATCACCATACTAAGTAACATCATCAGTGACAGTGTCTGGTGAAGCAGTGGTGGTATGCCCTACCTCTCTATTTGTAGGTCTTGGATTTTTAAGATGGGTGATGTCATTTCCAGTTTGTAATTGGAAAGGGAATCAAGGGTTATGGGGAGAAACCAGGAAAATGGGATCGAGGAACATAGCAGCCATGATCAAGCAGCAGAGCAACCTTGATGGGCCAAATGGCCTAATATATCTATGGTTGAAAAACAAGTGATTCTGATTTTTGAATTCCTCCAGGGAGAGATAGTGTTCCTCCATATCTCCCAGATTCTCAATTCTGTTACTTGAACATCCCAATGTTAATTGATCCATCACTGGTAGTTTTGCTATCTGGGCTGTCTGGGCTGCATGCTGTGGAGTTGTCTTAGTCCAACACATTATATATTTATTAAGCCAACAAACAATCCAGGTCTTTTTCAATATATAATTTCAGTTACATCACACTGTAAACTTTTGCTATAAATTCTGTGTCTTAAAATCTTATTCTCCACAACCACCTGATGAAGGAGCAGCGCTCTGAAAGCTAGTGCTTCCAAATAAATCTGTTGGTCTATAGCCTGGTGTTGTGTGATTTTTAACTTAGCCAGCTATGAAGAAAGGCTGGATAAGCTCATGATTTGGAGATGCCGGTGTTGGACTGGGGTGTACAAAGTTAAAAATCACACAATAGCAGGTTATAGTCCAACAGGTTTAATTGGAAGCACACTAGCTTTTGGAGCACTGCTCCTTCATCAGGTGGTTGTGGAGGACACAGTTGTAAGACACAGAATTTACAGCAAAATTTTACACAGTGTGATGTAACTGAAATTATACATTGAAAAATACCTTGATTGTTTGTTGAGTCTTTCATCTGTTTGAATACCATGATCGTTTCACTTCTTTCATGTATAAATCACAAAACTTTTTTTTTAGAAGTTGCATTCTCAGGTTAACTGTAACAATTGGTGTTAGCTGGACAATATGTTGAAGGTGTTAAGCCACACGTGTTCTCTATCTGTGCCATAATGTTTAGGCTGATTCTAATCTAAATAGAACAAGGGGCCACAATTTTAAAGTGAAAGGCAAGAGGTTTATGGGAGAATTTGAGGAAATATTATTTTCACTCAGAGGATGGTGGAAGTCTTCAGGGTAACTGAGGCAGAAAATCTCACAACCTTTAAAAGTACTTGGATGATCAACTGAAGTGTCATAACATTCAAGGCTGTGGGCCTTGACAATTCCAGATAATGGGGACTGGTGTGGATGTCAGCCTATTTTTGATGGTACAGACTCGATGGGCCGAAGCACCTCATCTGCACAGTATAGTTCTATGAATCGGTAACCTAAACTTCTCCACCCTCCCTCAGCCCTCAGGGCCTACCTGATTGTCAAGCTAACGTGACTTTAAGCGTTTCAGTCCCAAACACAATCTTCCCTTAGATGCTTCAACATTAAATCTTGGTTTGATAAGTGAAGCGTCACTGACCTCGAAACACTGACTTTGTCTTCTCTTCACGGATGCTGCCGGACCTGCTCCGTTTCTCCAGCAATTTCTGTGTCTGTTTATTTCAGATCCGCATTTTTTTTTCCCTCTCAGTTTTAATTTTGTTTGATGATCCCCCCTCGGAGCGCCCTGACACTTTTCTCTTGGTTGACTGGGGCAGTGCGACTTGTCATTGAGCGACCTCACCAAGATGGCGGACGGCATTACCCATCCCGGCCCGGCCCCCAACGAAATAGCCACCAACCGCCCTTCCGGGTGGGGGGGTGAGGTCATCGCGCGCCCTCTCTCTTCACCTCCCCCCACCCCCAATTCAAACACGCTCCAGGGAGTGCGCGTGCGCAGCGGGGAAGGGGCGGCCCCTTTTAGAGAACAAACGCCCTCGTCAAAAGTCGGCGGATAGAAATCGGCTAAAAGGGTCGGGCGCAGTTAACGATCTCGCGCGCTATTTTCCAATAGATTTACACAGAAAGAGGGAAAGCATAAGTTTCACAAACAAGAGTCCCAGCTGAGATTGACAGGGGGAGGGGCGGATTTTATGAAGTAAACCCGTGTCCGTTTGCCGCCCCGGGGGCTTTTTTTTTTAAATTTTATTTAGTGTGTTGTGAGGGGAGGCCTGAGGCCTAGGCGGTGAGTAGGCCGCTGCCGGCGCCGTTGGGCAGGCAGAGCAGAGCGGAGCCCGGCCTGGGGGCGCAGCTGACCACACGGAGGACATGGCGGCTAATTTCGACGTCCAGAAGCAAGAAAGCTGGTATTTCGGGCCGATGAGGCGGGACCAAGCCGTCTCTCTGCTGCAGGGCCAGAAGCACGGCACTTTCCTGGTGAGGGACAGTCGCACCATCCCAGGGGACTACGTGCTGAGTGTCAGCGAGAACTCCAAAGTGTCCCATTATATCATCAACAGCCGGCAGCAGCAAGGCCCAGGCCCCGGGCCCGGCCGTTACCGCATTGGCGACCAGGAGTTCGAGCACTTGCATGGCCTGCTGGAGTTCTACAAGATCCACTACCTGGACACTACCACCCTGCTGGAGCCTGTCCACAGGCCCAACGCCTCGTACATGCCTGCCAACAGCGTCCCGCCCGAGGAGGCCCACTTCGTCCGAGCCCTCTTCGACTTCCCCGGCAACGACGAGGAAGACCTGCCGTTCCGCAAGGGCGACGTGCTCCGTATCCTGGACAAGCCCGAGGATCAGTGGTGGAACGCGCAGAACGGCGAAGGCCGCTGCGGCATGATCCCCGTGCCTTACGTGGAGAAGTGCCGGCCCAGCTCGCTGCTCGGCCCGGCGAACAGCCCCGAGGGCGGCCCGGCGGCGGCGGTGGGGGCGGCCCAGCACCAGCCGCCGTCGGGGCTTGGCGGAGTCGGGCAGCCCGAGTTCGGGCCCTATGCCCAGCCCAGTGTCAGCGCCTCGCTGCCCAACCTCCAGAACGGGCCGGTGTATGCCCGGGCCTTCCAGAAGCGAGTCCCCAATGCCTATGATAAGACAGCCCTGGCCCTGGAGGTAGGTATATCCTCGTTCATTCTGTTGCCTCCCCCCTTCAGCAGTGGCCCTCTCATGCCTCAGCTTGGTCGCTACACTCATGGATGCAATGGCAACTCACTGAAGAGGCTGAATAAAATCGATGACGAGTACTATCAAGAATAAGAACTCTCCGTATTCTGCCCAAGTTTAAAAGAAAAGTCCGGTTGGACTTGAAACGTTAAGGTTTTCTCCAGGTGTTACCAGGCTTGCTGAGTTTCTCTAGCACTTTGTTTTTTTTTTATTTCAAGTTTCTAGCATCACGGTTTGTTTTTATTCAGCCTGAACATCTGACCTGGATTAGTATTGAGTTTTTACTTCACATTCTTGTTGGGTTCAGTGGTTAGCACTGCTGCCTCACAGCGTCAGGGGCCCAGGTTCGATTCCAGCCTCGGGCGACTGTCTGTGGGGAGTTTGCACATTCTCCCCGTGTCTGCGTGGGTTCCCTCCGGGTGCTCCGGTTTCCTCCCACAGTCCAAAGATGTGCAGGTTAGGTGAATTGGCCATGCTAAATTGCCCGTGATGTTAGGTGTATTAGTCAGAGGAAAATGGGTCTGGGTGGTTATTCTTTGGAGGGTCGATGTGGATTTGTTGGGCTGAAAATCCTATTTCCATACTGTAGGGAATCAAGTCTAATCATGTCAAGTAACTTGGGATGTTGAGGGTGCTACATCAATATTTGTGCAGTGTTGAAAAGGAAGCTGAGATTGTTCTATTTAAAAAATGAAAGTTATGGGGCATCTGGTGTCTTTGCTTAAAACATCACAAGGCACAGTGCTGTTATTAGATATGGTTTGAAATGTCACTTGAACTGATGTTAGAACAGGTGACTATTTTTGTTAGAAGTGAACTTAAAAAGGATAATGTTTGGGAGGGAGATGGATTCCAGAGTTTTAGGCATCAACTGCTGATGGCACAACCACCAGTAGTGGGCCAATTAAAATTAGGAACAAGCAAAATGCCAAAATTATGAATCTGGTTTGTTGAACTGGAGAAGCTTGTAGGAATCTGACAGTGATGCTTTGGACAGGTTTGAACACTAGGCACAATTTTAAAATTAAAGCATAATCTGAAGAAACTGGGGCTTTTTTTCTCATGCAGGAAAGATTTAAGGAGGGGTGTGACATCGTGTTTAAAACTCAAATAATTTGGGCAGGCTAGACAAGGATGAAACTATTTCCATGTCAGAAAGATCTGGAACCAGACAGTTTAAAAATCTCTCAACACCAAGTTATAGTCCAACAGGTTTATATGGAAGCACTAGCTTTTTGGACACTGCTCCTTCATCAGGTGGTTGTGGAGTATAAGATCATGCACCCAGAATTGGCTATAAATTCTGAGAGTGATCTTAACCTTCACATCACCTGATTAAGGAGCGGCACTCCGAAAGATAGTGCTTCTAAATAAACCTGTTGGACCATAGCCTGGTGTTGTGATTTTTTTTAACTTCATCCACCCCAGTCCAATACCGGCATCCCCAAGTCACGCAACCAGAAAGTACTAATTTATAGCTGTTGTCAGCGGACCAATGGGGGAGGTGAGATTTTTAATGGCAAATTATAATATAGAATGTGAAAGAGTGGAAATAAAGACATTATCCATTTCCACTTTGGAACCAATAAATATCTGGAAACGAGGCAAGGAATGATGGCGTTGGCCTGGGGAGATGAGTTGGATAGGTCTTTTAGACTGCTGGAAAGGGCTTAATGGTCATTTTCTGTTCAGGTGGTATTCTGTGGTATTGGGATGAGGGCCTTCAGTTGGGGAGATTGGAAGTATTGAAATTGCCTCTTTGGAGCATGATGGGCTAAGTGGCAACTTTCAACCAATTTGTTTGTAGGTGGTGAAAAGTTTCATTTGTAACCAGAGGGCATAGATTGAAATAATTGGCATGCTAGCAAGTTATGCTCTGGAATGCAGTACCTAAGGCTATAGTGAAGATGGATTTTGCATTTTTATACTACCGTTTGTCAAGTTGCTAGGAAATATTTTTTGAATAATTTTTCCTTTAACATGGGAAGTTGTGACCACCAATTTGCACACCACATGATTCGCAAACAGCACTGAGACAAATAAGAAGATAATCTGTTGAGAATTAAGTATTGTTCCAAGAAGCCAAGGAGAGAACTTCATACTTTTAAAGAGCAAGGTTGACCTAGATTTAGATTACTTAGTGTGGAAACAGGCCCTTCGGCCCAATAAGTACGCACCACCCCTCCAAAGAGCAACCCACCCAGACCCTGAGACAGCAGGGTTGGCTTGGGAAGAGGTTTACAGAAACAACATGTCTTCAGTGCATTGTGTAGGAGCTGGGATGTTGTCATGTGCCTGTGCAGGACATTGGTCAGGCCACTTTTAGAATACTATATGGAAAACTACAAGACATAGGTTTAAAGTGAGAGGGAAACGATTTTAAAAAAGAGCTGAAGGAGACTTTTTTTTCATGTAGAGGTTTGTGCATGTATAGCATGAGCTGCCAGAGGAAGTGATGGAAGCTGGTACAATTTATAACATTTAAAAGGCACCTGGATGGGAATATGAATAGGAAGGGTTTGGAGTGATATGGGCCAAATGCTTGCAAGTAGGACTAGGTGAGATTGGGATATTTGGTTGGCATGGATAAGTTGGACTGAAAGGTCTGTTTCTGTGGTGTGTGTGTGTCAATCATGTAAAATGTCAAATTAACTGGCAAAAATCAAGATACAAAGAAGTAGAGAGGAATGATGACTGAAAGCTTGGTTAAAGATGAGTTTTAAGTAGCATTTTTTTAAAAATAGTGTCAAAGGAGCTAATGAATGGAGAAATTGAGTTTATGGCCTGGCAGCTGAAGGCACAGCTGTCAAGTTAGAACACAGCAAGTGAGAGTTGGGGGGAGGGAAAATTCTTGATTGGTCTGAGAGCTGGAGTAGTTACAAGGATAGAGAGACAATGTTCAAACAACTTGGGTATAGACAATAAATGCGGATCTACTTCGTTGCTTGCATTCAACTGAAACACACACCATACAGCAGTGAGACAAGCATTTCAGAATTGAGGTGTAGGTTACCAGAATAACTAAAGTGCCTTAATTTTCTGTGAAGAGATGAGCGAAGTGGAAATGCTGTCATCTATTGGAGGGATGTTAAACGAAGGTAACTGCCTGTCGTAATGGAACACTTGGTGTTCTCTGCTCATGAAATGCATTGGTGGACACTGCTATTTCACACTGTGGTAGCTGTAATGCAGATAAAATGGTAACTGTTTTGGGCACAGCATGTTCCTGCAAGCAGCCTTGATGAATGATCATTTCACTTAATTTATTCCCTCAATATTGGAAAACAATGAAAGACTTGTGGCTCTATTTCTATATCCACAAAAATTGCAAGGCTGGACTTATATTTGATTTGAATGTTCCCTCTGATTCCATTACAACTTAGGGTCAAAGTTCTTAGTGTCTTTGCCAGTATTCCTCCCTTAGCCAACACAGAGGGGGAGTGGGATATGGTTTCCATGGCTTAAGGTTGGCACTGAATAGTTTGTCTTAAGACACTTACTAGTATTGTAAGCAAAGTATTTGGCAAACCTGCTTTTTCCTCACATGAGGATACCAAAGAAAAAGGGGTGTTAAGGGGTGCAAAAAGATGCGTTCTAATTGTTGAGAGTAATCAAGATGTACTTTGGTTTCCTGAAGCTTTCCAGTTTAGTTAATACTGTGACTCCGAATTAAAATGCAAGCTTTTTATGTGACAGTTTGTCAAGATTGCAACCAAAAGTTGTTTTTATTAAAATAGATATTGAAATATTAAGAATAAAGTCAGGGTCTAAATCACACTTGTGCATTAGCAACATTGGTACTGGGAAGAAGTCCCTGAACTTGTCGCATGATATAGAATGTTTTGCATGACATTTTCAATGCAGATCTCCATAATTTGTGCAACTCCATTAAATTTTGGCCCAGTCAGTTGAAACTCAAGCAGACTAGTGTTCTTAGAAATATTAAACCAAGGCCTATCTCGGATTAAAAAATCTTGGGGCCCTATTTGAAGTGAGCAGAAGAAACTCCTGGCGTGCTGCTCACATTCATTCTGCAACCATTGCCATCAAAACCCATTACTTATTTTTTCAGTTGTTTTGGAATTTAATTACAGTAAACTTCAAATATAATTGGAACAATGTTATACTTCAAAAGAAAATGTTTGTTATTTTGACCTGCCTATGCTTTTAGATGCTCATTGAGTTTGAGCTGAATAGGCCAGGATAATTCTGGTTTGGGTTGGAGGAGGGGGAAAGTGACCAGTGATTCTGCTCCACTTCGTGAACTTTATCCACCTGATTTTCTAGGAGTATCAGGTGAGTACAGGATTTGCATTGGCTGAACAACCATCACAAATCAGTAGTCTGACAACATTCGTCATCCAGCCTTTCATCAGCAATCTTCTGAGAGGTGTAGCATTGTTAATAACAATGTACTTGTTCGTATTTAATTATAATTGCAAATAGAATATGCTGGTTGATGAAGCAGCAGACCTCTCTGTGCTCCATGAAGGATTTTGGGATGTTACAATCATGAATATTGTTCTTTTGATTTCATGTTTTAATTCATTTGAGTTTAGATTATCTTGTTTATGCTTTGTAACTGACTATTGAAAAGTTTGCACGTACTTATTAACAACCCTTCAATTAACTATTTAGTCAGGAATCAAAACTTGGCACATGTTTCTGGAACAGTAACTTTATTAACTGCAAACAGCCCATTATTTTAAAGTAGAAAGGCATGTAAATTTGGATGATGAAAGATTGTGCAATCGTATTTCATTCACAGATTAATAGTTTGCATGCCATCTCTCTCACTTTCCTTTTGAAGATTGCTGCAAGGTCTTTGATAACACAATCAAATCCCAAACTTAATTGAGTACTGCCTTTCTGTAATTCAAGTAAAATCATAAGGTGGCTAAACCAATAAATGTATTAGAACAGAAATGCTTTCATATTTCACTTCTACTGAAATGGACTAACGTGAAAAAGGGTCCAAAGTTTTAATCGTTACATATTTTAGTTACTAAAACTTGAGTAATTATTAGATGTGGTGATTCAAGCGTGATAAAAGGTGATGCATTGCCTGAGGTCTGATGGCTGGTAACTGGAAAATGACATCTGTTTATGAAACTACCTAACATAAAAAAAATTTCCTTTTATAGTAAATTCTGGCCCAAGGTTGTGTCTTCCTCTTGGAATGCTGTGGAGTTTGCAATAAATATCAGTTGAGTTTCTATAGATCTTGTGATCCTTTGAGAAATCAAGTATTTGTAATTTAGTTTCAGGTATTCTTAATTGAATTAGAAGTGAGGCTGTAGATTTCAATCTTATCACTTAGTAATTTTCAGCATGGTGTTTGAAATTTGAGGTAGAAATAATATATTTATCTTTCAACATCCACGCATATGAAGAACAAGATAAAAGTTTGAGGAAAATGTAAAAGATTGGCTTCACAAATGTATTGATTTTGCTCTAAACTTCCCAAGTTCTTGTGTGCTAACACTAAAATATGCAGGGCAGCGCATGCTGAAGTCAGTATGCTGTTGCGATAACATTTCAGCTGAAATTGAGTTCCAGTGGCAGATCTATAATCGTCAATTTGCATTACAAAATTCAGAATGTTCTTTTAAAGCATGACGTGAAGTTGAAAAAAACCACGTCCAAAATTGGGTCTGTTTCACGGCTTGGGTAGACATGCAGGAAGTGAATTTCAGTTGTCTTCGCTAAACTGTCTTATTGTGATACTTGGTGTGATAAAGAGGGCTAAAGGAAGTTCATGTGGTGGCATGGTCTAGTGTGATTTGAAAACAGGTCATTGAGCTCAGGAGTGATGGGTGAATGAGACTTTGCTGCCTGTCCCAATATGCATCGACATTTGTATAACTTCAGGATTACAAAGGGTAGAATATAGAAGGCTCTCCAGGAGTGCAGTTGCATAATTTGAGTTTAGGGATAGCAAAACATAGATGACAGTTTCAACAGTAGAAGAGCCGAGGCTGTGACAAATTTGCATGTTAATTTTCTGAAAATAGCTAGTCTGTATGACAGTGTAGATATAGATGAAAGCTTGTATTGCAATATCTGTAATCTGCAGCAAAATTGTTATGTGGTAGTCCCATTTTGAAGCAAGATGATCAAATTCAATTCCCAGATTGGA
Source organism: Chiloscyllium punctatum (assembly GCF_047496795.1). Taxonomy (NCBI): domain Eukaryota; kingdom Metazoa; phylum Chordata; class Chondrichthyes; order Orectolobiformes; family Hemiscylliidae; genus Chiloscyllium; species Chiloscyllium punctatum. The sequence continues at coordinate 94,095,473 of NC_092757.1, read as the reverse complement.
GTTGACCATTTATAGCTCCTATTTGAAATACTGGTGTCATTGGGGAGGCGATGACAGTGATATTATTATTGGATAGCTTGTTCAGAGACCCAGTTAATGTTCTGGGGACTTGGGTTCAAATCCACAGCAGGTGTTAGAATTTGAATTACATAAAAATCTGGGCTGAACGATACAATGATGACCATAAATCCATTGCTGGGGGAAAACCCACTTGGTTCACTAATGTCCTTTCGGGAAGGAAAGTGTCATCCTTAGCTGATCCGGACTACATGTCACTCCAGACCCATAGCAGTGTGGATAACTCCAACTGCTCTCTGGGCAGTTAAGGATAGGCAATAAATGCTGGCCTGGCCAGTGAACCTCTCATCGCACTAATGAATTTTAAAAAGCTAATTTGTGGGGGAGGGAGGAAGATGCCAAAAGTCAAATAAAATTTAACTATTGGAAATTAGTCTAATGTAAAACAAATTTCATTGCTTTTGGGTGAAATCAATTTTACATTTCCTGTCTGGATATCTTATCAGTGGGGGACAATAAACTTCAAGCGTGATTTGCCCATGCTTTTTGTTTAGTCTTCCTGGGTACTGCAAGCTGACACGATCCCCATGTGAGACTCCCCTTCACTTATGATCTGTGGATCTAGAACAGAGATTTATTCATGGAGTTCCTCCTGGATTCAATGGCATTATTACAATGCTGACTTCTGCTTAGGAGCATTCAGGGGCATCACAGGAAGGGCTTTTCTTTTCCTTTGGATGGATTTTTGAGAGTCGGATGTGAGTTCTGTTCCACTGCCATACTAAAGCTGTTCTTGTTAAAGTCACAAATTATAATCTGTGTGTCAGGGGTAATGGGCTGGAAATAGAGCCCTGCCACTCCAAGTCGTCATCAAACTTAACTTCAAAGTATGAAAGTCTCCATTTTACCAGTCTGTCAGACCCAAGTTAACAGAAAATAGGCCACGTTTTTGTACTAAATAAGATTACTATTTATCACAGTCAAGATTTTAACCCCAATTAGACAACTATGAACTTTCAGCATATCTCTACCAGTAAAAACTCCAAACCCCTTCTAAAAATCTCCCTAAGTGAAAGGGAAAGTTGGAGGGGAAAAAACTGGCAAAGCATTTAAGGTGTCCTGTCCAGTATTTGCCAAGGTGATCCTAGTGCTTGCCAGGATTTTCTGTTCTTCAATCCTTTTTCCCTCTCCAGGTACGAATGCTCATTGTCATGTTTCGAGACTAAAGTGTGCTTTCATCACACACTCCTGCCATTATTAGAACTGCATATTTCAATAACAAAATGTTGTCCGACTCTGCTTCAGGCTTCGCTTTTTTACTTTTGAAGATCTCATCCACATTTAGTCATGCAGCATGGAAACAGACCTTTGGTCCAACTTGTCCACATTGACCAGATATTCTAGATTAACCTAGTCCCATTTGGCCCATATCCCCCTCAACCCTTTCTATGTGTACACCATCCAGATACCTTTTTAAATGTTGTAATTGTACCAGCTTCCACAACTACCTCTGGCAGTTCATTCCATACGTGCACCAACCTCTGCATGAAAAAGTTGCCTTTTTAAGTTCCTTTTAAATCTTTCTCCTTTTCACATTAAACCTAATGCCCTCTAGCTTTGGACTTCACTATCTGGAGGTAAAAACCTTGACTATTCACCATATTCATAGAGATGTATAGCATGGAAACAGACCCTTCGGTCCAACTCATCCATGTTGACTAAATGTCCTAATCTAACCTAATCCCATTTGCCAGTACTTGGCCCATATCCCACTAAATCTTTTGACATTTCTTTTAAATATTGTAATTGCTGCTAGCTTCAGATTTGACTGGTGTAATGCATTTTTTTTCTTTTTTCACTCGTGGGCTGTGGGCATCGCTAGCCGGCCAGCATTTATTGCCCATCCATAGATGCCTTTGAGAGAGTGGTGGTGAGCTGTCTTGAATTGTTGCAGTTCATACTCAAATTCTGTCATCTATGAATGTGAGATTGTGCAAAACTCTGTCCTTGTCCTAAATTAGACTGCACTTGCTAACCATATTGGCTTCTTAGAAAGCAATGTCTTGAATTTAATGTTCTTTGTGTTGCTTGACTACTGTCTCAAATCTCTTACAATCCTGAAGCCTCCAATATTTGTACTTGATTAATTCTGACCTCTTGTGCATCCTGAGTTTGGTAGCTCTACCCATTGGTAGTTGCTTGGGACTTAAGTTATGGAATTCCTTTCCTAGCCCCTTCCACGTTTTTTGCTTTAGTTTTCTCCTTTTAAGTTGCTGCATTATATCTTCTGCTTTGACCAAGCTTAAGCTGATCTGTCCTAGTTCCCATCTAGGATCAAAATACTTTGAATCCTGAATAGGTCAAGGGGTATGGGAATGTTGTGGGAAATTGCAATTGTGTTAGAAGGTTGGTTGTGACATGGTTGAATGTTGGTACAAGTTCGAGATGCCAAGTGACACATTTATGCTCTCATTTCCATTTTGCAGCAATTGGAGACTTTGTCCCTCACCCAGACACCCTATCTAATGAGGAAATAGAGATATGCCTTTTCTGATTAAAAGTCAATATCTATGTATGTTCTTAAGTGTGAAAGAGGTGCATAATGAAACTGTTTGTGATGGAAGGTTAGAGAGCAGGAGATATTAGATGGGAGTGTAAAGAATGAGGCTCAGCAAGACCATGTGGATGATAAAATGCCAGCAGGAATTGGGAGTGTAACAGCTAAGCTGAATAGCTATTGTATATCTTGCTCATGAGTAACAGCACAAGGGATCAGCTGGGAGTCAGTTTATAATAACTGGGTATCAGTAAACAGATCCTTCAAATAGAATGTCAACATATTTTGGAACTTTTATTGGAGGAGATGGAATAATTTAAGTTTTAAATGAAAAGGGGCAACTTTGGCTAAAGTTCCTGGGTATTAGTATAGAACTAGAGACTGGTTGTTCCTGTAGTTTAAATGACTACATGGTTTTTAAAAAAAAATTTCCCCTCAAACAGAATATACCTGGTGCATTGATCTGAGCCACTAGCCACTGTAGCGTGTTTAAAGTAGCTGTTTGACTGCTTATCATTTATTGATTCTGTTTTATCACAATGGGCAAACTGGTCAAAAGCCATCAACTGGCAGTGAGTTTTTCAGTCATGCAGATGTTTGAGAATATAATGACTCACAGCAAAGTTATGTCCCAGTGGGGAAGAAGGATTCTAGGAAGAGGATAAGCTGACTGTGTGCATAACGAAGGAAGTTGAGGCTAGTATCAAATTGATAGGGGGAATAAAAAGGTACAATGGGGCAAAGACTAAAAAAGTTGAAAAACCAACATCAATGACCAAAGGAAGAAAGTTAATAAATTGGAGCAAACCAACAAAGTAATATAAATTTTTTTTAAATATGTAAAAAGGAACAGAGGCCAAAGAGAACACAGACCCCTCTGACAATGAGGAGGGGGGTGTTGAATAATACTTTGCATCAAAAGGAGAATCGACATTTTGGGCATCAGCCCTTCCTGAAGGGCTGATGCCTGAAACGTCGATTCTGCTGCTCCTTGGATACTGCCTGACCTGCTGTGCTTTTCCAGCAACACTTTCAGCTCTGATACTCCAGCATCTGCAGTCCTCACTTTCTCCTCCAAATACTTCACATCAGTCTAATGGGACTAATGGTCGATAAGTCCCCTGGACCTGATGGGTTGCATCCCAGAATTTAAGGAAGCAGCTATGGAGGTAGTGGATGCACTGATTGTAAACTTCCACAAATTCTTAGATTCTGAAAAAGCCCAATAGGATTGGAAAACTTCCATTGTAAGGCCCTATTTCATAAAAGGTACACAAAATAAAGTAACTTAGCTTAACATCTCTCATTGGGAAATTTTTATCATAAAAGGTGTAATTTAGAAATGTGTAATATAATCAAGCATAGCTTCACAAAGGAGAAGTCCTACCTGACACATTTCTTCCAGTTCTTTGAGCAGTTAACAAGCAAGTATGATGGATAAATGGGAGCTGGTGGATGTAACATCTTTTGATTGGCAAAAGCTGTTTGATCAGGTACTGTAAGTAAAGCTGTTTTAAGATTGGTGTTGGATAATAGACCGCCCTGTGGCCCAACATTTCCACACACCACCTCCCCCCCCCCCCCCCCCCCCCCCCCCCCCCGCGCTCTCTCTCTCGCGCGCGTGCTCTCTCTTCACCGCCGCTCCCTCTCTCTCTCTTCACCGCCGCTCCCTCACCACCAGACACCTGGAGGAAGAACGCCTCATCTTCAGCCTCGGAACACTTCAACCTCAGGGCATCAATGTGGACTTCAACAGTTTCCTCATTTCCCCTTCCCCTACCTCACCCTAGTTCCAAACTTCCAGCTCAGCACTGTCCCCATGACTTGTCCTACCTGCCTATCTCCTTTTCCACCTATCCACTCCACCCTCTCCTCCTTGACCTATCACCTTCATCCCCTCCCCCACTCACCCATTGTACTCTATGCTACTTTCTCCCCCTCCCCACCCCCAGCTTATCTCTCCACGCTTCAGGCTATCTGCCTTTATTCCTGATGAAGGGCTTTTGCCCGAAACATCGATTTCGCTGCACCTTGGATGCTGCCTGAACTGCTGTGCACTTCCAGCACCACTAATCCAGAATCTGGTTTCTAGTATCTGCAGTCATTGTCTATTGGGTAAAAACAATAGGTGCAGGAGTAGGCCATTCTGCCCTTTGAGCTTGCACCACCATTCATTATGGCCATGGCTGATCATCTTCGACCAGTATCCTGTTCCTGCCTTATCTCCATAACCCTTGTTTCCACTATCCTTGAGAGCTCTATCCAACGCTTTCTTAAACAAATCCAGAGACTGGGCCTCCATTGCCTTCTGGGGCAGAGCATTCCACACACAGCCACCACACTCTGGGTGAAGAAGTTTCTCCTTATCTCTGTCCTAAATGGCCTACCCCTCATTTTTAAGCTGTGTCCTCTGGTTCGGGACTCACTCATCAGCAGAAACATGCTTCCTGCCTCCAGAGTGTCCAATCCTTTAATAATCTTATACATCTCAATCAGATCCCATCTCAGTCTTCGAAACGCAAGGGTATACAAGCCCAGTCGCTCCAATCTTTCAACATAAGATAGTCCTGCCATTTAAGGAATTGACCTCTTGAACCTAGCTGCACTCCCTCAATAGCCAGAATGTCTTTCCTCAAATTTGGAGAGCTGAAAATGTGTTGCTGCAAAAGCGCAGCAGGTCAGGCAGCATCCAAGGAACAGGAGAATCGACGTTTCGGGCATAAGCCCTTCTTCAGGAATGAGGAAAGTGTCCAGCAGGCTAAGATAAAAGGTAGGGAGGAGGGACTTGGGGGAGGGGTGTTGGAAATGCGATTGGTGGAAGGCGGTCAAGGTGAGGGTGATAGGCCGGAGTGGGGTGGGGGTGGAGAGGTCAGGAAGAAGATTGCAGCTTAGGAAGGCGGTGCTGAGTTCGAGGGATTTGACTGAGGCAAGGTGGGGGGAGGGGAAATGAGGAAACTGGAGAAATCATCTGAGTTCATCCCTTGTGGCTGGAGGGTTCCTAGGCAGAAGATGAGGCGCTCTTCCTCCAATTGTCGTGTTGCTATGGTCTGGCGATGGAGGAGTCCAAGGACCTGCATGTCCTTGGTGGAGTGGGAGGGGGAGTTGAAGTGTTGAGCAATGGGGTGGGTTGGGTTGGTTGGTTGGTCTGGGTGTCCCAGAGGTGTTCTCTGAAACGTTCCGCAAGTAGGCCAGAACTGCGCACAATATTCCAGGTGCGGTCTCACCAGGGCCCTGTACAGCTGCAGAAGAACCTCTTTGCTTCTATACTCGATCCCTCTTGTTATGAAGGCCAGCATGCTATTAGCCGCCTTCATTACCTGCTGTACCTGCATGCTTACCGTCATAGACTGGTGTACAATAACACCCAGATCTCTTTGTACTGCCCCTTTACCTACATTGATTCCATTTAGGTAGTAATCTGCCGTCCTGTTCTTGCCACCAAAGTGGATAGCCATACATTTATCCACATTAAACTGCATCTGCCATGCATCCGACCACTCACCTAACCTGTCCAGGTCACCCTGTAATCTCCTAACATTCTCCTCACATTTCACCCTGCCACCCAGCTTTGTATCATCAGCAAATTTGCTAATGTTACTATTAATACCATCTTCTATATCATTAATATATATTGTAAAAAGCTGCGGTCCCAGCACTGATCCCTGCGGTACCCCACTGGTCACCGCCTGCCATTCCGAAAGGGAGCCATTTATCACTACTTTGTTTCCTGTCAGCCAACCAATTTTCAATCCAAGTAAGTACTTTGTCCCCAATGTCATGTAGAGTATTAGCACGGCTAGAGGACTGCCTTTCAGTTCGACAGTTGGAATGAAGTTGATTTGATTTATTGTTGTCACATACCTGGGTACAGTGAAGCGTTTTGATTTGCGAGCAGTACAAACAGATCATAGCAAACAAGGACATATGGATCGTATGGTGCTTAGAACGAGGCATACAAGGTTCTGGCTGCACAGGTGGTGTACAAAGTAAGATGATCAGGATCTGCTAGGGCCACAGTCTGATATAGATTAATGAATTGGATGATGGAAGTACTAACGCTGTATTTGCAGATGACACAAAATAGGTAGGAAGACAAATGCTGACTATGACTGGATATAAACTGGTTGATTTTTGAGTTGACCGAAACTTGGCAGATGGAGAATAATGTGAGAAGATATGAAGTTTTGCACTGAGGCAGAATGAATTGAGCTGAATATCCTTCCAATGGGGGGAAAGACTGCAGAAACTTCACAGATGGATTTGGGGATCCTTCTGCTTGAATATCAAAAATTTAACATCTGAGTTCAACAGGTAGTAGTGATGGCATGCTGATAGCCTTTTATTCCAAAGGGAATGGAAACTTAAACTTAGACCCTTTTTGCTAAAATGAGACGAGGCATTTGTTAAACCACAGCTGGAATACAAAGAAGAGTAATGAGTCACTCATCTTAGGAAGTATACTGGCATTGGAAGCAGTCCAGAGAAGATTCACGATTTTGATTCTGAGGAGTGGTTGAATAGGTTGGGCCTGTGCTCATTGGAGTTTTGAAGAATTGAGATGACATTAATGAAGCATGCAAGAAATTTAGAGGATTTGATATGGTGAATTCAGAGAGGTGGATGCATGGTTGGGCAGTTGAGGGACAGAGACCTTGTTCTAAACAAGATATCCACTTAAAATAGATGAGGAAGATCTTTGGAATATAGATGTTAATTATTCTGTCACCTTTTAACAATTATTTGCATAATACTTGGTACTATTATAATGAGTTCATTTTTAATTTGCGTGACTTGCTAATTGCACCCAAATTAATAGGCATGATTTACCCATTTAAAGCAGCTGTAAGAAGCAAGACTCCCATTTGTAGTAATGAGTTATAAAACTGGGGGGTGGGGTGGTGGTGCTAATGACATGCTGATTTCTGTACTTTGTAGAATTGGGAAAATAGTTGCTGTAAATGGGGAAAATCAAACTATGACTTGGTTAAAGCCAATCTCTGAAATCTGGCCATTTCCTTCTACCCATTTGATTCAATAACTCAGACCCAGTTTCTGTTTCCTGTCCAGCTGCCCTTTTACAATCCGAGTAAAACAGCTGCTTGTAACAACACGCAAGAAGTACTGACTTCCCTATAAAAGGTTTACTGTATATGTTGCTTTTGTGTTATTGTGGATCGGGTATATTTATAGTGGGGGTGACTGCAACAGACACAAGACAACAGACTGGATCTCCTTCCAAAGCAATTTATGAATACTGTTATATCAAATTAATAACTAATCAAATGCAGGACATCTCCTGTGCTCTATTTACATCAAGCATGTCATTGGAGGCACCCTGGTAACTTGTATTATACTATAGTCGTGTTGAAGAAGTCCCTCCTGAGCATATGAATTTACTTGTTTTGTAATGAGGTGCTGTTACCAATGCCAATATGCTTTGTGTCGATTGTGTATATCTTGTGCATCCCTCCGGTTGGAGTTGAGGGTGGGGGGAGGAGTTGTGAATGCATTTCAGCAATACAACGTAATAGTTTGATATAAATTAAAATGCAGATTATCCATTAGCAAATTTTCTTGTGCTCTGAAAGGATTGCCAATCGTGTCGTGAAAGCATACCATTCAGTAACTTAAGGTTGGTGGCAAAGTACCTTCTGTTCAATTACAACCTGACTCTGCTTTCCTTTACAGAAATAAATTCCCTAAGTATAGACCTCCACTCAAATCTCAGTTGTCTGCTATTCATAACTTTTTCATACATAGCAGACACTAGTTTGTCTGAGTGAGAGTGAAGAACCTCTGTACGAATTTTACCAAAACAATTTATCTCCCTGCCTGAATCTTTTCTTGCATGGGGTGCCCTTTAACTCTTAACAATTGGACATTTTGTCAAATGATTTGTCTGCTTTATCCAATGACTTCCATAATTAGATCAGATATTGTTGCACAGCTAATTTCCTGTATAGCTTGATGTATAGCAGTTCAGATTCTTATTTACTCACAGTGGAGGGGCTCAGTGAATGGGGAAGGGCCTATGGAAGTGTGTTTGTATAGCATATTGTAACATATGCTATATTGTAGCCTGAGGGGTGATCTTATAGAGGTCTATAAAATCATGCGAGCCATAGATAAGGTAGATTGCCAATAGCTTTTCCCCATGGTTCAGGAGCCTAAAACTAGAAGACATGGGTTAAAGGTGAGAGGGGAGATATACAAAAGGATCCAGAGGGACTTTATTTTACAAAGAGGGTGGTGAGTATCTGGAACCATCTGCCAGAGTCAATGGTGGACAAAAGTACAATTTTGTCATTGAAGAAACATTTAGATCGGTACATGGATGGGATTGATGGATATGGGGATGTGGAAAGGAACCAAACATAGACAAATAGGGCTGACCTAATTGAGAAAACTGGGCAGTGTAGGCAAGTTGGGCATGCTGTAGACCTCTTTTTAAAAAAAAAAATTGTGGGCGGCACGGTGGCACAGTGGTTAGCACTGTTGCCTCACAGCGCCTGAGACCCGGGTTCAATTCCCGCCTCAGGCGACTGACTGTGTAGAGTTTGCACGTTCTCCCCGTGTCTGCGTGGGTTTCCTCCGGGTGCTCCGGTTTCCTCCCACAGTCCAAAGATGTGCAGGCCAGGTGAATTGGCTATGCTCAATTGCCCATAGTGTTAGGTAAGGGGTAGATGTAGATGTAGGGGTATGGGTGGGTTACGCTTCGGCGGGGCGGTGTGGACTTGTTGGGCCGAAGGGCCTGTTTCCACACTGTAAGTAATCTAATAAAATCTAATCTAATCTAATAGCAAGGCATTATGAGCTCTAGTAAATTTGGAACCATTGGTTATCAGGTGGAAAATTCTCTTGTTGGAATCATACCTAGTACACAAATGGTCATGATTATCGGTCAGTCTCCTCCACTCCAGGACATCTGTTCAGGAGTTCCTCGTGGTTGTATCCTCGGCTCAACCACCTTCAGCCCCTTCATTGACCTTCTCTTTACCATAAGGTCAGAAATGGGGTGTTTGCCAATGATTGTATAATATTCAGCATCATTTGTGACCCCTCAGACATTGAAGCAATCAATGTTGAAATGCAGCAAGATCTGGACAATATCCAGGCTTGGGATGACAAGTGGCAAGTAACATATGCACCACATGCCAGACAATGACTACCACCAATATGAAACAGTCTTGACATTCACTGGTGTTGCTATCACTGAATCCCCACTAACAATGTCCTTTGGGTTACCATTGACCAAAATCTCAACTGGACTCATCATGTAAATGCAGTCACTGCAAAAGCAGGTCAGAGGCTAGGAAAACTGCAGTGAGTAACTCAACTCCAGACTTCCAAAGCAAGTCCACCATCTACAAGGCATAAGTCAGGATTGGTGGCACTTCAACAGCACACAAGCTTGACACCATCCAGGCCAAAGCAGCTGCTTGATTTGCGCCACATCCACTCCCTCGTTCCCAGACACTCAACAGCAGTGTGTGCCACCTATGAGATGCATTGCAGAAATTTTCCCAAGATCCTTAGACTGTACCTTTCAAACCTACTACCATTTCCACATAGAAGGACAGGGCAGCAGATATATGGGAGCACCACCCCCTGCAAGTACTTTTCCAAGCCACTCACCATCCTGAGTTGGAAATATATTCTCATTCCTTCACTGCCTCTGGGTCAAAATCCTGGAATCCCCCCATAAACAGCATTGTGGGTTAACCCACAACAGGAGGACTATATTGATTCAAGAAGCCAGCTCACCCCTACCTCCTCAGAGCAGCTAAGGACAGGCAATAACTACGAAAGTCAGGAGCCCCTTCTCTGCAGCAGTCCCCACTTAGTACACGAAGAATGTGTCAGGCCAAATTCATGCACATGCCTCTGAAGCAAAACTTAAGCCCATGTAATTGTTCTAAATTGCAGGCATGATGTCACAATCATTATCTTAAACAGTAGTTAGTCAGCCATCCAGCATGTTGGCCTGCTCTGCCATTCTACAAAATCATAGCTGATCTAATCTTGGCCTCCACACCACTTTTTGATTATTCCCCATAACCCTCCAATTCCTTTTCATAGAGCTGCAATCCCCTTGTTTGATAGTCTTAATTACAAAACACAGAAACAGACCCTTCAGTCCAACCAATCCACATCGACCATGTTGCCCCTTATATCCTTTCTAAATCTTTCTCCTCTCACCTTTAAAATGTATGCTCCCTATTTTTGAACTCCCACTCCATGGAAAAGACCTTTGTCATTCACCTTATCAATGCCCATCATGATTTTATAAAACCTCTACAAAGTCACCTCTCAACTTCCTATGCTCCAGTGAAAACAGTTCAAGCCTATCCAGTCTATTTTTATATCTCAACCTTTTATTCCTGGCAACATCCTGGTAAATCTTTTCTGCAAACTGACCAGTTCAATATTGTCTTTGCTATAACAGGGTGACTAACCTTTTGTCCTGCATCCATGTTCAAATCAATGTATTTGCAATCGAAATATGCTGACGCAGTTCCCTCCTTGTTCCATCTGCAAACTAGATGCTTACCTACCCATTCTAAAGTTTGGTCAATATTGTAACCAAATCTAATTTTTAAGTCTTCCTTAATTTATGTTCCAATCTGTCAAACCATCTGTTACCTATCTTCTGTAAAATTGTCTTAATTTCATTGACTTGTATTTCAAGTTTCATAACTTTTTTTAATTTAAAAAAATGCAATTTAGAGCTGTTTCTTGATTAAAATTGCTGTGGAATTAGCAGTGTGGAACACAAATTTAACTTCTGACGGTTTTAAACAGAATTTTGGAAGTGTCACTTGGAGCCAGACTTTAATCGAATGATAATTTAGGAAGTGACTAGATTATGATTTAGAGTGTGACACTAAAAGCTGTGCCATTAGGAAGGATGAAACTGGTAGCTAGTGCTATTCCTTTTGTTTTCCCCTAACCTCCATTATTAAAACATTGGATAACCTTTCCTGGTCTCTTCTGGGGTGTCGCCAGTCCCCCTTCTGAAAATACATAGTCCTTTCATCCCTTTACTTAGCAAGCTTCTGTTTACCTTTTGAATACTTTTTAAGGCAAGGACCCTGCTTCCACTCTCTCTTGAGAAAGAGTTCCAAAGAGTCAATCAACAGAGGGAAAAAAAATTAAGAAAAAAATCTTAGTCTTGCATGGGTGGTACTTTATTTTGGCACAATCCCTAATTCTAGATCTTTCCAACTGGGGTTTTTCCCATCTACCCTGTCAAGGCCACTGAGAATCTTGTATGATTAATCAAGTTGCCTAATGCTGCAACAGAAGTCTAGTTTCTACTTTCGTAGGACAACCTGTCAGTTCTGGGTATTGATTTATTGAAACTTTTACTTAGATGCAAATGCATCTTTCCTTTTAAGAAGGTAAGCAATATTGTGCTTATCATGTAGGATAGTCACATACATGCACAAAAACTAACTGCAGTTGAAAATGTCACATTGGAATATGTCATGTGTTAATCTTTAACAATGTTTTTAAGCAGCAGTACCCATTCATCTGGTGTTGAGTAGATCTGAAGAATTTTGAGGTATCAATTCTTTTCAAATACGGAATTGTCAAGCTGTCTCATCCATTGTTTACATTATAAACTAAAGTTTTGCTGAGAAAAGGGAAAGTCTTTTTAATATTAGAACATGTTCCAACTGAGTAAGTGCATGATGAGTCAAGATGACATCTGTTCTTTTACATAGAAATTACATTGGTCTCTTCCAGCCATAAGCCTATTAAAAGTAGCACTGTTTCTCTCTCATTTGATGCAGGAATGCAACTGCACGAGCACTAGCAAAATTGTACTTATTACTAGGTGTTCGTTCTTGTGTGAATTATTGGGGTATTTATCCTGCTTCAATTATTTTCATCTTGAAGACAGGCACATTTTTTAGAGTGCTTATCTAGATTTATAAGCATGTTGAAGAGATTGTTCTGGTTTATGGTCCATTTCCAAGAATTGTACAATCCAATATTTTGTATTTTTCTCTGCCAATTTGTAACTGCTGTGCTTTTTTCAAAAAGTTGGCAGAGTTGTGATTTTATTGCTTTTTTGCATCTTACTAATATTCCTGCAAAACTGAAGATTCCGAAGTGAGAGTAATTTACTTGGACCTGAATTGAACTGCAGATTGAGGAAATGTGGACGGTATTGTGGTTCAGTGGCTAGCACTGCTCCTCTCAGCACCAGGGACCTGGGTTCAATTTTAACCTATGGTGACTGTTTATGGAGTTTGCACATTCTCCTTGTGTCTGCATGGGTTACCTCTTACAGTCCAAAGGTATACAGGTTAGGTAGAATGGCCATGCTAAATTGTCCAGGGATGTGCAGGCTAGGTGGATTAGCTATGGAAAATGCATGATTTCAGTGATAGGAGGGTGGGTCTGGGTGGGCTGCCCTTCAGAGGGTTGTTGTAGATCAATGGGCTGAATGGCCAGCTTCCACACTAAGGATTCTGATTCTGTGCGCAGTCACTTTGAGGATTTAACCATTTTTTAAAAAAATCTAGTTGGTGCTTTTGGAGTTCCTCTATATTGGCTTAATTGGAGACACCTACTTTAAAGTCTCAAAAGGTTACCGATTTAGTTGGTGTCCAAAATCTTAGGTCTGAGCTCCTGTAAGAATTAGCTTTTCTTGGGCTGCTGAAATCAGCAACATCTCAATTTGCACAATTTGAGGGGTTGTAATTGCTTTCTATTCTTGACTCTGGCCCTCTTTTAAATTTTACTGAAAGTAAAGCCTCTGCTCCTGCCCCTTGTTTAGAACACATTACTTGTCATTATAATTGCAAAATGTAAAAGGTAGAAGTGACTTGAGGTAGACAGAAGCACAATCCTAAATCCTTGTTGCAATAATTTAAGCATCTAAGGGCCATCATTAAATGCTGTGCATTGACTTCAAGCTCTGTGTGCCCAGTGCTAAACCAAGAATTTACTTTCCTCTTGTTTAAGTAAATAAACAAGTGGTTAAATAATTCCAAGATATACGCAGAGCGCATGCTGACCAGGAGCGGACACGGGACTGCTAAGTAAGTGAGGTAATATTTGGGCAAATGCTTTACCCGAAACACGACTGAGGTATTGTCTCTCACCCATCATCCTCCTAACCAAAATAAAAGTTCTGTATGGCGATCTGGTAAGGTTACCAGTTTTTTTTTAGTAGTTTCTTTGGGAACCTACTGGGGAAAGCCATAATAGCCATGACTCTGGCACTGAGCCTGGCTCTGTGGTTCGGAAGGGAAGGGGAAGAGCTACCGATCAAGCGAAAGGGGAGTTGTTGAATGGGCAGGAATGGAATGCAGAGTGTATGTCAGGAAGAATACGCAGTTGATGGGGCAAAGGGGTTGGGTTAAAGTGTCTGTTTCAATGCAAGGAGTGTCAGGATTAAGAGTGATGACCTTCGAGCATGGATCAGTATTTGGAACTACGATGTGTTGGCCATAACGGAGACATAGATTTCACAGGGCAGGAATGGTTGCTGGATGTTCCAGGGTTTAGATCTTTTTAAAAGAACGGTAGTGGGGGAGGTAAAAGAGGAGGGGGAGTAGCGTTGTTAGAGAGGGCACTCACAGCTGCAGAAAAGGTGGTGGTTGAGGAGGGTTCATCTACTGAAATTGTATGAGTAGAAGTCAGTGACAGGAAAGGAATCGTCACTTTATTGGGTGTTTTCTATAGATGCCCCCAATAGCAGCAGAGATGAAGAACAGATTGGACAGAAGATCTTGGAAAGGTGCAGATGTAACAGTTGTTATGGTGACTTCAACATCCCCAGTATTGATTGGGACATCCATAAGGTATGGTGGTCTGGATGGAGCCAATTTGTCAGGTTTGTTCAGGAGGGATTCCTGACTCGATATATAATATATAGGCAGATTGCGTTGGGCAGGTGCTCAACAATGAGCCACACCAGATGTCCGGTCTTTCAGTGGGAGTGTTTCGGTGATAGTGACCACAACTGCTTCACCTCTCCTTGGCTATGGAGGTGGTATCTGAGCAGACAGTATGAGGAGGGGAAATTTATACTGCTATTAGACAAGAGCTGTGGAGTATAAATTGGGAAGTTGTTCTAGGAAAGGCATAACAAATGTGGAGGCAGTTTAAGGAGCACTTGTTGCAAGTGTTGGATAACTTTGTCCCATTGAGACAGGCAAGGGATGGTAAGGTGAAGGAGCCTTGGATGACGAGAACAGAGGTGCTGCTTGTCAAAAGGAAGGAGGAATCTTAAGTTTGAGGAAGCAAGGATCTGGCACATCTTTAGCGGATTACAAAGTAGCTAGGAAAGAACTCCAAAATAGATGGAGGAGAGCTAGGAATGGGCTAGGGGAAAAAAAGCCTTGGCAGGAAGGATTATGGAAAACCCAAAGGCTTTCTATAAGTACATAAGGAAGAAGAGAATGATCAGAGAGGGTAGGGCCAATCGGGGATAGTGGAGGGAACTTATGCCTGGAGTCTGAAGAGGTAGGCAGAGGCCCTAAATGAGGTTTTTGCTTCAGTATTCACTGAGAGGGACCTTTGTTGATAGTGAGATCCCATGGACCAGGTTAATAGGCTGAAACAGCTTGATATTAAGCAAGTGGATGTGCTGGAAATTCTGGGAAACATCAAAATAGATAAGTCCCCAGGCCCAGGCCAGATATATCCAAGGTTATGGGAAGTGAGGGATGAGATTGCTGTGCCTCTGGCTATGATCTTTGCATCCTCACTCTCCATGGGAGTTGTACCAGATGATTGGAGGAAAGCGAATGTTCCTCTATTCAAGAAAAGGAATTGAGAAATCCCTGGGAATTACAGACCAGTCAGCCTTGTCTGTGGTAAGCAAGGTACTGGAAAGGAATCTGAGAGTTAAGATTTGAATATTTGGAAAAACCTAGTCAGGGTGGCTTTGAGAGGGAGGTAATGCCTCTCAAGCCTTTTTGAGTTCTTTGAGGATGTGATGGGACAAGGTGGTGAAAGTTGAGCAGTGGATGTAGTGTATATGGATTTCAGTAAGGCGTTTGATAAGGTTCCCCACGCTAGGCTCATTCAGAAAGTTAGGTATGGGATACAGGGAAATTTGGCTGTATGGGTGCCGAATTAGCTGGCCAAAAAAACAGTGAGTGATAGTGGATGGAAAGTATTCTGCCTGGAGGTCAGTGACCAGTGGTGTCCTGCAGGGCTCCGTTCTTGAGCCTCTGCTCTTTGTAGTTCTTATAAATGACTTGGATGAAGAAGTGAAAGGGTGGGTTAATAAGTTGGCCGATGACTGACTGAAGGGTCAGTGGTGTTGGTGTCTAGGGCTGTTGCAGGCTACAACATGACATTGACAGGATGTAGAGCTGAGCTGAGAAGCAGCAGGTGGAGTGCAATCTGGCTAAATGTGAAATGATTTTTTTTTGCAAGATTGAATTTGAATGCTGAATAGTATTAAAGACAGGATTCTTGTCAGTGTGGAGGAACAGAGGGATGCTGGGGTGCACATACATAGATCCCTCAAAGTTGCCACCCAAGTTGATAGGGTTGTTAAGAAGGCATATGGTGTTTTGGTTTTCATTAGTGGGAGATTGAGTTTGAGCTGTGAGATTTTGCTGCAACTGTATAAAACTCTGGTGAGACCACACTTGGAATATTATGTCCCATTCTGCTTGCCACATTATAGGAAGGATGTGATGCTTTACAGGGTGCAGAGGGGATTTACCAGGATGCTGCCTGGGTTGGAGGGCTTGTCTTACGAAGAGAGGTTGTGAGCTAGGGCTTTTCACACAGGAGAGAAAAAGGAAGAGAGGGGACTTGATAGAGGTGTACAAGGTAATGAGAGGCATAGAATGAGTAGATAGCCAGAGATTTTTCCCCAGGGCAGAAATGGCTGTCATGAGGGGTCATAATTTTAAGGTGATTGGCGAAAAGTATAGGGGAGATAAGAGGCAGGTTCTTTACGCAGGGAGTTGTGGGTGTGTGAAATTTGCTGCCAGTAGTGGCAGTAGAGTCCGAGACATTAGGGACATTTGGACAAGCACATGGGTGACAGTAAATTGAGGGGTGTGTAGGTTAGGATGATCGTAGATTAAGATAAATGCTCAGCACAACATCATGGGCCAAAGGGCACGTACTGTACTGCTCTAATGTTCTTCTTTGAAAGATTAACAATAGAATTGCTGCACAAGTTGTGTTAAAGATACATTTTTTAAAATTATGGAACAACATCTTAAGACATAGCCTTCAATGTCAGCACAATGAAAGGGTTGACAAGCTTGCAACCATGTCACTTGTAAAAGAGGAACCTGGAAACCTCCAGTTATAAGTGGCAATGCACATCCTGAGAATTTGTATGTGCTACAAAAATCTGTTTCAATTTTAATGTGATCTTGATCGTTGGTTTGTTTGTTTTTGTTTGTTTATTTATTTATTAATTAATGCAATAGGAAACATTCAAATCCTGTTAACACATCACATTCCCGCATTGGAATTTACAGGAACATTTTATTGTTAGCTGAATATGGTAATTAATTAATTAATTAATTAATTACCATATTCAGCTAACAATGAAATGTTCCTGTAAGTTCCAATGCGGGAATGTGATGTGTTAACAGGATTGGAATGTTTCCTATTGCATTGTCTTTATAAACAGCACCAAATTTTCCTAGGCTTACAAAGTGCTGGTCAGAATGTTGCATCTTGGTCATCCTCCAGATTTTTCCACTAGTTTGCAAGAAGCACAGCTGGTTCACTTAAAAGGTTTCTTGACTTAACAAGTAAAAGTCACCGATTACAGCAACAGCTGGAGGAATGGTAACCTGGTTTTATTCAAGCTTAAATGGCTTTTACTATAGAGAATAGAGCTCCAGAGCCTTTATCTTGTTCTCAGCCCCAAAGTGCTCAGATGTCCGAGAACCACTTCACATGCACAGGTCTCTGTCATTGATTTGTGGACGAGTGACCAGTTATCAAACAGCTACTTATTACCAGCTGAATTTCTATTTGCCCACAACCCCCTCAGCTCTAGTTTGTCTGAAACTGCATTTTTTAATCACCTTTGAACAAGCAGCAGTGTAAAATTGCTTGCAATCATCCACCAGTCCTTGTTTTATAACAATTATTGTTTGATCCATAATTAAAAGTACATGAGAAAATAACAGATTTTGCATTGGCCACAGGGAGCACAGTTAGAGTGTAACTTTACCTTTTTGTGATTTGAGTGAGTGGCTCCTGCAATCAGTTTTCTTATTTATTCACTAGTCATGTAAAACTGGTCCTCTTGTGCAGTTTCCTTGTTTATCAAAGATGTTTGTAGTGCATGCTCTGGGACATGTTAAACAGATTGAGTTGGATTCTTGTTGATCCTCTGCATTTTAAGTCTCTGAAAGAATATTGACTTATTGACACTCTTGATATCAAGGAAGAAGTAATGTAATTCCAGATTCAGGAAGATCTCAGTTTTTGATCACAGATGTGTTGGTCTGTGCCAGGACAGCAGAAGGAATGTTACAGCAAACAGGATATCGGCTTGAAGGAAAACACAATGAACTTGCGTTTGGCACCTTGCTATTGATTTGAATAACTTGTTGTTTTTGAAATATAGACTTGATTGGACCAAAAGCTGGTAATAGGAAGCAGAAGAGATGAAAAGAGTGATGTGAATGCTCTGAGGGGAACAAAGAAATAAAAATAAGGGCATCTGATCACCGATGCCTGGAATAAATGACTACAGGGTTTTATGGCCAACTCCTGACAAGTGAAATCCAGATGCAAAAACAATTAGACTTCATGCATGGATCAATTTAGAATCACATTCCAGTCACTCATAGAATTCCTGGTTAAGTCAGGATGCTTAAAGGTGGTTTCATGTTCGAGTTGAAATATCATTGGTTAGACTCCTATTCATAGTAGTGTTGCATCAAGAACTGCTTCATTTCAATCTTTTTTGTTGCTGTTGCAATGAATTATTTTTAAGTGCAATTGCCATCATGCTTGGAATGCTTACATGCAACATGTTTTAGTGTGATGCTTTTTTTTCCTGTTTAATTGACTGAGGACATAATTTCTCTTCCTTAAGTAAAGTGATCTGAACAGGTGTGGAGGACTGGATGAAGAGAACTGACTGTGGGTGAAGTTGAAGAAATAGTTTGTGGAGAATTTAGAGGAGGAAGATAACAACAGATCAAGCTTTGGATTCAAAACAATTTATCTGAGCCAGGGATGGCTGTCTCCACCATGTCAACGAAGAAGGAGATGTGCAGTTGATTAGAATTATGACTATTGTAGACCTTAAGGTTCTCAAGTGTGTTTTTGTAAATAAATTCAGGACTTTGAAATAAAAACAGAAACTGCTAAAAAGGCTCGGCAGGCTGTGGAGCAGTGTGCTATAGGAAAGGTTGGCCAGGGACTGCTGGTGAGTTTGACTAGGGTGTGGATCAGGGTGTTGCAGGTGGAATAGTACCTTCAGAATGTTTGAAAAGGGAGGGCATGGGAAGACGCACTTGCTGTTGAGCAGGATTTTGTCTTTTTTTACTTTGCAAATGTTTTGAGGTCTGAGCAGCAGCTACTTCCGGAATTGGAAGTAATGCTGCTATCTGCGTAAGCCCACCAGTTGCCATGTGCAGAATGTCAGCCATCACGAGGCTTGGGAGGTGGGGGAAGACAAGGGAAGCTGCAGATGAAGGTGGGGTTGGGGGACAGGGGTGGAATGGTGAGGTAGTGATAAGTGAACACAAGTAGAGGGTATGGCCTGATTGGGAGGAATTAATCCGGTTGGTCGCTGGAAGGAAGGGTTGGTCAGAGGAATGGAAAGGAAGAGGAGGGGCTCCAGATCCAGCCTCAATCCTCTTCCATTCCTCTGACCAACCCTTCCTTCCAGCTACCAATCAGGCCATACCTTCTATCTGTATTCACCTAACACTACCTCCCCCAACTCAAGCCCTGAAGAAGGGTTTCTCCCTGAAATATTGACTTCACCTCCTGATGCTGCCTAACATGTTGTGTTCTTACGGCCTCCTGCTTTGTCTGCCTTGGATTCCAGCATCTACAGTTTTTTTTTGTCTCAACATCTATTTCATTTTGCTCTACCATGGTTAGAAACCTACTGGTACTAACTTTCCCTGCCCAAGCAATTACCATGTAGCTGCCTCTTGAATGATTTTAGGCCTATATATATTGACAGTTTGTTATTTTATTTAGAATAGCTCTTTGTAATGATTGCTGTCTTTATCTATTCTTGGATCATGTTGTGCACTATTTAGTGACCACACAATCCAAAGTTCAGAGGTCAATAGTAGCAGCAAACTCAAACTAAGCTTGCAAGATTCTGGCAGACTAATGTTTCCTGGTTTTTGTTTCAAGTTAGCTTTGAGTTATTACTGTTTGCTGTTGTTAGACCTTTTTTATGGCTGAATTTGGTCTTGCAATATATAACAGTTTTTTAAGTGAATTGCTTGTAAACTCTGGTTATGAAATTTCACCTGTGAGGAATTTGTATTTTTCTCTTTGACTTTCAGGCCTTGGCCTTATTTCTCATAGATGGCACAATATCTAGAATAAGGAATCCTATAATTGAGGGATGAGGAATTATTTACGTAGCTCTTTATCACAGAGGGCTGTCAAGGCTGGGTCATTAAGGATGTATCTTCATGGCTGACAGACTTTTAATCAGTAAGGTAATTGGGGGCTGTAGGGCAAAGGGAGGAAAGTGGAGTTGAGGATTATATCCGTATTTTGGAAAAAATCAATTTTGTCTTAAATGTTTTTGTCCTCCTTTCTGCCTGCTTTCCTTAAACATTTTTTACTTGACTTTGAGGTGAAAAAGGAGCCCTGTTTGAAGTGTTACTGCAGGGAGACCTGCTCAGAACAAATGTGTAATGAAAGACACCGTATTAACCACTGTAACTGCCATGTATTGATTGGGTTAAAAACCAGTCATATATAGTTTGTTTCAATTTTTTTTTGAACTCGGAAAACTTGACTGGATGCTCAAAGGATAATTGGAACCAATCATTAAATGCTGGCATTTTATTCTGAAGCCTCAAATTGGACTTGAAACATTAACTTCAATTCTCTATGTCCACAGATGCTGCCAGACCTGAGCTTCTCTAACATGCTGTTTGTTTGTCTCATGTTAGATAGTGGTTTTAAACCCCTTTTTTTTTTGGTTCTGGAATTTTTTTCCAGATGAATATTTTGTGGCTTAACTGGTTCATGTCACAACTCTGAAATCATTTGGATAGTTTGTGTGTATTGACAAAATACAAATGATTTTGCCTAGGTCATTACAGCTGTTCCCTAGTTATTCTTAGCCCTTAATACAGCTGGGAGTTGGTGCCCAACTTGTGGTCTCGCATGATATTTTGATTTTGTGTGCAAATTGTTATTTTTACAGATAAAAACCAATTTAACTGTAATTGGCCATGCATTGTTTGAAAAGGAAAACTATGTTGGCTCCTCCTCTGTTATGGTCTCTGCTATATTACCATAACTGAAATTTGGCTTGATCGCACTTATTAATGAATGAGTGTGGTGGGCATACACTGACACCTGGGGATGAGGCTGCAGATTTAGTTTACCATGGAAATGGAAGTTTAATTTTTAACTTTAATGAAATTCACTTATGGAATGTGGTTGTCGATGGCTGCATTTATTGTGCATCCATACCTTCTCTTGAAGGTGAGCTGTTTATGAGCTACTGTCATGTATTTGGTAGACCCACTGTGTCATTAGGTATGGAGATCCAGGCTTTTGACCCAGTGATACCGAAGGAGCGGTGATGTTTGTAAATCAGGATGCTGAGTAGCTAGGAGAGGAACTTGGGAGGGTGATGATTTTATTCATCTACTGTCCTTGTCTTTCCGATTGGTAGTGGTCATGAGTGCTGCAGATGCTGTCAGGCAAGGCTTGATGAATTTCTGCACTGCATCTTTACAGTTAGTAGTGTGCAGTGCTACGGAGCATCAGTGCTGCAGTGAAACGTTGACTTTTTAATATAAATTTAGGATTGGGTGTTGCTTTGTCCTGAATGGTATCAAGCTTCTTGTGTTGGAACTGCACTCATCTAGGCAAGTGAAGAGTACAGTGGGTTCTCCTAGGATGTCGTAGTTGCGTTCCTGTGAAACCTTACTTAATGTAAATAATGGGACCTTTGGGAAAAGGTAGACCAAAAAAAAACACGATCGCTCAAAAATCACCCAAAAGGCTAACATAAAGTATAGCGCAGCCTGAATGAAGGTTTAAATTATTATATTTATCAATGAAACAAAAGTAAATTTAACACCGTATATTTAAAAACTAGAAGAGAGCTGCTCTGTACAGTACCCCTTCACAAAGCTGCTGTGTCGACACTGATACATGCACATGCGCAGGACAGCACAAAGACTGACACTGACATCGCGCACGTGCAGCATGGCATAGAGATTTTGGTGCATGTGTGGACTGGAAGCACGTGAACTGATTCCCCACCCCCACACTAGAATTGCACTATTGAGAACAAATAATTCCTCAAAAATAATGTTCCCAAATTCTTCAGTGACATTATAACCAAATCATGCTGCCAAAATGCACATTATCCCAGAATTAACTGTATTCCATCGCACTCCTGAGTTCACAAAATCTCAATTGTTTAACAGGAGGAGGCAATTCAGCCTCTTGCCCCTGCACTGTCTCTCCAATGACCTGTGCCGATCACTTTCTTGCTCCCCCATATTTTTGCACACTTTCTAACCAAGTAATTATATCAAAATACTCTTGAATGCCTAAGTTGAACCTACCCCCACTATTTCAGGCAATGCATTCCAGTCCCTGACTAGTTTGTGTGTGTTTTATCTTTCATCGCGCTTGCTTCTTATGCTGTCTTGTTCTTCCTTTTTTATGAGCAGGAAGATAGGGGGGTTGAGACTGGGGCTCGTCATCTCCCATTTGCTTTCTTTCTGTTTTAAGACTGGAAATTGGTGGATGAAGGAGGGGGCTCTGTCAGCAGCCAGACACAGTTCAGCCCTAGCATGAGATCTCCCGACGAGCGAGGAACAGGTCCGGGTTGACTCTCCCCTGCCTGGACTTGCAGACTAGGCCAAGGCTGTAGTTCCCTGAAGGTGGAGAAAGGTGGTCTTGGCCCAGAGTGGCAACCTTGTCCCCGTGTGAGTTTGTCTTTGTCCAGGTATTCCATTAGCCTAGCAGGTAGTCTCATCCAGGAGTGACAGTCATCTTTGGTGGAGGCTTCCAGTCTCATACTCAGTGGCCCAATGTGGCAGTCTTGTCCCAACTGCATCTTCAGGGTATTCTATCGTTCCTAACTTGGCTTTCCCCATGCCCAGGAGTAATGAACTGAACTGAGATTAACTTTGGTCTTGATTTTACTTTTGCTTTATTATGTATGAATTCTGTCATTGATGTAGGTGCCATGGTGGAGTGACTTATAAAGCATATCACTGTATTTTTCACGTAAAAGGACGTGACAAATTTCTATTGTATTCTGTCTAGTCCTGCTCATGATTTTGAAACCCTCCCCTCAGCCACTTCCTCTCATCACTGCAGTTTCTCATCCCTTGAACCATCCTTTTAAATGCTTCTGCACTCTCTCTCTGGCTTTATAACTTTCCTCAAGTATTGTACCCACAACTGTAAACGCTGCTTCAGCTCAGGGCTAACGAGCATCTTGTGCAAGTTCAACAATCTCCTCTGTGTGTTTTTATTCTCTGTCTTTATTAATAAAGCTGAGGACATGGTATGTTTTATGAACTGCTCTTTCTATCTGTACTGCCACCTTTTAATGATCTGTCATATTGGAGATTATATTGTCAAGCAGATATAGGGTCCAAGTGTTACTTGCCACCTATCAGCCATTCAATGAAAAATGCATGAGGGCATGTAAGGACCAACACTGGGGGCACCAATAAATGAGGGGTAAACCTGGTGAAGCTACATACAGGGCTAAATGATTCCACAGCCAAAGGATCTGATCATAATTTTGTTTTGCAGTCCTGCCACATCAAATTGTGAATGTTGGTCGAAAGCTCCAGCAATATCCCCATCTTCACAAATGGGGGAGCTAGCACATCAATGTAAAAGATAATACTGTTGCAAATGCTTCAGATCACAATGCTGGGTGGGTGAGTCAAATTAGCTACCTCCTGAGGTAGTTATCATGAAAGATGCCAGTCTTCCACCAATCCAAATGACTTCACATGTTATTGAGAAACAGCTGGAAGTACTGGATGCTGCAACAGCCAAGGGGCCTGACATTCTAGTAATACCTGTAGTCCTGAAGACTTGTGCTCAAGAGCTTGCAGCACTCCTAGCCAAGCTATTCCAGTACTGCTTCCATCTACCTGACATTATGGAAAATTGTACAGTGTACACCAAGCAGAGCAAATCCAACCTAGCCAATTACCACCCCATCAATCTACTCCGCATCATCACTAAAGTGATAAGGTGTCATCAACAGTGCTGTCGAGCAGCATTTACTTACTAATCTGCTTGCTCATGCTCAGTTTGGGTTCTGCCAGTGCCGCATCTTTAATAATAGCCTTAGTTCAAACATGGACAAAAGAGCTGAATTCCAGAAGTGAGGTGCGAGAGTGCCCTTGACGTCAAGGTTGCATTTTACTCTAGCTTTGTGTAATACTTGTAAAATGAGTCAATGGGAATTTAGCATGGGGAGCACCAGACTCCTCTGGTTAGTTAGACTGCTCACAAAGGCGGTTGTGGTTGTTGGTCTGTCATCTTGGTGTCACAATATCCCTTCAGGAATTAGTCAGGGTAGTGTCCTCAACCCAACCACCTTCAGCTGCTTCATCAATGACCTTCCCTCCATCATAAGGTCAGAAGTGGGGGTGTTCACCAATTGATTTGCATAACGTTCAGCACCATTTGCGACGACTCTGATACTGATGAAGTCCATGTTCAAATGCAACAAATCTAGACAATATCAAAGTTATTGCACAAAACAAAATACCAATATTGTCTAGTACTACCACTTACCAAAAACCCAAATATTGAAAAATGTCCCTTTTGTGTCTAACCTTTTAAGTTTGACTTGAGTGCTGCTTCCCAGTCTGTCCTGTGAACTGAAGACTTGCATGAATACTCCAAAAGCTGAACAATTAAGCTTTCTCAGACCTTCAATAACCTGCCAGTTTCTCATCAAACTCTGTTTTGGTCTGAAAGTTTCACAAGCTTACCTTTTACACAAAGGCAACAGAGTTTTCCCTGAACTGGCCTGTACTTGTTGACTATATTCACCTCTGATCCAAGTTTGGCCCCTTTCTTTTGGGCCTGTAAAGGTTTCAATCTTTGGGATTTCTAAACTAAAATTAATCCTTGATTCTTTCTAAACTAAAGGCAATCTAATTCATTGAATATTTACATCCTGGGGTTCATAACAATCTTCAAGCACCTCTGCAGTGTTAGCTGAAGTCTCATGATCTCTGACACTGATATGGGCACTGTCCTGGAAAGGATTCTGACCTTGGTTACTTTTGTCAAGCGCTTAAACAAGCCATTACCCATGTACCACTAGTTTAAACTCCTCACTTTTTAAAAATGATTTATATTTTTAAAAAATTATTAATAAATCTCACCACTTTTTGTCAAATCAATGGTGACCACTTCAGACTGAAGATTATCTATCTGCAGGTTTGATCTCCTGGATGGTGGTCACCTGAAGTGGAATTGGGACGTTGAAACAAATTAGTGTAAAGAGGGAGGGAGTTCTTGTGATTGCCATGGGATGAAAAGTGTAATCTTCGTCAGTATTTGTTTTGTTGTTTGCTACAGATGTACTTAACAGATTCCTTAATTTCCTCCTCCAACTTTGCCCCAACAAAATCCGTATTCCAACTTTCTCAACTTTGTTCAAATCAGCAGGGTGGTTTCTGTGATGGCTCTCTTGTTTGTAGAATGACTCATCCCTTTACATAGTTGTGGCTGATAGGAGGATTCAGCACTTCTCTGGGTGTGTAAGGGCATAGTAAAGCAGGTGATATATTAGTCTGAACCTGCCGAATTTCAAATGAGTGACTTTGTTTGAAAGAATGTTGCTAGATAGGATTGCTCTCTATATTAGATCTTTTGAGTTCTGCTTACTCAGATTGTTAGATATGAAGATTGCTGAATTCCGTTCATTGGTTCTAAGGGCTCTGACTAAAGTTGTGCAGCTTTCTCCTCCTGGCATTCATGTGCTTGTTCTTTAGGGAGTAACTAAATGGAACTCTCTTTTGATAAGGGGTGTAGACATCAAATGTAAAGCCCTTTTTTGTGGACTAACTTGGTTGAAGTTTTAGAAAACTTACTGCTGGCTGGGAATCAGACTTTGGATCATTTTTGATCTGTGTAGTTCAGGCCCATGTGTACCTGCTGACCTGTGGGAAAAGTTGTATTTTGCACCTCATACAATTTGCAAAACAACCTTCTTTACTTTGTCTCCCTGTGGATTCAGATTTATTTCAAATTTTTCCCTATATTTGGTGTGAATCATTCTTGTAAACTCTATATTTTTAAAAGCCTCAACCAATCTTTCCTGTGACTAACAGTATTTTCTAAAGGGGAGAAACTTTGGAAATCTGAAGCACAAGGGGACTTGGGAGTTCTCGTTCAAGATTCTCTAGGTTAATTTGCAAGTTAACTTGGCAGTTAGCAAGACAAATACAATGTTAGCATTCATTTTCAAGAGGGCTAGAATGCAACAGCAAAGATGTACTGCTGAAGCTGAGTGTGTCTCTGGTCAGACTGCATTTGCAGGATACTAAGAGGCCTGGATAGAGCTGACATGGAGAAAATATTTCCACTTTGAGAAGAAACCAGGACCTGGGGTGACAGCCTCTGGGTGACTAGATGACCCTTTAAAACTGAGATGAGGATTTTCTTCAGTCAGATGGTGCTGACTCTGTGGAACTCAGTGCTGAAGATGGCTGAGCTGGCCAAGTCGTTGAGTGGATTTAGGATCAGTTCTTGATTAGGAGATCAAGGATTAAGGGGAGATGGCGGGACAATGTGATTTAGAAGTATCAGCTGTGAACAAATAGCATGACAGACTCAATGGGTTGAATGGCCTAATTCTATTCCTGTGTCTTATAGTGCCTAAGTAAACTAAAGGCATCTGTCTGAAGTTCTGCAGTGATAGTTCAGGCTGTCCTTTTCCAAGAAACCTTTCTAAAACACTTGTGATTAGTGCTGGTTTTGGCATTGCTCCATAGTTGGTTGTATATGTGTTGCACGTTCCATTAATAATAATAATAAAGTTGGATGTCGACAGTTTTGATGGATTTTAGGATGTGGGACTCAAACTCTGCTCAGGATCAAGCAGGCACTCTAAAATACCCCTGGGAATTGTCAATGTTCTAATCACAGCTGAATAGTGAGGGGGTGGGGAAGCACCATGTCACCCCCAGCTGTTACTGCTGTTTAACAGGGTGTGAAAACATTTTTGATATGCCTGTCATGCATGCCTCTTTCAGTTCTTCCCTATGATGGACTTTACTGTGAAACCTCAAATTCACTGATTTTGTTGATGGGCATAGCATTTGTGTTAAAGATTCCTGGGAGAAGGTTAATATACACTCAGTCTTCTATGGAATTGTTGTATTGCACCATATTGATAATGACTTGTTTAAATTATATTAATATTGTCTGGTGTTGTGACCCTGTTTTTGTTTCTCTCTGTAGGTTGGTGACCTAGTGAAGGTGACCAAGATCAATGTGAATGGCCAATGGGAAGGAGAATGCAATGGTAAACATGGTCACTTCCCTTTCACCCACGTTCGACTCCTGGATCAACAGAACCCTGAGGAGGACCTAAGCTGAGTGCGCTTGTTTTTAAAAAAACAATGATTTGAATTACAAATGGGAACAAGTTTTCTCTAGTTCATTTTCTCCCCTGAAGACTTTGGCCCTTTGACGTTTACAGTAACCCAGTAAGATCACAGCTGGCTCTGAGTCTGCAGCCTGCGGATCCCAGTGAAGAACTGTGCTGGTAGATATTTTAATGTCACTTCTCATCTGACTTAATGATTTTGTTCATCAGTGCTTGCGTTTATGGCACACAATGTGATGTACAGCTTTCTCCATATCTAGCCTGCTCCAGAGCAGCCAGTTAGAGAGCTGGTCTAACTCTAGTTGACACTAATTGATGTCCACACAAGTATTGGTTGTATACTGTGGTCAGATGTGTGAGAGAATATGTTTAAAAACAACTCTCCTCAGTGGCCAAGTGAATAGCACCACCCTTTTTTTTTTTGCAGCACCAACCCATTCCGATCAGAGGCCTGGTTCCATCTTTGTTCTGCATTGAGTTAGCAGAAATTCTATTATAGTCCTGAACCAGAGGATTTGGTGTAAGAGATATGTAGCATATGTGGATTTGAACAAGGACAGGATTTACATCTGCTGTGATGCCATCTGTGGTTGAACAGCCTGCTCATCCTATACATGGCAAAAGCCCATTTTGGATGAGCATTGAAGGTTGGGGATTGTTGCATTAAAGCATTCCCTACACCTGCACCAATCAACAGCAGAAGAGGGGTTCAAGTTTAATCATTCTGTTTGTTACATGTCCTCACACATTATCTTTTACTGTTTGTTGTTGTAAATACTAAACACTACTGATTGGGAATATATCTTACTAATTTTGGATGATTTCAGGTACTTTAATAAGCCAATGAATATGTTCTACAGTTTCAACACATGATAAATGTTTTTATGGTAACACGTTGAGAGAGACACTACACTTGTATGGGCAATTGACCTGCCTAGTCTACAGATGGACCATCAGCTGTACGATGCATGGAAACAACTCTTGCCTTATTTGTTTTGGAGAACTCAAATCACAGATGTGGTGCTTTTACAGTTTCATCATGAGGCCAAGTCCAATCTCAATTAAAATACTACTTTCTCCAGTTGCAGCCTTCTCCCAGGCCTCACAATTTGACAAATAAAATTCTGAAGAGGCCAGGTCTTTATAAGAAATGTAATCATGTATTTTAAGTGCTGTCATGCCTGGGAGAATGGCAAAATGAAACACTAAGTACATTAACACTAAATGAGGAGAGGGTCATCAAATTTCAGCCATGGGTTTTCTCCAAATGATGTAGAAACTGTCCACCAAGGTGACAAAGAGCAGTGAATTTCAAGTTGGTGTTTGAGTTCCCTGGCGGATCTGTGCCTAATGTTAAATATTTCGGTACACTTGAACATCGACATTACGGGACAGTTATTGAACAATGAAAGTGCTCTGCAGATCTATAACTTAGACTGTTTAGGGACTAAATGCCTTGTCTTCCTATCTTTGGTGTGAATAAAATTACTTTACTCTTCAAACAAGTACAATTTCTACATGTGAAAAATCAACTTGATAGTACAGGAAGATATAAAGAAAAGCTAAATATTGAGAAACATTCTTCTGAACTGACTGGGTGTTTAATGTTTTACTGATGTTAAGTTAATTTACATCATAGTCAAATATCACTTTGCAGTTGTCCTCTAATTTGCAAAATATTTTTCCCTAAGTCCAGTTCTTGTCTGCCTTTTAATTCTTGTTCTGATTTCAGATTGTAATTTTTTTTTATTGTGACTTGGAACTGTAGCAACATCAGGACGTGGATGTTTCAGAAAGTACCATGGAGAAATAGCATGTGGGTGGGATCAGGGTTGGCTGCCTTCTGAGTTTGGTCCCCTGGGAAAGTCTTCAAGTGTTAATTGAGAGGGTGGGAGAGACCATTCCTTTCAATGGCATCTAGCTAGCAACCATTGTAAAATGTAACTGCAGTTATTGCCATTTGAATCCTATCCTGCTCATATCCTTGAAGCACTGGATCTCTGTGCTATCCCTCAGGAAGATGTTTTGAATATGTTTGCAGCTGTAGTTTATCTGTGTCTTTGTCATCTGTGTCAGGAGTTAAATTTAATTCAAACCATCTGCGCAGATTGCTAATGAGAGAAGTTGAACAGAAATTTAACATGTACTTATCTCATGTCTACTATTAATTGCCTCCTGTCCTTTCACTTGGGCTTAGTAGAATTGAGACATTTCAGTTTCCTCATTTCTAGAAGCCATACGGATGTGCGACAAAGCTTAAAACATCAGTCAGAAAAATTAGAGCTATGAAGAGGGTGGCACTGATTTTTACTCACAGTAATGAATCATCTTACCTAAAAAAGTGTTTGATTTGGATTTTAATTTTAAAACAGTTTTAGTATGAAAGACTGACAAATTTGGCTTGAGGGGGTGGCTGGATGACATCTTGGTATTCTTCAAGCTCTTTAACCTCTCTATACACTCTGGTATTCAGCTTTCCTTTATATTCCAATGTGTAAACATGACTTTTTCTGAAGTCCTTGAGGCAATGCTAAAATTGAAGTTAGTTGGTGTTTAAGAAGTGCAGTTACTTACCAATGTTCCTAAATTAAGTTGTCATGCTCTTTTTAAAAATCAATGGACAGTGGATTAATAGGAGTGGCCAGCACCTGTTGGAGAAAAGTTGGCCATCAGGGAACAACTGTAACCGATCAACAAAGATCACATTTGCTGGATAAAACCTTACAGCAATGGAAGTAGAGCCAAACACTAAGCATACTCTTTGGTTGCTTGCCTCATGTGTTAGTAACTCTTTGCTCAACCATGTTGATTAAAGTGGACTTTGCTTCCTGATGGTCACTCTGCTCATCCCAGCTGTAATAATGCACAGTCTGGAGCTCTAATGCATCAGTGCCAATCGGTATTTTAATCATCTATTAATTCATCATGGGCCTTTGGCACAGTCTCAGCCATGTCATGATTAAACCTTCACCCTAAATTAACACATTTGTTATGTAATGCTTGTGTGAATAGTATAGTATTTGATTGTTGATTAAGGACATTGAAGCTTCCTCTGTGATGGGAGAGGTGGTGTTGATCATTTGAGCCGGGTCTCTGAGCTTGCTCGATGGTTTCTCATTTTTCTGTGCCACTCCACTGTGTGCTACGATGTTGCTTCAGTTGCCATTCAGCAATTTTTGTGCCAGTTAAAGTTCCTCTGCCCAATCATTACTGCAATCTGCTAACCCATCCTTCTGTGCTACTTTTAAATCACTATGTACTGAACTGTGCATCCATACACTAATTCAGCACAGGCCAGGGATGGAACCTGCTCAACTCACTACATAAAGTTGCTGAACCTTTACAGCCTCAATTATTAACTTCGAAAAGAAAATAGACATTTTTAGTCCCTTCTGGTGTTTTTAACGTACTGTGGGGCAAAAAGGTAGCAAACGCACCTGGATTTCAGCTTTATAGAATATCTTGCTACTGTGAAGTCACTAACACTCTCTCCCTGCTTTTTCCGGTTTACCGTTTAAGCTCAGCACGTTTTCCTGCTACTTGTAATGGGTCATTTTGGGGCCGATGGGGAAGATTCCGAATGATCCTGAGATTAATGAAGGTGAGAAGTTGATGTGCTGAGCTGCTCTTCACACTAGTTGCCATTACCCTAATAGTGCCTTTTGAAATGTCTTGTGATTAATCAATCCAATTAACCCAATCCGTTGTAACATTGAAGTTGCTGGCTCTGTGTTAAAACCAGCCACTGGCCTAATAACCCTCTGGCCTGATTTTTTTTGGAAAAAAATCTATATTCAGGATTATGTGAACAATTTTTCATGCGTCACCTCCAAGTCTTTAAATTCAGGACTAAAGGTGAGCAGTAGTGTTTTGTACTTGGGGGCAGCTATCAAAGAATAGTACAGTAACTAGTCACTATACAAGGCATCCAGTTGTGTAGCAATAAAGATGCTCAACTTTTCATTTCTTCCAGTGGGGGCTTCTCTACCATGACATCTCTCACATCAGACTTTTTAATGGTCAAGATTACTTTTTCAGGATTTTCTGCTTACTTCTACTTGGCCTTCATGTTAAATAGACCTGAAACTCTGTCCTTGGGTCCAGTGGGCTGCTGCAGGATTCTCATGTCATCTTGTTGAAATCTTTCAACTGATGAATATAATATGCTACATGTCTGTGGCCAATTTGCACGATATGGCAAGTGAATTGGACCACTCTAGACTGCTACCTGCCTCCATTTTGTTGCTATTTGCATTGTGGGATAGGGAACTGTTATTTTATCTTTCTGGACTACATAGTACCTACCCATCCAATAACTTGTCTGTATCCTAATCTTTAAATTAGCTCTTATAGTATTTAAGAAAATCTTCATTTTTCTGTCAATCTAGCATTTAAAAGTTGTGAATTATGGGTTCTGAAAGTTTGGATTTGTCCTGTCTGGTAGCCTCATCACTGCAAACTGTACTGTTTGGGAAATGGCACAGCTGTTCATTGTTTAACTTTTTGCAGCCAGTAAAAGTGATTTTTTTGCAGCAATGGAACTTGATACTTAAATTCTGAAATAACCAGCTAATGGCTACAAAAGTTTGTTTTCTAGCAGTGAGATTTTTTTAAAATTTAAATCTCTGGTGCTAACAGTCAACAGTGCTATTGCAAGTGCAGTGTTAACTGCTTATGTGCATCAGACTATGTGCTAGTTAATGGTAGTAAGCACTTTTTAAACAAACAACTGTCAGTCCTGAATACTTAATATCGAACACCTTCCCAGTTGTAAAAACTTCTGATGGGTTTGCAGTGCAGATGGATATCTAAGAACAGCGCTTAATGTTATAATATACCTAAGCGAATCATTGCTCAGGCTAATCTACTTGGGCCTTTGTAACAGTATGATAATGTTGGAACACTTGTGCTGAAAGTTAGCAATATAACAGTGTAACTGAGTCCAGTGGACCAGGAATGACTGTAGGTTGTGTATGCAAGTCCTCCCATTTACTGTTGGAATGATAAAATTCACTGGATTTTGCCTTTTAACAAAAGACTGGATTTGCAAAGGTCAAATGATATGACATCTGTGGAGAAAAGAGGAGTTGATGCTTTGGGTTAGGTGGTAATCAGCTGATCAGAATGGGAGGATCTTGCCTTCCCCTCAGCTGCTATTAACCATGGGATGTTATTGTGGATCAATGCCCTTGTAACGCTATTTTCCTCCCCAGTATTTTTAGTAACAGTCTTGTGTCTTTAGGACAAATATAAAGTGTGATCACCAAATTATAAGAACTGAACCTTCACACAGGCTCACTTCTATAAGCTGATGCTCAGTTTTAATATAATTGGCTCCTTTATGTTGAAGTAATAGTCTGTTCGACTCCAACTATTCCATTCTGGCATTCATTCATTCTATTGGCTTCATATGGCCCAATGAGACCAGTTTCTTTACTGAAAAATGGCCTGTGGCTGCCAGCGGCAATATCTGCCCTATCCATGCTGCAGATTAAGAAAAAAAAACTGCATTTCTGCTCATTGTAAGGTGAATGCTGCAAATACTGGAAATCCAAAATTACTTTTTAAAAGAAAAAGATTCTGCAGAAGTTTTAACTCGGTATGTGCAGTAGAGAAATGAGTCAAAGTTTCAGATTTGAAACTTGTTCGGAACATTTGAGTAATGCAGATCTTTCTAAAGAGGCTGCTAGAATTGTTGAGCTTTTTCCACCATTTTCTGTAATTATTTGAAAGTTCCTGATTGCATAAGCAGTGGAAGTTTGAGCAAGTACATGGATGTTAAGTGAGATCTAGATGATCCAATGCAACATCGCCCCAACCCCAACCCCAAAACAAAAAGCAAGTACAAGTACCAAGGCTCCCAAGTGATGGACCACAGGATTGTGGTAACTAGGGACTGTAAATGAATTCACACCAAGGATCTGCATTTTTGAGTATGAGGGAGATAGAGCAAATTCTGCAGCAGCAAAGAGTAATGGAATTTCTCTGCATTGCAGCAACATGTGGTTTCAGGTCACTTGGCAAAGACATGCGATGGGGAGCATTTTAAAATTTTGTACAAACAAGGTCTTGCTTCTGGTAGATAATTGCTGAAGCTGTGTAGCTTATAGTTTGTAATAAGGTTTCAGGGCTAGTGACTGGAACAGAATTGAGTTCTTCACACTGATTTTTAAATCATTGACATATGAGAGTAAAGCAGAGACTTAGCTGCTGTGTGAATTGGAGAATCCTTGGATAGTCAGTACAACAGTCAGGTCATCCTATTGGAACACCACCCAGTGATGAACTGTCACCCCATGTTGTGAAATTATTTTATTTTTGGAGGGAGGATGGGAGAGAGGACTTGAACTGTACTATTTGGTCTCATATAGACCATATGTCAATTTTTATAAATGGTGTATGGATTGAAAAGTATTAATGTTTTTAGTTGCACTGCAATACAAGACTATCCTTGCATTTTGAAGTTCGACCAAGTGGCTGTGATCCATCAATTTGAGAACTTGAGGATGCAGACATCTTGGGCAAAGTAAACTAACTTTGCTGCTCCTGAATATGTTTGTTATCTTGGTGAGGCTGGATGCCTACAGAAATTGAAATAAGTTTGAGATTACAGACTTAACCCCAACCCTCAAATATTTAAATAGCTAGCCAGCACATTTGGAAAATGCATGGAAAGTTGCCCGTACGTGGTAGTACCCCAGCTTACTATCTGCAGTGCGATGAGTGAAAGCTGAACTGAATGTAGGTAGTGACAGCTTTTTCTGATGGGCTGTCGTAATGTGAAAAATGCAATGTGATGGGTCAAGAAACACTAAAACCAAGCCAGATATGCTGGTAATTTGACCATTTGTTTTCTTACTGTGGTTGCCTGACACTCTTAAACCATCCCTTTTTAAGGTACATTTGATCCCCTTTTCACGGAAGGATAACTGCAGTCCTTGCCTGGTCTGGCTGCATGTGACTCCAGACTCTCAGCAACGTGGCTGACTCGATTGCCCTCTGACGTAAGAAGCCACTCAGTTCAAGGGCAACTTGGGGGCTGCGCAACAAATGCTATCATTGCCTACAATACCACAGCCCAAACAATAATAAAGGAAGTCCAGACACCTTTTTTTAAAAGTTTGAACTCCGTTTTCTCTGCAGTTCTGTTCAGGGCTGACCCATGCATTGGGATGCTGACTGGTACTGGGCCGTCAATCCAAGTGTGACTCAGTGAGTGGTTACAGGATACAGGAAGAAAAGCAACACATTTCAACTTGAGATATTTCTGCTTAAAGGCAGAGATTTAAAGTGAGGGGCTCTAGATACTTTCTGGGGAAAAGATTTGGTTTCTGATTGATTTTTAGACCTTTTTTTTCCCCCCCAATATATTTTTTAAAAATGGGAAAGCTGAATCCATACCCACTGTTTTAACACTGCTCTCCCTCAGTAAGTGTCAATCAATGTTTTAAAATTCTTATTTTTGTATCTGTATTTGTACCCTTGTTAATCAGTTTGGGTTAATTCTGGGTTGTTACTGTGGAGATCTTAATGCATTGTGTTAATGAAAAGGTGTCATCTACAACACTATATCCTCCATGACAATTAAAATCCAGCTTTATTTTCTGTAGCATGTTCTGTATTGTATGTTTATTATACCTAGCGAATAAAATCACTTGAGAAATGAGTCTCTGTTGTTTGTTTGATGGAGAAATTATTCTTATTATAAAGCATTACACTTGATGGACTGTCTACTCATTTCCAGCCCTGTTGTTTCAAGCACATTTAGGATGAGCTCTGGAATGCAATGGCAGTCTATTTGACCACTCCCCTTCTTCCTTTGTAACTAACCTAGATCTTTGATCCATTGACCCAACCTTGATCCATCTGACTGCCAGCATCCCCCACCTGTTCTTTTATGGACGGAGTTCTAGATTGCCATGACCCTTCAGAAATCAGGAGTACTTTTTGATATTTTGCACAGTCTAGCTTTTAATTGTGAAATTATACCCCCTGATTGGGGTTTCTCTTCGTTATAGAGTCATAGAGATGCACAGCACGGAAACAGACCCTTCAGTCCAATTTGTCCATGCTGACCAGATATATCCCAACCCAATCTAGTCCCATGTACCAGCACCTGGCCCAAATCCCAGCAAACCCTTCCTATTCATACACCCATCCAGATGCCTTTTAAATGTTGTAATTGTACCAGCCTCCACTACATCCTCTGGCAGCTCATTCCATACACATACCACCCTCTGTGTGAAACAGTTGCTGCATGGGTCTCTTTTATATATTTCCTTCCTCACCCTAAACTTATACCCTCTGGTACTGGACTGCCCATCCCAGGGAAAATACCTGGTCTATTTATCCTATCCATGCCCCTCATGATTTTGTAAACCTAAGGTCACCCCCCCCTAGCTTCTTCTGCTCCAGGGAAAACAGCCCCAGCCTATTTAGCCTCTCCCTACAGCTCAAATCCTCCAACCCTGGCAGCATCCTTGTAAGTCTTTCCTGAATCCTTTCCAAGTTTCGCAACATCCTTCCGATCATCAGAAAAAAATAGTTTCTTCTGACCTGAAAAACATTTCTTTTTAAACCTCTTTGATCAAACAACCTTTTGACCTCCTGAATTTGGGGTACAACCAATGTTTGTGATCTGTTTCCACAACAAAGTGTGTGTGTATATATAAACACTTAGTTCCATTATGTCACATGGGTACCCCCAAGTTGTCTGAGGCGGTGGAATGAAATTTTTCAGGATATTTTACTAATGGAACCTTTTTTTTCCACTGTGCCCCTCCCAGTGGAATCTGCAGTACAATTGAAGGTAGGGATTGGCTGTTATGGAATTGTGGTATGTCGCTAGCTTCAAAAACCTGCCCACCAATGTGTATCCGTATCAAATGGGGCCTGGAAGTCCAGGCAACTGGCCTCGAATCCAAAGCCATATTATTAGTCTGTCTTGGGGTTTGTTTTGGCATGAAGCCATATGTAGGAGGAGGGGTTTGTTCTACATCACCCTCCCCCCCCCCCCCCCCCATATTGTTTTATTTTTAATTCTCCTTTTTAATATCACTGATATGGGGGAGATGGGAATCAGCTTCTGTTAGCATTCTACTCCTATTCAGTGATTTATGTTGGGTTTTACATTCTAAGGTTGAGATTGGATGATATCCAAGTTGTCGTGACTTGTGTGTATTTGACTGAGGTGCCAGCATGTGTGGAATGGAATATTGCACCAAGTTTGGAGCTTCTCTGGGTTGTTGGTGGGAGTGTATTGTGTAATTCAGCAGGATGGGATTCATTCATTGGGAGACGTTTCTACAAGACAAATGAAACGGAGTTTCCGATTTGGGTGTTGAGACAAGAGAGAACCTAGTTATATTCTGTAAGTATACTGCTGCCTTGGTCTTGACTGACTGCTGTATCTTTGATATTTTCCAGTGGCATTCACTGGCATTGCTGCCATTTATTGCCAATCTTTAATTGTCTTGGAGTTGGTGTTGGGTCACCTGCAACATGAGTCTGAACCTGTTAGCCATAACTCACTGACAACACTTTTTCTCTTGTCAGAATTGATGAATTCTAGTCTCTTCAATATGACCCCAATATCTAAACTTATTTTTGGTACATTGACTATGCAGAGTTTGCTCAGCAGGACTGAGGAAGTTTTGCACTTAGAGGGTCAGTGCTAAGGACACTTTTTTTTTTCTCCTGAGAGTCCATATTTAAAGTGAGAAATGGAATCTTGCACATCCATCTCCATTTAGAACCTCAAGAATTGCAGATATATAGGAACACGGCTCCCTGCAAGTTCCCCTCTACCACGCATCTGACTTGGACTGAGTGGCATTAAAGGAACGGCAGTAGATTTCCAAGGCTTGGGACTCCTGCCCTGACATTATTGTGGGTCTACCCACAGCATGTAGACTACAGTGGTTCCAGAAGCTGGTTCACCAACACCCTCTAAGGCAACTATGAACAAATGATAAATGCTGGCCTAGCCAGTAATGCCTACGTAATAAGAAACAAGAGTAGGCCATTTGGCCCCTCGAGCTTGCTCTGCCATTGAACAGGATGTCACATTCCTCATATCCACTTTACTGGCCTTTCCCCACAACCTTGGCCTTTCCCATTGATCAAGAATCTATTGCTGCCTTGAATGTATATAAGGACTCTGCCCCCACAGCTTTGTGGCAAGGAGTTCCAAAGATTCTCAACCCTCAGAAGAAATTCCTTCTCATCTTTAGTCTTTAATTGGCACCCCTTTCTTCTGAGACTATGCCATCTTGACCTAAATCTCCATGATGGGTAAACATTCTGCATTTATCCTGTTAAGCCCCTTAACAATTCTGTATGTTTCTGTGAAATCACACCTCCTTCTTTGAAACTCTAATAAGTAGACTCTCAACCTGTTCAGCGTTTACTCCCTCCATGCCAGGGACTATCCTTGTGAACCTTCTCTGAACTGCAACCATTGAAATAATATCTTTGCTTAAATAAGAGGACCAAAACTGCTGAGTGTGCTCCAGATGGTGGCCTCACCTTGTACACCTGCAGTAAGACTTCCTTACTCCTCTACCCCAATCCCCTTGAAATGAGGGCTGACATTCCATTAGCCTTTCTGATTACCTGCTGCACCTGGGTACTAATTTTGTGTTTCGTGCACAAGTATCCCCTAGTCTCTTTTTTTTTTGTGTTGCAGCTTCCTGCAGTTTTTCACCACTTAAATTACGATACTTTTTTTGATCTCGTTCCAAAATGAGCTTCACATTTTCCCACATTATACTCAATTTGCTAACTTTTTGCCAACTTAATGTATCAATATCATGAATTTTTAAAAACCTGACACTGTGGATGATCTCAAGATCTGATTTATTGTGAAGATTAATGTAATTCCCAGTGTCCTCATTTATCCCTCAATTAATGCCACTAGAAGCAGATGTGATGACATTCGGCTTGAGTGATAGTTATAGAGATGTAGAGCACTGAAACAAACCCTTCAGTCCAATTTGTCCATGCTGCCCAGAGATCCCAACCTAATCTCGTTCTGTTTTCCAGCACTTGGTGCATATCCTTCCGAACCCTTCCAATTCATATATTCATCCAGATGCCTTTTAAATGCTGCAATTGTACCAGATTCTACTACATCCTCTGGCAGCACATTCCATACATGCACCACCCTCTGTGTGAAAACATTGCCCCTTAAGTCCCTTTTAAATCTTTCCCCTCTCACCCTAAACCTATGCCCTCCACTTGTGAACTCCTGGACTCCCTCTCCCTCTCTCTATCCTATCCACGTCCCTCATGATAAGGTCACCCCTCAGCATCTGACACTCAGAGGAAAACAGTCCCAGCCTATTCAACCTCTCCTTGTAGCTCATGTCCTCCAATCCTGGCAACATCATTGTAAAGTTTCATGACATCCTTCAGATAGGAAGGAGACCAGAATTGCATGCAACATTCCATAAGTGACCTAACCAATGTCCTGTATAGCCACAACATGACTTCCCAACTCCTGTACTCAATGCTGTAACAAACAAAGGGAAGCATACCAAACGCCGTCTTCACTATTTCATCTACTTGCAGCTCTACTTTCCAGAAACTATGAACCTGCACTCCAAGGTCTCTTTATTCAGCAACACTCCCCAGAACCTTACCATGAAGTGTACAAGTCCTGCTAAGATTTGCTTTTCCAATTTGCAGCACCTCTCATTTATATAAATTAAAATCCATCTGCCACTCCTCAGCCCATTGGCCCATCTGGTCAAGATCATGTACTCTGAGGAACCTTCTTTGCCTCCAATTTTGGTGTCATCTGCAAACTTACTAACTATGTCTCCTATGATCATAAACAAATTATTTCTATAAATGATGTAAAGTAGTGGACCCAGCACTGATCCTTGAGGTACTCCACTGGTCACAGGCCTCCAGTCTGAAAAGCAACCCTCCACCACTACTCTCTATCTTCTACATTCCAGTCAGTTCTATATCCAAATGGCTCGTTCTCCCTGTATTCTGAGATCTGACCTTGCTAGCCAGTGTCCCATGGGGAACCTTGTTGAATGCCTTAATGAAGCCCATATAGATCACATCTACTGCTCTGCCCTCATCAATCCTCTTTGATCTTGCCGAGTATAAATTTGTTGTCACATTTTCTAATGATATTTCTAATCAACATGTTCAGAGCTGGTTAAGGGACTTCTTACTAGATGTACATAAATGGGTTGAAAATGTGTTGCTGGAAAAGTGCAACAGGTCAAGGAGCAGGAAAATCGGCGTTTCGGGCATGAACAACTTCTCTTTCCAATCCTCCCACTTCCTCCAAACCAAAGGAGTAGCCATGGGCACCCACATGGGCCCCAGCTATGCCTGCCTCTTCGTTGGATATGTGGAACAGTCCATCTTCCGCAGCTACACTGGCACCACCCCCCACCTTTTCCTCCGCTACATCGATGACTGTATCGGCGCTACCTCGTACTCCCACGAGGAGGTTGAACAGTTCATCCACTTTACTAACACCTTCCACCCTGACCTCAAATTTACCTGGACTGTCTCAGACTCCTCCCTCCCCTTCCTAGACCTCTCCATTTCTATCTCGGGCAACCGAATCAACACGGACATTTACTATAAACCGAACGACTTCCACAGCTACCTAGACTACACTTCCTCCCACCCTACCCCCTGTAAAAACGCCATCCTATATTCCCAATTCTTTCGTCTCCGCCACATCTGCTCCCAGGAGGACCAGTTCCAATACCAAACAACCCAGATGGCCTCCTTCTTCAAAGACCGCAATTTCCCCCCAGACATGGTCGACGATGCTCTCCATCGCATCTCCTCCACTTCCCGCTCCTCCGCCCTTGAGCTCCGCCCCTCCAACCACCACCAGGACAGAACCCCACTGGTCCTCACCTACCACCCCACCAACCTCCATCTACATCGGATCATC
The DNA here is from genome assembly GCF_047496795.1 of Chiloscyllium punctatum. Taxonomy (NCBI): domain Eukaryota; kingdom Metazoa; phylum Chordata; class Chondrichthyes; order Orectolobiformes; family Hemiscylliidae; genus Chiloscyllium; species Chiloscyllium punctatum. The sequence continues at coordinate 94,055,174 of NC_092757.1, read as the reverse complement.
CCTCGTAATTTCTGCCACCTCCAAACGGACCCCACCACCAGGGATATATTTCCCTCCCCTTCCCTATCAACATTCCAAAAAGACCACTTCCTCCGTGACTCCCTTGTCAGGTCCACACCCCCCAACCAACCCAACCTCCACTCCTGGCACCTTGCCCTGCAACCGCAAGAAATGCAAAACTTGTGCCCACACCTCCCCCCTTACTTCCCTCCAAGGCCACAAGGGATCCTTCCATATCCGCCACAAATTCACCTGTACCTCCACACACATCATTTACTGCATCCGCTGCACCCGATGTGGCCTCCTCTATTTTGGGGAGATAGGCCACCTACTTGTGGAACATTTCAGAGAACACCTCTGGGACACCCGGACCAACCAACCCAACAACCCCGTAGCTCAACACTTCAACTCCCCCTCCCACTCCACCAAGGACATGCAGGTCCTTGGACTCCTCTATCGCCAGACCATAGCAACACGACACCTGGAGGAAGAGCGCCTCATCTCCCACCTAGGAACCCTCCAACCACAAGGGATGAACTCAGATTTCTCCAGTTTCCTTATTTCCCCTCCCCCTACCTTGTCTCAGTCCCAACTCTCAAACTCAACACCACCTTCCTAACCTGCTATCTTCTTCCTGACCTCTTCCCCGCACCCCCCCCCCCCCCCACCCCCACCCCCACTCCGGCCTATAACCCTCACCTTAACCTCCTTTCACCTATCGCATTTCCAACGCCCCTCCCCCAAGTCCCTCCTCCCTACCTTTTATCTTAGCCTGCTTGGCACACTCTCCTCATTTCTGAAGAAGGGCTCATGCCCGAAACGTCGATTCTCCTGCTCCTTGGATGCTGCCTGACCTGCTGCACTTTTCCAGCAACACATTTTCAGCTCTGATCTCCAGCATCTGCAGTCCTCACTTTCTCTGTACATAAATGGGTTGTTCAGTCTGAGTCACTAGTGAATGCTGAGGGGAAGGGAGCAGAGCACAGTTACTCCTGCCTTCCCCTCTTGTTCCATTCTGGTTGGAAAAGATACAAGATCCTTTCTGCTACCCTGGGCTGCTCAGAAACCTAACACAGGAACAGGACAATGGTTCATTTCTTAACATTGTAATTTCTTGAACCGTGGAACATTATCCTGTCTCTGGAAATCCTCCTTTCCCTGATTACTGTGAAATGTTCCCTTTCTACTGTAGTATTTCTGGACTGCAGTGACCTCTGCTGGCATATCAGATTGAGGATGTTGTTTACAATATAGTTTTCTTAAACTAGCTGGCCAGGGGTAGTCAGAGCAGTTTTGCATGTCAGGCTTTGCTGAATATAGAGTCATAGAGCTCTATAACATGGAATCAGACCCTTTGGTCCAACTCGTCCATGCTGACCACATATCCTAAGTTAATCTAGCGACATTTGCCAGCTCTTGGCCCATATCCCCCTCAACCCTTCCTATTCATATACCCATCCAGATGCCTCTTAAATATTGTAATTGTACCAGCCTCCACCACTTCCTCTGGTGACTCATATCATTTGTGGACAACACTCTTGTATGAAAAGTTGCCCCTTAGGTCCTTTTTAAATCTTTTCCCCTCTCACCCTAAATATACGCCCTCTGGTTTTAGACTCTGAGACTCTGTCCCTTTGGCTGGCATTCCTTGACCTCAGAAAAGGCCATTTCACCCATCACTATTCGGAAGCTGTCAATTAGATCATCTAGAATCCTCATGTCTGCACATCCTGGAACCCAGCCTCTAATGTAGCTGATTGACTCTGACCTTGGTTGTTTGATGAATGATCTGAAAACCCTGAAATATCCACTGTCTCTAGAGCTGTGCCAGCAGGCAGTCTGAGTTTGCGATTAATTTTCAAAACTCTAAATTCCCTCAAAGTGACCATGAAGCTGTTAATTTGTCACGAGAACATGACAGATCCACTCATTTTCTTCAGGGAAGGAAATCTGAAGTCTTTACCTGATCTGGGTCTATACATGACTTCAGACCGACAGCAATGTGGCTTATTCTGAATTGTCATACTGTCATAGAGATGTGTAGCATGGAAACAGACCCTTCAGTCTAACTCATCCAGGCTGACCAGATATCCTAACCTAATCTAGTCCCATTTGCCAGCACTTGGCCTATATCCCTCTAAACTCTTCCTATTCATCCACATGCTTTTAAAGATGTTGTTATTGTACCAGCTTCCACCATGTCCTCTGGCAGCTCGTTCCATACACGTACCACCCTCTGTGTGAAAAAGTTGCCTCTTAGATCCTTTTTTATATTCATACCCCTCTCACCCTGAACCTATGCTCTCTAGTTTTGGACTCACCCAGCCCAGGGTAAAGACCTGGTCTATTTATCCAATCCATGCCCCTCATGATTTTATAAATCTCTGTATAGATGGCCCCTCAGCCGCCGACACTGAGGAAATTTGGCATGACGGCAAATATCCTTGCCAACTTTTATAGGTGCACCATCGAGAGCATTCTGTCTGCATGTAAGACTACCTGGTATGGGAACTGTACCATTCAAGATTGGAGACGGTTACATCTACCCAGCCCGCTAACGAGGTAAGGCTGCCAGCATTCCACCCACCCTGGCAATACTTTTCTACAACCGCTACCATCGGGGAGAAGGTATAAAAGCCTGAACACGTGCACCAGCCAATTTCGAAACCATTTCTACCCTGCTGTTGTTAGAATACTGAATGGACTCACAAACTCTTAACATTTGCCAGTACCTGTGTTTTTGTTTTTGCTGCTGTTTACCTATTATTTACTTATCTACACTATTTAACTCTGTGACCTGCCTGTATTGCTCACAAGACAAAGCTTTTCACTGTGCCTCGGTACACGTGACAATCAATTCAAATCGATAAACACCGTGGCTATAAGACCAGGTCAGAGGTTAGGAATACGGCAGCGAGTAACACACCTCCTGACTCCCCAAAACCTGTCCACCATCTACGAGGCACAATTCAGGAATGTGATGGAATACTCCCCACGTGCCTGGATGCTCGCTACTCTGACAACCCTCAAGAAACCTGACACCATCCAGGACACAGCAACCCCAAGTCTGTATCCTATTAGCCAGTCAATCTTCTATCCACATGAACATGTTACCCCCCCCCCCCCCCCAACACTATATCCTTTTACTATTCACAATAATCTTTGATGTGGCAGCTTCTCAAATGCCTTCTGGAAATTCAAGTTCATCCACCTATTTCCCTACATCCAAAGGATATGTTACTTGCTCAATAAAATAGATTATTTCTGACTTCTCTTTCACAAAACCAGGTTAACTCTGCCCAAGTGCCTCAAATTTCTGAGAGTTCTGTTATAATTTCTGTAATAATAGTCATAGAACCAGACCCTTTGGTCCAACACATCCATGCTGACCAGATATCCTAAATGAATCCAGTCCCATTTGTCAGCATTTGGCCCATATCCCTCTAAACCTTTCCTATTCAAATACCCATCCAGATGCCTTTTAAATGTTGTAATTGTACCAGCCTCCACCACTTCCTCTGGCAGTTCGTTCCAGATATGCACCACCCTCTGCATGAAAGCATTGCCCCTTAGTTCCCTTTTAAATCTCTCCCCTCTCACCTTTTGGACTCTTTGTTTGAGTGAGGGGCATAGTTAGGCAGGGAGGAACCTGCCCTTACTCCTCCTCTGACATTCTGTTCCTGGTAACCAATAACCCAACTCTAACCCCAAATCTCAGTCCGATGGGCAGTAAATGCTGGCGATGGTGGTGATGGGCACATCCCGTGAATAATATTTTTTTTAAAAGTCCGGGATCTTTGATTAAGTTGCTGTCTGCCAAATCTGTGCTCATCTTTCCCAGAATTCCCTAAATGAAACCCCTCAATCCACTGTTACACAGGACCAAGACCTAACCACAGCCACAATGACATTGTGACCATGATGGGCTCTCCTCTCAATCTCATTGATGGGGTGGATCTCACATTAATGTCCAACCTTTCGCTTCCTTCATCCAGTGTCTCCGAGACTGTCTGATCCAGGTTTATCCAGGGAATCACACCCTTTGAGCTCCCATCCCTGCTCCATTGAACATATATTCTCCTGAAGGTTTATCTTTAAGTCAATGCTGACACCTGGCAAGATGCATTCAGTTCTGTGCTGGAATACTCCAGTCACTGTCTTGACTTTGCGATTATCCTCACTTTATCAAGTTGTGTGTTTCATATCTAGAGACAATGAGCCATAGCTGACAATGTGTTGCTGGAAAAGCGCAGCAGGTCAGGCAGCATCCAAGGAGCAGGAGAATCGACGTTTCGGGCATCAGCCCTTCTTCAGGACAATGAGCCATAGCCAACTCCAGGTAAATTTTTGCAAGACTGAAGCTAATGTCTTCAAGCCACTGACAGCATTCCCCCTTCCAGTCTCAGCTTAAACAAAACTATTGTCAAATTATTGTTTACTCCTGCCCACTCTCCTCACCCCATCTTCAGCATTCATACCAACCTTTTCTGAGCTACAATCAGCTCTACAGAAGGAACACTGGACCCAATGTTCATACAGAGGGTGGTGTGTGTATGGAATGAGCTGACAGAGCATGTGGCAGAGGCTGGTAATATTACAACATTTAAGAGATGTTGGGACAGGTACATGTACAGGAAGGATATGGGCCAAGTGTAGGCAAGTGGGACAAGTTCAGTTTAGGACACCTGCTCAGCATGGACAAGTTGGACCGAAGGCTCTGTTTCCATGTTGTATGACTTTATGACTCAGCTTTCTCTCCACAGATGCTGACAAACCAGCTGAGTTTCTCAAACAATTTCTGTTTTGTTTTGGATTTCCACAAACCTCAGTTATTTGGTTTTTCTATTCTCAAACCTAGTGGCATCTTTATCCCTGATCTTAGCTTCTGACCTCACACAGTATCCTCTCCAAAAACTCTATTCCCACTTCTTTAATTTGCTTTTCTCCACCCCTCCCTCAATTTATCTGCAGCTAAAACCCATCCACTACGTCTTAGTCACCTCTGGGGCTGAGTAATGGGTGAAGATGACTAACACTAGAGAGGTGGAAGTGGGCAGTCTCTGTGCTGGAGAAGGTATAGGATCAACTAGAAATTAGGGTGGTTCACTCTGAGACCAGGACCAGACAGAATGTGAGCATCTGCAGCAGGAAATGTACCAATGACAATGGCTTTAGTCCTCCCAGCGTTCAACATTCAGTCCAGGACTGGAGGCAAGGGAAATATCCTGATTATGTCAATATGTTGGAAGAATCAACAGAGCTGGTACAGAGCTCAAGTTAGTTCTGGACTGAGTTGGGAGCTGGGATGAGGGGGGGTTGAGCTGGGAGCTGGGGATGAGCTGGGAGCTGGGGGTGAGCTAGGAGCTGGGGGTGAGCTGGGTGTGAGCTGAGGGTGAGCTGGGAGCTGGGGGTGAGCTGGGAGCTGGGTGTGAGCTGAGGGTGAACTGGGAGCTGGGTGTGAGGTGAGAGCTGAGGGTGAGCTGGGAGCTGGGGGTGAGCTGGGAGCTGGGTGTGAGCTGGGAGCTGGGGGTGAGCTGGGAGCTGGGGGTGAGGTGAGAGCTGGGGGTGAGCTGGGAGCTGGGGGTGAGCTGGGAACTGGGGGTGAGCTGGGAGCTGGGGGTGAGCTGGGAGCTGGGGGTGAGGTGAGAGCTGGGGGTGAGCTGAGGGTGAGCTGGGAGCTGAGGGTGAGCTGGGAGCTGGGTGTGAGCTGAGGGTGAACTGGGAGCTGGGTGTGAGGTGAGAGCTGACGGTGAGCTGGGAGCTGGGTGTGAGCTGAGGGTGAACTGGGAGCTGGGTGTGAGGTGAGAGCTGACGGTGAGCTGGGAGCTGGGTGTGAGCTGAGGGTGAGCTGGGAGCTGGGGGTGAGCTGGGAGCTGGGTGTGAGCTGAGGGTGAACTGGGAGCTGGGTGTGAGGTGAGAGCTGAGGGTGAGCTGGGAGCTGGGGGTGAGCTGGGAGCTGGGTGTGAGCTGGGAGCTGGGGGTGAGCTGGGAGCTGGGGGTGAGCTGAGGGTGAGCTGGGAGCTGAGGGTGAGCTGGGAGCTGGGTGTGAGCTGAGGGTGAACTGGGAGCTGGGTGTGAGGTGAGAGCTGAGGGTGAGCTGGGAGCTGGGTGTGAGCTGAGGGTGAGCTGGGAGCTGAGGGTGAGCTGGGAGCTGGGTGTGAGCTGAGGGTGAGCTGGGAGCTGGGGGTGAGCTGGGAGCTGGGTGTGAGGTGAGAGTTGAGGGTGAGCTGGGAGCTGGGGGTGAGCTGGGAGCTGGGGGTGAGCTGAGAGCTGGGGGTGAGCTGGGAGCTGGGTGTGAGCTGAGGGTGAACTGGGAGCTGGGGGTGAGCTGGGAGTGAGCTGAGGCTGTGCTGGGGCCTGGGTGTGACCTAGGAGCTGGGTGTGAGCTGAGGGTGAGCTGGGAGCTGTCTGTGTACGTGGGAAGACTAACAGTGTGCTTTTGGATGATGTCACTGAGGTTCAGTGTAGATGGGAAATGGGAGGAACCAAGGAGAGATCCCTGGGGGGGGGGACAGCAGAGAGAACGGGGTGGGAGCAGGAAGAGAGGCAGCTGCAGGCTCCAGCTCTGACCAGATCAAGAAGGATGGACCCAGGGCTGAGAGTCTCTCAGCAGCTGGAGGGGAGTAGAGGCAGGGCCAAGGGGTTGAAGATATTTTTTAGTGATGGAGATGTTGGGTGTTGTCTCAATGTTGTTGGTTGATCCTGAAATAGCAGCCTCAGCAGTGAGTGAGAGCTGTCAGTCATTGCTGGGATACAGTCTGATCTGACAATGAGTCACCTGAACTGTTTGTCTGCCACGTCTGTCTGAGTTTGCATTAGCCAGTCTCACGGAATGGAATTTGAGGGAGTGCCAGGGAACAAACCAGGGAAGGAGCAAGTAAACGTTTTGGCAGAGACCAGATCACAAAGGCAATATTCCTCTGAAGTTGGCCTCTTGTGAATCCTTCAATACACCATTGGAAATGAAGGGACCTCCACCACTAAACATTTACCCATTATCCAGACACCCAAGGAGCAGTGTCATTACCATTCGCCAAGTCAGTTACTGGGGGATTAAAAATACTGTTCCCGGACATGACATCAAAGTCTGGGATTCAATAGATCACTCTCACTGGCACAAACCTGATAGGCCGAATGGCATCCCCTAGTCACCACAATTTTGTGAAGATTGTTCAGCTGCTAGTACAGTCACTAAGAGTCAATGTAAGGTTGATTTAACATGTAGTTCCTAACCAAACCGAATCTGAAGAGGAACTGGGTTTCGACAGCAGCAGCTTTTCCTGGTTTCGAAAGATAAAACCTGCAGATGTTGAAGCTGACACCAGCCACCAGAAAGAAGAATAAATGAAAGCTGCAGCAAAATATTGGGCTAAGCAGCTTCAGGATTGAACAGCTCGTGGCTCACTCTGATACCTGCCCTGGCCTGCCCTTACCTGACCCAGAGCCAACACAAAACACATGGGACACACTGAAACACATGGGGAAGTCTCAAAACATGGCAAAAAATCCTCACAAACGGAAACTCACACAGACTTTAAAGTATCCTGCCCGTTAACCAGGTGCGCTCAGTAATTTTAGACAAGGTGGAAGTAATCAAACCGTGTTTTGTGTTCAAAGAAAGGAGAAACTGTGCAACAACAGCAAGAGGAACTTGCATTTATATAACACCCTTCAAAGTAGAAATTGCCACAGGATCAATTAGGAAATAGGGTAAAATGTTGCAATATTTAGTGAGACCATAAGCTGAGCACTGTTGTGGCGCACTGGTTGTGTCCCTACCTCTGACCTAGGTTCAAGTCCTGAATCGAGATGCTTTGGAGACGTGCCAAAACAGGTCTGAACACATTGACCAAGATAGCAGGAAACAAATCATTTGGCCATTGTGCCTCTGCTGGCCCTTTAACAGTGTCTTGTACAGTGTCTTTAATAGTAACTTGTCACACACTTTCTGTATTACTCTGCAAATATTCACATTTTCAACACTGTCTTCAAGTCCTGTTTGAAATTTCTGGTTGAACTTGTCCCTCCGCCCTTTCATGGCATTGCATTCCAGATCAGAACAACTCATTGCCAAAAAAATCATAACCTCTCCAATAAATACTGTGGATGCTGGAAATCTAAAAAAAAAGACGGTGCTTGAAAAACTCTGCAGGCCTGGCAGCATGTGTGGACAGAAACGATGTTAATATTTCAAGTCCAGTATGAGTTCTTCAGAACCCAGTTCTGCCTCAAGGACTGCTGCAGTTCAAGAAAGCAGCTCACCAACCACCCTCTGAAGGGCAATTAAGGATGGGCAATACACAGTGGACCAGCCACCCCGTGAATGATTTTTAAAAATGCTAATTGGTGGAAGCAGTCAACAGAGAGAGCAACATGATCTCATGTTCAAAGAATAACTATCGAAACTCTGTTGTCCTGCCACATCCAGTTGTGGAAGGTGGTGGACAATTCTTTCTCTTTCCATTTCTTTGCAGATGAAGATTTTAGTAAAGGTTTTATTCATGACTGCAAGCCCACAGCTCACAGCTCAGGCCCATCATTGACTCTCCCACATCTCAGGCCCATCAGTGACTCTCCCACGGCTCAGGCCCATCAGTGACTCTCCCACGGCTCAGGCCCATCAGTGACTCTCCCACATCTCAGGCCCATCAGTGACTCTCCCACGGCTCAGGCCCATCAGTGACTCTCCCACGGCTCAGGCCCATCAGTGACTCTCCCACAGCTCAGGCCCATCAGTGACTCTCCCACAGCAGCTGGAGGTGACACTGCAGCTACTGCTGGTGCCTATTGGATGACTCCTTCTCCTGCGTTAGTCATCCATGCTAACTCTTGACCTACTCTCAAAGGTGTCTGTAGCACTCCCAAATTTCCTGCCTCTAGGCATTGTAATCTCTGCCTGGACTTCCCACTGTAGCACGTTTGCAGCTGAATGGACGGCTAGAAAATTGGAAGCTTTCAGAAATGAGATAACGAGAATCCAGAGAAAGTATATTCCTGTTAGGATGAAAGGAAAGGCTGGTAGGTATAGGGAATGCTGGATGACCAAAGAAATTGAGGGCTTGGTTAAGAAAAAGAAGGAAGCACATGTCAGGTATAGACAGGATAGATCGAGTGAATCCTTAGAAGAGTATAAAGGCAGTAGGAGTATACTTAAGAGGGAAATCAGGAGGGCAAAAAGGGAACATGAACTAGCTTTGGCAAGTAGGGTTAAGGAGAATCCAAAGGGTTTTTGCAAATACATAAAGGACAAAAGGGTAACTAGGGAGAGAATAGGGCCCCTTAAAGATCAGCAAGGCGGCCTTTGTGTGGAGCCGCAAGAGATGGGGGAGATACTAAATGAGTATTATGCATCAGTATTCACTGTGGAAAAGAATATGGAAGATATAGACTGTAGGGAAATAGATGGTGACATCTTGCAAAATGTCCATATTACAGAGGAGGAAGTGCTGGATGTCTTGAAACGCATAAAGGTGGATAAATCCCCAGGACCTGATCAGGTGGATCCTAGAACTCTGTGGGAAGCTAGAGAAGTGATTGCTGGGCCTCTTGCTGAGATATTTGTATCATCGATAGTCACAGGTGAGGTGCCGGAAGACTGGAGGATGGCAAACGTGGTGCCACTGTTTAAGAAGGGTGGTAAGGACAAGCCAGGGAACTATAGACTGGTGAGCCTGACCTCAGTGGTGGGCAAGTTGTTGGAGGAAATCCTGAGGGACAGGATGTACATGTATTTGGAAAGGCAAGGACTGATTAGGGATAGTCAACATGGCTTTGTGCGTGGGAAATCATGTCTCACAAACTTGATTGTGTTTTTTGAAGAAGTAACAAAGAAGATTGATGAGGGCAAAGCAGTAGATGTGATCTATATGGAGTTCAGTAAAGCGTTAGACAAGGTTCCCTATGAGAGACTGGTTAGCAAGGTTAGATCTCATGGAATACAGGGAGAACTAGCCATTTGGATACAGAACTGGCTCAAAGGTAGAAGACAGAGGGTGGTGGTGGAGGGTTGTTTTTCAGACTGGAGGCCTGTGACCAGTGGAGTGCCACAAGGATCGATGCTGGGTCCTCTACTTTTTGTCATTTATATAAATGGTTTGGATGCGAGCATAAGAGGTACAGTTAGTAAGTTTGCAGATGACACCAAAATTGGAGGTGTAGTGGACAGCGAAGAAGGTTACCTCAGATTACAACAGGATCTTGATCAGATGGGCCAATGGGCTGAGAATTCGCAGATGGAGTGGCAGAGATTACAATGCCTAGAGGCAGGAGATTGGGAGTGCTACAGACACCTTTGAGAGTAGGTCAAGAGTTAGCATGGATGACTAACGCAGGAGAAGGAGTCATCCAATAGGCACCAGCAGTAGCTGCAGTGTCACCTCCAGCTGCTGTGGGAGAGTCACTGATGGGCCTGAGCTGTGGGAGAGTTTAATTTAAATAAATGTGAGATGCTGCATTTTGGGAAAGCAAATCTTAGCAGGACTTATACACTTAATGGTAAGGTCCTAGGGAGTGTTGCTGAACAAAGAGACCTTGGAGTGCAGGTTCATAGCTCCTTGAAAGTGGAGTCGCAGGTAGATAGGATAGTGAAGAAGGCGTTTGGTATGCTTTCCTTTATTGGTCAGATTATTGAGTACAGGAGTTGGGAGGTCATGTAACAGCTGTACAGGACATTGGTTCAGCCACTGTTGGAATATTGTGTGCAAATCTGGTCTTCTACCTATCGGAAAGATGTGGTGAAACTTGAAAAGGCAGAAAAGATTTACAAGGATGTTGCCAGGGTTGGAGGATCTGAGCTACAGGGAGAGGCTGAACAGGCTGGGGCTGTTTTCCCTGGAGCGTCAGAGGCTGAGGGGTGACCTTATAGCGATTTATAAAATCAGGAGGGGCATGGATAGGGTAAATAGGCAAAGTCTTTTCCCTGAGTGGGGGAGACCAGAACTAGAGGGCATAGGTTTAGGGTGAGAGGGGAAAGATAGAAAAGAGATATAAAAGCAACTTTTTCACGCAAAAAGTGGTACGTGTATGGAATGAGCTGCCAGAGGAAGTGGTGGAGGCTGGTACAATTACAACATTTAAGAGGCATTTGGATGGGTATATGAATAGGAAGGGTTTGGCGGGATATGGGTCGGGTGCTGGCAGGTGGGACTAGATTGGATTGGGATATCTGGTCGGCATGGACAGGTTGGACTGAAGGGCCTGTTTCCATGCTGTACATCTCTATGACTCTATGTCTCCCAATCTCCTGTCTCTAAGCATTGTAATCTCCACCTGGATTCCCCACTGTTTTCCTAGAGCTTAGTGTTTATGATCTTTGTCCTGTCAGCAGATGTCAAGGATGCTGTGGTGATGGAGCCGATGGAAGCTCTGTAGAAGTTGCATATATTGGTGTTCCAGAATGCATGACTGAGTGCCTTACAGAAGGCAGTGAGGACAATCGGTCTGCGTATTTTATGTTTGCTCTGTGCTGTGGCTGCTCCACATTGTCTGTAGAGTTTGCTTTAAGAAGTTGATTGCTCATTTCTTTGTCCACGGTGACATCGAATGAGATGACAATCCCCCAGTAGGTCAACCTCCTGGCAGCACTCAGCTCAGTTCACTTGCTGGCAGTTCCCTGGTGCTCTGTTTGCCTCTTGAGGTGCAGGCTGATGAAGGGCTTCTGTTTTCTTTAAACTGATTTTTATCCAGAAAGTTGTGCAGTGTCAGACAAACAAGAGAGCGCAGTCATCAGCAAAATGTAATTCACAATGAGCTTTCCCTCTCTGTTTGCATGTAACCTCCTTTCTTAAGGTCTCCCATTGCCAGCAGCAGCATCTGAGTTGATCTTTCTCTGCATCGCCTCTGTCGCTGTATCACCACATTCTGCTTTATGTTCTATTACCCTGATGTACTTCTGTAAGGTATAATTTGTCTGATTGGCACGCAAAATGATATTTTCACTGTATCTCGGTACATGTGACAAGAATAAATCAAATCAAATCAGATCATGTGAAAGAAGTTGGTGAATATGATCAGAACCCATATCCCTGCTTCACAACACTGGATTTTAAAATGTTGGTGTCATGGTTAACTTGTCCAAACTGATCATCATGAAACTGCTTCGTCATGGCCAGAAGATTATCAAGGATTTTCCAAAGTCCATCCTTCTCACAGAGCTGATGGCTTTGATACAAAAGTGATGTCCACACAGGGCCAGGTGCTTGGGGCCTTGCTGTTTCTGTACATTAATGACTTGGACTTAAATGTAGCAGGAATGGTCAAGAGGTTTGTGAATTGGTTGAGAAGTAAATATTGGAGAGAGTAGCTGTAAACTGTAAGAAATAGTAACAAACCAGTCAGCTGGGCTGAGCAGTGGCAAAAGGCATTCAACCTAATAAGGTGTGAGGTAATACACTTGAGGAGGGCCAACAAGGATTACACAATGAATGTTAGGATCCTGAAGATCAGAGGGACCTTGATGTGTGCATCCACAGATCCTTAATGGTAGCAGAACAGGTAGATAAGGTGGTCATGACGTTTGATGAGATATTTCTCTTTATTAGCCAAAGCATAGAACACAAGAGGAAAGAGATTATGCCAAAACTGTATAAAATGCTGATTAGGCCAATGCTGCAGTATTGTGTGTAGTTCTGTTCACCACATTACCTCCTGGGCTGGAGGTTCTGAGCTTTGAGGCGAGATTGAAGAGACTGGGGTTGTTTTCATGGGAACAGAGGTGTGTAAGAATGTTAGGGGTGTAGACAGAGTGGATAGGAAGGCATTTTTTCATTAGTAGAGGGACTTATGATTGGGAGCATAGATTGAAGGTCAGAGGTAGAAGGCTAAGAGGGGAGTTGAACAGAATTGTTTTCACCCAGAAGTCTAAGAAGTGGTGGAAGTCGAGAACTCTAATTTAAGCAGAATTTAGATGTTCACATGTTGACATAGCTACCAGAGTTATAGGTCAAGAGCTGGAAAATGGGATTAGTGTGGTCAGGTCTTTATAAACCAGTGCAGATATGAAGAGATGACTGGCTTCCTTCTTGTTGTCTATGAGTATAGCAGTTCTGAAAGATTTTAGCCAGGAACATCCCAACAATAGATGGATGGTTAACCCATGCTAGTTAGATCAATCTGGCTTTTCTTTTTTGTTTTTGTACAAGGTTATGATAATGATCCTGGGGACTCGGGGAACTGTTCCCAGCAAACCACATAAACTCATAGATCTTAGTATGTAGGGCACAGCCACCAAGCTCCAAGGATTTACCCTTAAGTACTACAGAGGAACCTCCATTATCCAAACGACATGGGCAGGGAGTATTTTGTTCAGAGAATCAAATGTTTGATAATCCAATGTTCGGATAATTGAATATTTGGATACTAGAGTTTAGCCAAGCACTGGGACATTGAGATTTTGTCCAGATAATCTGAAATTCGGATAATCAAATGCTGGATAATTGAGGTTCCTCTTATATCTAACTCCTTCTTGAAACCAGTCAATGTTTTGATCTTAACCGCCTATTGTGGGAGTAAATTCCACAGGCTCACCAATCTCTGGGTGAAAAGATTTCTCCTCATCTCAGTCCTAAATGGCCTATCCAATATCTTTAAGCTGTGACCCCTGGTCCTGCATTTATCCTGGCTAGTCCTGTTAGAATTTTATAGATTTCTATGAAATGCCAACACCATTTTTCTAAACTCCCATGAATCTAGCTAATCCAGTTTCTCCTCATATCTCCTGCCAAACCAGGAATCAGTCTTGTAAACCATCACTGCACTCCCTCCACATCCAGAATGTGCTTCCTCAGATAACGAGACCAAAACTGCTCATAATTCCCAAGTTGTGGTCTCACTGAGGCCCTGCAGAATTACAATATGACACCCCTACTCCTGTACTTCCGCCCTTTGAGCCTGCTCCACCACTCAATAAGTTCATGGCTAATTTTTTCGTGGACTCAGCTCACTTACCCGTATTTTCACCATATCCCTAAATTCCTTTATTTTTCAAAAAAGTATCTACCTTTAAAAGCGATTACTGAAGTAGCATCAACTACTTCCCTGGGCAAGGAATTCCATAGATTAACAACCCTCTGAGTGAAGAAGTTCCTTCTCAGTTCAGTTCTAAACTTGCTTCCTCTAATCTTGTGGCCATGCCCTCTTGTCCTAGTTTCACCTAGCAGTGGAAACATCCTATCTATTTCTATTTTATCAATGCACTTCATAATTTTATATGTTTCTATAAGATACCCCCTCATCCTTCTGCATTCCAACAAATGTAATCCCTGTCTACTCAGCCTCTCCTCATGAGCCAACCCCCTCAACTCCGGAATCAACCTAGTGAACCTCCTCTGCACCCCCTCCAGTGCCAGTACATACTTTCTTAAGTAAGGAGACCAAATCTGCATACAGTACTCCAGTATAGCTTCACCAGTACCTTGTACAGCTGTAACATCACCTCTGCTTTTAAACGCAACCCCTTAGCAATGAAGGACAAAATTCCATTTTCCTTCCTAATTACTTGTTGTACCTGCAGACCAATCTTCTGCAATTCACGCACAAGGACACCCAGGTCCTTCTGCCAATCAGCATGCTGCAACTTTTTACCATTCAAGTAATAACCTATTTTGCTGTTACCCTCCCACCAAAATGTATGACTTCACACTTAATAACATTGTTTTCCATTTGCCAGACCTTTGCCCACTCACTCAATGTATATATGTTCCTCTGCAAAGTTTCACAGTCCTCTGCACACTTTGCTCTGCCACTCATCATAGTATCGGGGCAAATCATGACACCGTACACGTGGTCCCCAACTCCCAAATCATCCATATAAATTGTAAATAATTGTGATCCCAACACCGATCCATGAGGCATACCACTAGTCACTGATTGCAGCCAGAATAGCACTCATTTATCCCCACTCTTTGCTTCCTGTCAGTCAACCAATCCTCTACCCACGCTAATACTCTAACCCAACACCATGCATCCTTATCTTATGCAGTAGCCTCATGTGCAGCACTTTGTCAAAGGCCTTTTGAAAATATGGGTACACCACATTCACTGGGTCCCGTTGTCCACCTTGCTTGAAATGTCTTCATAGAATTCCAAAAGATTTGTGAAGCATGACCTGCCCTTTATGAAACCATGCTGCTTCTGTACAAGGGGACAATTTCTTTCTTGATAATAGACTCAAGCATCTTCCCTACTAAAGAGCTTAAGCTCACTGGTCTATAATTCCCCATTTTTTGTTTACTTCCCTTTATAAAGAGTGGCATCACATTTGCTATTTTCTAATCTGCTGGAACTGCCCCAGAGTCCAGCGAATTTTGGAAAATTACTGCCAATCCCCCACCTACTATTTCTCCTGCCATCTCTTTTAGTACCCTGGGATGCATTCCACCAGGAAACTTATCTATCCTTAGCTCCATTAGCTTACCCAACACTAGCTCTTCTGTAATAATAAGTGTTTCCAGGTCCTCACTTATCTTTGTCTCTGTTACTTTCTGGTGTGTTATTAGTATCCCCCACTGTGAAGACTGATGCAAAGTAGCTGTTCAATGCCTCAGCCATTTCGTCCTATCCCATAACTAACTGCCCTTTCTCATCCTCACTACCATTCTTTTTAAACAGTGAGATTTTACTCTTGAATCCACAGGAACTATTCCAGAGTCTTGAGCACCTTTAAACATGACCACCAATGCATCCACTATTTCTAGAGCCATTTCCTTACGTACTCTGGGATGTAGATTATCAGGCCCTGGGGATTTATTGGCCTTTATTCCCATTAACTTCCCCAGTGCTCGTTTCTCCACTTTTGGGACATTATTTGTGAGCTGCCTTGTAAAGACAGAACCAATGTATTCAAATTCAATAAATCATTCTGGAACTGAAGGCTAGTCTTGATAATGGTCACAATGTAATTGATATTGATTTTTGTAAAAACCAATCTGGTTCACTAATGCTCGTTAGGGTCGAAAATCTGCTATCCTTCCCTGGTCTGACCTACACGACTCCAGACCCACAACCGTGTAATTAAACCTTAACTGTTCTCAGAACTCACCCAGAAAACCATTCAGTTCCAAAGCAATCAGGGATGGACAACAATTGCTGGCCTTGCTCCACTCCAGATGAAAGGTGAGAGCAAATACCCTTGACATCAGGGTAGTATCTGCCCAAACGTGCCATCAAGGAGTCTTAAAGTTAATGGGAATCAGGAGTAAAACTCTCTGCTGGGTGGAGTCATACCTGACACACAGGAAGATGGTTGTGGTTGTTGGAGGTTAGTCATCACTGTTCCAGATCTCTGCAGGAGTCCCTCAGGGTGGTGTCCTAGGCCCAACCATCTTCAGCTGCTTCATCAATGACCTTCCCTCCATCATAGGGTCCGAAGTGGGGATATTCGCTGATGATTACACAATGTTCAGCACCATTGATGGGCGGCACGGTGGCACAGTGGTTAGCACTGCTGCCTCACTGCGCCAGAGACCCGGGTTCAATTCCCGCCTCAGGCGACTGACTGTGTGGAGTTTGCACATTCTCCCCGTGTCTGCGTGGGTTTCCTCCGGGTGCTCCAGTTTCCTCCCACAGTCCAAAGATGTGCAGGTGAATTGGCCATGCTAAATTGCCCGTAGTGTTAGGTAAGGGGTAAATGTAGGGGTATGGGTGGGTTGTGCTTCGGTGGGTCGGTGTGGACTTGTTGGGCCGAAGGGCCTGATTCCACACTGTAATGTAATCTAATCATTCGCCACTCCTCAGATACTGAAGCAGGCCATGTTTAAATGCAACAAGATCTGGACAATATCCAGGCTTGGGCTGACAGGTGTCAAGTAATCTTGATGCCACACAAATGCCAGGCTGTGACCACCTCCAATTAGAGACAGTCTGGCCACACTCTCTTTACAAGGTGGACCAAGAAGGCGGCATGTCAGCAACTCGGAGCAGCCTCTCCCGACCAAGGGCTGTTCAATTCCAGGAGAAACAGGTAACTCAGTGTCTGTAAACACCGTTACAGACCAGGAACCGGCTGGAAATGGACCTGAATGGAGAGCTGCTGAAGGAGTTATGTGGTCTGGGCTTGCTACTGAGGCCAGGCCTCTAGCTCTCTGCCTCACCTGATGCCGGTGGCCAGGTGTTGTGACATCGGAAGTGGTGTGTGAGGGGGCAGTAGTGCAGTAAGTGTGCAGGAGTCTGTGCCAGACTAAAAACAAACCCTAGCCGGCCAGCTCTCCTGTCCATTCTGCTCTCCAGTGTCTGCTCCCTGGACAATAAACTGGACTGCATCTGACTGTAGGTAAAAACAATGACTGCAGATGCTGGAAAGCAAATTCTGGATTAGTGGTGCTGGAAGAGCACAGCAGTTCAGGCAGCATCCAACGAGCAGCGAAATCAACGTTTCGGGCAAAAGCCCTTCATCAGGAATAAAGGCAGTGAGCTTGAAGCGTGGAGAGATAAGCTAGAGGAGGGTGGGGGTGGGGAGAGAGTAGCATAGAGTACAATGGGTGAGTGGGGGAGGAGATGAAGGTGATAGGTCAAGGAGGAGAGGGTGGAGTGGATAGGTGGAAAAGAAGATAGGCAGGTAGGACAAGTCCAGACAAGTCAAGGAGAGTGTGCTGAGCTGGAAGTTTGAAACTAGGATGAGGTGGGGGAAGGGGAAATGAGGAAACTGGTGAAGTCCACATTGATGCCCTTGGGTTGAAGTGTTCCGAGGCGGAAGATGAGGCGTTCTTCCTCCAGGCGTCTGGTGGTGAGGGAGCGGCGGTGAAGGAGGCCCAGGACCTCCATGTCCTCGGCAGAGTGGGAGGGGGAGTTGAAATGTTGGGCCACGGGGCGGTTTGGTTGATTGGTGCGGGTGTCTCGGAGATGTTCTGAGCGCTCTGCTAGGAGGCGCCCAGTCTCCCCAATGGGCAGCAACGGATAGAATAAATGATGTTAGTGGATGTGCAAGTAAAACTTTGATGGATGTGGAAGGCTCCTTTAGGGCCTTGGATGGAGGTGAGGGAGGAGGTGTGGGCACAGGTTTTACAGTTCCTGCGGTGGCAGGGGAAAGTGCCAGAATGGGAGGGTGGGTTGTAGGCCTCAGCGTGGGCTCAGAGAGTGCTGAGTCCTTGTGTGCACAGAAACATGGCCCAGTGACACAGTTCCAGACACCAGCATCTAGCAAGACGGGCCCACCTTGTTTCACACTAACAGAATTGCAGCTCTATGCTGTAAGGTTTGGGGTGGTGGTCTGTGTCCCTACACCAACACTCTATGCTAGGTGCAAAGACTCTATGCTAGTCTCCAGTTACTGGTTATCACTGGTGCAGTTTGTGACTGTTAGGTGCAGATCATTTTATTTGCCGCGGAAATCCACTGCTGTCCTTGGAGTCGGTTTGTATATTCCTCCCAGTGCCAGGGCTAAGGAGGCATCTGTGAACTGGTTCGGAAGCAGCGGACAACCTGACCAGCAGGAACTATTTCTGCTCTTCAAGCCTGTTTTGAGCACACTGACTGGTGTGTGTTCAGGGAGGCAGCAACCAATGGCGATTTCATCCAGTTCGAGGCGTTGGTGGTGTACTACTTTAGCAAGTGTATTGACAATGTCACTGTATCCAGGGCCATCACTTCTCACCCCAACCAGAAGCCGTGGATGACCACAAAGGTGTGTGCACTGCTGAGGACTCATGATACCAGCTTCAGAGCAGATGACAAGACAGGCCTAATAACAGCGAGGGTCAACCTGACCTGGGCCATCAAAGAGACAAAGCGTGCCCGCTCACAGAGAATACACAGCCACTTTCAGGACAGCAGCGATACACAGAGAGTATGGAAGGGCATCCAGACCATCACCAACCACAGAACAGCATCGCCTGCTTGTGCTTGTGTTGGTGATGTCTCGCTCCCAGATGAGTTGAACACCTTCTATGCACGGGTTTGAGGCACAAAACGACGTGACAGTGAGGAAGCCGATCCCCCCTCCCAACGACCAGGTGCTGTGTCTTACTACGGCCAACCCAGGGAAGGCTGCTGGACCAGATAACATCCCTGGCAGTGTGGTCTGAAGATGCTCTGACATACTGGCAGATGTTCTCACAAACATCTTTAACATCTCCCCGAGCTGTGCCATTGTTCCAACATGCTTCAAGGCTAATACTATTGTCCCTGTGCTGAAGATGTCTTCAGTGTCCTGTGACAATGTTGTGTTAACACCCATCATCATGAAGTGATTCGTGATGAGGCATATGCTGCTGCTCTCCTCCCTGGACACCCTGCAGTTCACTTATTGACCCAACTACTCAACAGATGATGTCATTTCCACCACCCTCCATCTGGTCCTCACCCACCTGGTGAAGAAGGACACCTACATCAGATTACTGTTCATAGACTTCAGTTCTGCATTCAATACTATCATTCCTCAGTACCTGATTGGAAAGCTGAGTCTGCTGGGCCTAAATACCTCCCTCTGTAACTGGATCCTGTTGATTGGGAGACCTCAGTCAGTTCAGGTTGGGAATAGTACCTCCAACACCATCACACTGAGCATGCCACCTCCCAGGGCTGTGTGCTCAGTCCATTGCTGTTCACCCCGCTGACACACAACTGGGCAGCGACGCACAGCTCGAATCACATCATCACATTCACTGATGATACAACTGTAGTGGGTCTCATCAGCAGGAACGATGAGTCAGCATGGGGAGAGGGGGTGCAGCAGCTAACAGACTGGTGCAGAGCCAACAACCTGTCTCTGATCATGGACAAGATGAAAGAGATGGTTGTTGACTTCAGGGGGGCATGGAGCGACCACTCTCTGCTGGACTTTGACGGCTCCCTCACGGAGATCGTGAAGAGCACCAAATTTCTTGGCGCCCACCTGGCGAAGAATCTCACCTGGTCCCTCAACCCCAGCTCCATAGCCAAGAAAGCCCAGCAGCATGTCTATTTTCTGTGCAGACTGAGGAAAGCCCCCCATCCGCCCCCCCCCCCCATCTACCCCCCACCCCTACCCTCACCACATCCTACACAGGGTTCATTGAGAGGACCCTGAGCTGCTGCCTCACCGCCTGGTTCGGGAATTGCACCGTCTTGGATTGTAAGACCCTGCAGCGGATAGTGAGGACAGCTGAGAAGATCATTGGGATCTCTCTCCCCTCCATTATGGACATTTACATCACATGCTGCATCCGAGAGGCTAAGAGCATTTTGGAAGACCCCTCACTCAAGCCCTACTCCCTCCTGCCATCTGGCAGAAGATACCGGAGCATTCAGTCTCTCACGGCCAGACTGTGCAACAGTTTCTTCCCCCAAGCCATCAGGCTCCTTTTTTTTAATAGATATTTTTATTAAACTTTTCTTTCTTTATAAAACCATTTTAAAAAAGAAAACAAATTACAACACCAGTAAACATTATTCTATCTACATATAACAACAAAAAGAGAAAAGAACATCAACAGTACAACCAAAACACAACTATACCCATGTGCAAAACAGACAAATCAGTAAAGGTAGTTACTGAATGAATAAACAATACGGCTCAGCACAACAAAACCTTAGCTCTCAACCTCTGAGAGCACTATGTATTGCACACAAAATATTCAGAAGTCTTCCTTCAAGGACATCAAGCAGACTAAATCAGAACATCACGGCTACATGAGAGCCCTAGTTAAAATGACAGGTAAATCTGCACCCAAGTAGTGCAGAAAAGGCTGCCATTTCCTGTAAACATTTTCTGTTTTCCGGTGCAGCATTTTCATGAAAATGTCCAGAGGGATATGTTCCATAATAAGCCTGTGCCAACCCAACAGACCTGGGTGGGGGGGGGGAGGTGGTTTCAGAAAGTGAACACATTAAAATATTTTTCCGAGCACAGAAAGTGAGGATGTTAACAGGTTTTTTTTCCCATGAGCATCCAAAAGAGGGTATATTGGGAGGCCCAGGAAGAGACAGACAGGGTCCTTCTTATTGTGATTCTGTTCGCCGAGCTGGGAATTTGTGTTGCAGACGTTTCGTCCCCTGTCTAGGTGACATCCTCAGTGCTTGGGAGCCTCCTGTGAAGCGCTTCTGTGATGTTTCCTCCGGCATTTATAGTGGTTTGAATCTGTCCCTTCTGGTTGTCAGTTCCAGCTGTCCATTGCAGTGGCCGGTATATTGGGTCCAGGTTGATTGAATCTGTGGATGAGTGCCATGCCTCTAGGAATTCCCTGGCTGTTCTCTGTTTGGCTTGTCCTATAATAGTAGTGTTGTCCTAGTCGAACTCATGTTGCTTGTCATCTGCATGTGTGGCTACTAAGGATAGCTGGTCGTGTCGTTTCGTGGCTAGTTGGTGTTCATGGATGCGGATCGTTAGCTGTCTTCCTGTTTGTCCTATGTAGTGTTTTGTGCAGTCCTTGCATGGGATTTTGTACACTACATTGGTTTTGCTCATGTTGGGTATCGGGTCCTTCGTTCTGGTGAGTTGTTGTCTGAGGGTGGCTGTTGGTTTGTGTGCTGTTATGAGTCCTAGTGGTCACAGTAGTCAGGGGACGAAACAGGGGACGAAACGTTTGCAAGACAAATTCCCACTTGGCGAACAGAACCACAACAACGAGCACCCGAGCTACAAATCTTCTCCCAAACTTTGAGGGTCCTTCTTAACCTCGGCCCTCATGACCTGACCTATAACCCCTGCCATAGAATTACAATACAAACGGACCATAAACAATGAGTGAGAGTACTGAGGTTTATCTTACACTGAGGACAAAAGGGGGATGCTTCCACCTTAAACTTTGAGAAACCATCTGGGGCTAAAAGCAGAATCTTTAGTCGCGTGGTATGGGTCCTATTACAAATTGATATCTTTCTTGTATTCTTGCAAATGTCCCCCCGCCCCCCCCCCATGTCTCCATAGAGATCTCAACCCCTAACTCTCTCTCCCAAACCCCGCAAAGCTGCTCACAGTCTCCTGAAGGATTGCTCCTCCCCCCCAGCATATGATAAAGCATACTAATAGAGAAAGTACTTTTAGCAAAAAGTATCCTCTTCTCCATTATAGATCTGCAGGGCATGGTCCCTTTCTAAACAAAATCACTGACCTGGGTAAAGCAGAAAAGGTCTTTGCTAAC
Source organism: Chiloscyllium punctatum (assembly GCF_047496795.1). Lineage (NCBI taxonomy): Eukaryota > Metazoa > Chordata > Chondrichthyes > Orectolobiformes > Hemiscylliidae > Chiloscyllium > Chiloscyllium punctatum. Next base: position 94,033,122 of record NC_092757.1, on the reverse strand, counting down.
TGGACCATATTTCCGGATTATTTGGTAAAAGGACATCATTATTTCACCTTCGAATAAATCACCCAAACAGCAGGTTCTCTTAGCTGCCCAGAGCTAAAATCCAGAGTCCATTACCCCTGGCTGAAATCCCAGCATATCCACTGGAGGGGTAAGAAATGACATTTTGGACATATTACCCTCCCTCTGCCACATTACCCTCTGTGCCTTAACAGTATTAATATCAGTTGGACAACGGCAATTTTCCATGACCATCTTCATTTACTTAAGAATAAAGGGGCTAATAAGGGGACATTTTGTCTGGGAGGCCTCAATATCTAACTACGATGATGCCAGGTTTTTACAGGCCCAATCACCAACAAACGATAGAAGAGAACTTAATTGATATTTTCTAATATCTGGGAGATTCACTCTCCCCAACCGATGAGATAACTATAGTTTAAACAACTTGATAAGAGGCCACCATTGGCGCGAAATAAAAGAGCCAATCCTTCCATTAAGTCTCTGGAATATTTGTCTTGGGAAAATCAAAGGAAACATTCGTGTAGAATAGAGTAAACAGGGGTGAATATTCATTTTGATAAGAGATACCCGGCCTAACCAGGATATTGGAAACACCTCCCATCGCTGAAAATCTTGCTTAATCCTGTCAAACAAGTGGGCAAAATTGGCCTTAAACAGCCGATCAAAGGCAGGTGTGATAAAGATGCCTAAATAAGAAAAACCTTCCTATGACCATTTGAAGGGGGACCATAGCTCACACGCCACCTCAGATATTCTCCTCAGACCCCCACCCCGAGGCATAGCCTCCGAGTTACAGGAATTAATCATCAAGCTCCTTAACACTGTGTCATCAGACTGTATTCCATCTGAAACCCTTTGCACAACTTTGAATTGCTGCTGGAAGAATGTTTTATTAATTATCATTCTTTTATTGCACTGTAATTTGTATACTATTGTACCTATTATCTTGATGTGTCAGGAATTACTGTGCTGTCTTGTGTGTTTTGTGCTTGTTATGCACCTTATGTTGTGTACGATTTTGTAGTTTGTGCTTGGTTCTGGAGGTACACTGTCTTGCTTTTACTGTATCAGTTGTATATGGTAGAAATGACAAATAAAGCTACTCTAGACTTGACTGTTGGCTTCAATGATTTTACCATTATTGAATCCCCTACTATCATGATCTGGGATTTGGTATTTACGAACATAAAGATTTACATGTATCTGACATCTTTACAGCCTTCAGACATACCAAAGCACTTTACAAGTAATTCTGTACTTTTTCAAGTGTAATCACTTGGTAATGTAGGGAAATGTAGCAGTGAATTGGACACAGCAAGACCCCAGAGACAGCAACAGTTGAATGACCAAATAATCAGCTTCTGTGATGTCAACTGATGGATTGGCTACGATACTGAAGTTAAACCCAATTGACCAGAAAGTGAACTGCACCAACATTATAAATACTGTGGCTATAAGACCAAGTCAGAGGCTAGGAATCCTGCAGTAAGTACCTCAGTCCTGACTGCCCAGAGCCTGTCCTATATCTACAAGGCACAAGTCAGGAGAGTGACTCTCTGCTTGCATGGAACATAAGCTTCACGCGGTCAGGAAGGAGAGAATCACATCCAGAGTGAGACACAGTCCGAGTGCGTTTATAGTTTGGGGAGTTTGGAGGCAGAGTGGGGAGTCAGTGCAGAGGGAAGAGGTGTGTTTTGCTTGCATTTTTGACTTTTTTTTAACAAGATAAACTGAAATCTGGGATCAGGTCACAAAAGAGTGATATCACAGATAAACCATAAATTCATTGGTACCAGCTATTAATTTGATTATCTATTATAGGTTTTTATTCAGAATGAAGGTAAATGGGAAAATATTTACGAGTTACAAACTAAAAGACTAGTAGGAATAAATAAATTAAGGACTAGGCAAATAAAATAGAGATGCAGAGTTGGCCTGCATAATGTGGGAGCTGGTGGCCCTCATTGTGGTTCATAATGACCACATCTTGTCTACATGGACTTTAGTAAAGCCTTTGACAAGGTTCCACATGGTAGACTGGTTAGTAAAGTTAGATCACATGGGATTCAGGGACAACTAACCAATTGGATACAAAATTGGCTTGATGATAGGAGACAGAGGGGCAGCAAGGTGGCTCAGTGGTTACCACTGCTACCACATAGCGCCAGGGACCCGGGTTCAATTCTAGCCTCAGGTGACTATCGGTGTTGCACATTCTTCCCATGTCTGTGTTGGTTTCCTCCCACAGTCCAAAGATGTACAGATTGGGTGAATTAGCCATGGTGTTCAGGGATGTGAAGGTTAGTTGCATTAGTCAGGGGTAAATGTCGAGTAATAGGGTAAGGGGATGGGTCTGGGTGGGTTACTCTTTAGAGGGTCAGTGTGGACTTGTTGGGCCAAATGGCCTGTTTCCACACTGTAGGGATTCTGTGAGAGGGTGGTGGTGGTGATGGAGAGTTGTTTTTTCGGACTGGAGACCAGTGACCAGTGGTGTTCAGCAGAGATCGGTGCTGAGTTGTCATTTATGTAAATGATTTGGATGAGAGTTCAGGAAGCATGCTTAGTTAGCGTGTAGATGACACCAGAATTGGTGGTATAGTGGACATTGGAAAAGGTTATCTAAGACTACAAAGGGATTTTGATCAATTGGGCCAGTGGCTGAGGATTTGCAGATGGAGTTTAATTTGGATAAGAGTGAGGGATTGCATTTTGATAGGACTTACATGGTTAATGGTAGGGCCTTGGGGAGTGTAGTTGAACAGAGACCTAGGGGTTCAAGTACATTGTTTGTTGAAAGTCACCGCGAGACAGGATGATAAAGAAGACATTTGGCAGGCTTGCCTTCATTACTCAGACCATTGAGTATAGGAGCTGGGACGTGATATTGTGGTTGTAATGGATGTTAGTGAGGCCTTTTCTGGAGTAATGTGTAGAGTTCTGTTCGCCCTGCTATAGTGAGGGTGCAGAAAAAACCTTTACAAATATTACTGGGACTGGATGGTTTGAGTTATAAGGAGATGCTGGATAGGCTGGAACTTCTTTCACTGGAGTGGAGGAGGTTGAGGAGTGACATTATAGAAGTTTATAAAATCCTGAGGGGCATAGATGTGATGCATAGCAAAGGTTTTTGCTCTATGGTAGGGGAGTTCAAAAATAGGGGGCATACTTTTAATGTGAGAGGAGAAAGATTTAAAAGGGACCCAAGGGGCAATTTTTTTCGCACTGATGGTGGTTCATATGTGGAATGAACTGCCAGAGGAAGTGGTAGGATGCAGGTACAGTGAAAACATTAAAAAGACATTTGCACATGTACATGAATAGGAAAATTTTAGAGGGATATGGGCCAAATGCAGGCAAGTGGGGCTAGTTTACTTTGGGAAACTTGGTCAGTGTAGACTATTTGGACCAAAGGGTCTGTTTTCATGCTGTATGATTCTATAACTTTATGATTCTATAAGTGGTGGTTGCTTGAGGAACTCCAGCTCAGAGTTGATGAGCTGAAGTTTCAGGTTCAAACATTCTGACACATCAGGGAGAGGGGGAGTTACCTGGATACTGTGTTCCAGGATGCAGTCACATGCCTTAGATTAACTATCTTGAACTCAGTCAGTGGCCAGGGACAGGAGGGTGTGACTATGAGTGAGACAGGTAGAGCTGAAGGAGCCTCCGCCCATGATCTTGTCAAACACATTTGAGATTTTTGTTCCCTGTGTGGACAAGAGTGGGGGCTGTAGGGAGGGTGAGGAAAATGACCATAGCACTGTGGTACAAGGGAGGAGGGAGATAGTATAGTCAGGGAATAGACAGTACTCTCTGAGGCCAGGATTGAGGGACCCAAAGACTGTGCTGCTTGCCTGGTGCCCAGATTCAGGATATCTCACCTGAGGTGTAAGACCACAAGCCCATAAGACATAGGAGTGGAAATAAGGCCATTTGGCCCATTGAGTCCACTCTACCATTCAATCATGGCTGATGGGTATTTCAACTCCCCTTACCAGCACTCTCCACATAGCCCTTAATTCCTTGTGAGATTTAGAATTTATCAATCTCTGCCTTGAAGACACCCAATGTCCCAGCCTCCACTGCACTCCATGGCAATGAATTGATAGATTCTTGATCAGTTAGGGCATCAATGGTCATAGAGAAAGGGCAGCAAAGTGGACATGAGGAATGTCGGATCAGCCATGATCCTATTGAAAAGTGGAGCAGGCTTGAAGGGCCGAATAGCCTACTCCTGTTCCTACTTTGTTCTGGTTTTATGGATGAATGAAATTCCAGAATGCACTCCCTTCACCACAAACACTGTGATAGCGGTGTGTACCATCGACAAGTCACACTGCAGCAACTCGTCAAAGCTCCTTCAAAACCCAGCAGATAGAGTCATAGAGTCATAGAGATGTACAGCATGGAAACAGACCCTTTGGTCCAACCCATCCATGCCGACCAGATATCCAAACCCAATCTAGTCCCACCTGCCAGCACCTGGCCCATATCCCTCCAAACCCTTCCTATTCACATACCCATCCAAATTACTCTTAAATGTTGTAATTGTACCAGCCTCCACCACTTCCTCTGGCAGCTCATTCCATACACGTACCACCCTCTGCGTGAAAAAGTTGCCCCTTAGGTCTCTTTTATATCTTTCCCCTCTCACCCTAAATCTATGCCTCTAGTTCTGGACTCCACAACCCAGGGAAAAGACTTTGTCTATTTATCCTATCCATGCCCCTCATAATTTTGTACACTTCTATAAGGTCACCCCTCAGCCTCCGACGCTCCAGGGAAAACAGCCCCAGCCTGTTCAGCATCTCCCTGTAGCTCAGATCCTCCAACCCTGGCAACATCCTTGTAAATCTTTTCTGAACCCTTTCAAGTTTCACAATATCTTTCCGATAGGAAGGAGACCAGAATTGCATGCAATATTCCAACAGTGGCCTAACCAATGTCCTGTACAGCCGCAACATGACCTCCCAACTCCTGTACTCAATACTCTGATCAATAAAGGAAAGCATACCATATGCCTTCTTCACTATCCTATCTACCTGCGACTCCACTTTCAAGGATCTATGAACCTGCACTCCAAGGTCTCTTTGTTCAGTAACACTCCCTAGGACCTTACCATTAAGTGTATAAGTCCTGCTAAGATTTGCCTTCCCAAAATGCAGCACCTCGCATTTATCTGAATTAAACTCCATCTGCCACTTCTCAGCCCATTGGCCCATCTGGTCCAGATCCTGTTGTAATCTGAGGTAACCCTTTTTGCTGTCCACTACACCTCCAATTTTGGTGTCATCTGCAAACTTACTAACTGTACCTCTTATGCTCACATCCAAATCATTTATGTAAATGACAAAAAGTAGAGGACCCAGCACCGATCCTTGTGGCACTCCACTGGTCACAGGCCTCCAGTCTGAAAAACAACCCTCCACCACCACCCTCTGTCTTCTACCTTTGAGTCAGTTCTGTATCCAAATGGCTAGTTCTCCCTGTATTCCGTGAGATCTAACCTTGCTAATCAGTCTCCCATAGGGAACCTTGTCGAACACCTTACTGAAGTCCATATAGATCACATCTACTGCTCTGCCCTCATCAATCCTCTTTGTTACCTCTTCAAAAAATCAAGTTTGTGAGACATGATTTCCCATGCACAAAGCCATGTTGACTATCCCTAATCAGTCCTTGCCTTTCCAAATACATGTACATCCTGTCCCTCAGGATTCCCTCCAACAACTTGCCCACCACCGAGGTCAGGCTCACTGGTCTATAGTTCCCTGGCTTGTCTTTACCGCCCTTCTTAAACAGTGGCACCACTTTTGCCAACTTCCAGTCTTCTGGCACCTCACCTGTGACTATCGATGATACAAATATATCAGCAAGATGCCCAGCAATCACTTCTCTAGCTTCCCACAGAGTTTAAGGGTACACCTGATCAGATCCTGGGGATTTATCCACCTTTGACCGTTTCAAGACATCCAGCACTTCCTCCTCTGTAATCTGGACATTTTGCAAGATGTCACCATCTATTTCCCTACAGTCTATATTTTCCATATCCTTTTCCACAGTAAATACTGATGCAAAATTTTCATTTAGTATCTGCCCCATTTTCTGTGGTTCCACACGAAGGCTGCCTTGCTGATCAGGGACACCCTAACCACAGGCCGCCTACTTGCGGAACGTTTCAGAGAACACCTCTGGGACACCCGGACCAACCAACCCAACCACCCTATGGCTCAACACTTCAACTCCCCCTCCCACTCCACCAAGGACATGCAGGTCCTTGGACTCCTCCATCGCCAGACCATAGCAACACGACGGCTGGAGGAAGAGCGCCTCATCTTCTGCCTAGGAACCCTCCAACCACAAGGGATGAACTCAGATTTCTCCAGTTTCCTCATTTCCCCTCCCCCCACCTTGTCTCAGTCCCAACCCTCGAACTCAGCACCACCTTCCTAACCTGCAATCTTCTTCCTGACCTCTCCGCCCCCCACCCCACTCCGGCCTATCACCATCATCTTATCACCCTCACCTTAACCTCCTTCCACCTATCGCATTTCCAACGCCCCTCCCCCAAGTCCCTCCTCCCTACCTTTTATCTTAGCATGCTTGGCACACTTTCCTCATTCCTGAAGAAGGGCTCATGCCCGAAACATCGATTCTCCTGCTCCTTGGATGCTGCCTGACCTGCTGCGCTTTTCCAGCAACACATTTTCAGCTCTGATCGCCAGCATCTGCAGTCCTCACTTTCTCCTGATCTTTGAGGAACCCTATTCTCTCCCTAGTTACCCTTTTGTCCTTAATATATTTGTAAAACCCCTTTGGATTCTCCTTAATTCTATTTGCCAAAGCTATCTCATGTCCCCTTTTTGCCCTCCTGATTTCCCTCTTAAGTATACTCCTACTTCCTTTATACTCTTCTAAGGATTCACTCGATCTATCCTGTCTATACCTGACATATGCTTCCTCCTTTTTCTTAACCAAACCCTCAATTTCTTTAGTCATCCAGCATTCCCTATACCTACCAGCCTTCCCTTTCACCCTGACAGGAATATACTTTCTCTGGATTCTTGTTATCTCATTTCTGAAGGCTTCCCATTTTCCAGCTGTCCCTTTACCTGCGAACATCTGCCTCCAATCAGCTTTTGAATGTTCTTGCCTAATACCGTCAAAATTGGCCTTTCTCCAATTTAGAACTTCAACTTTTAGATCTGGTCTATCCTTTTCCATCACTATTTTAAAACGAATAGAATTATGGTCGCTGGCCCCAAAGTGCGCCCCCACTGACACCTCAGTCACCTGCCCTGCCTTATTTCCCGAGAGTAGGTCAAGGTTTGCACCTTCTCTAGTAGGTACACCCACATACTGAATCAGAAAATTGTCTTGTACACACTTAAGAAATTCCTCTCCATCTAACCCTTAACACTATGGCAGTCCCAGTTTATGTTTGGAAAGTTAAAATCCCCGACGATAACCACCCTATTATTCTTACAGATAGCTGAGATCTCCTTACAAGTTTGTTTCTCAATTTCTCTCTGACTACTGGGGGGTCTATAATACAATCCCAATAAGGTGATCATCCCTTTCTTATTTCTCAGTTCCACCCAAATAACGTCCCTGGATGTATTTCCGGGAATATCCTCCCTTAGCACAGCTGTAACGCTATCCCTTATCAAAAATGCCACTCCCCCTTCTCTTTTCCCTCCCTTTCTATCCTTCCTGTAGCAATTGTATCCTGGAACAGTATCCAGTCCTGCCCATCCCTAAGCCATGTTTCTGTAATTGCTATGATATCCCAGTCCCATGTTCCTAACCATGCCCTGAGTTCATCTGCCTTCCCTGTTAGGCCCCTTGCATTGAAATAAATGCAGTTTAATTTATTAGTCCTGCCTTGTTCCTGCCTGCCCTGACTGTTTGACTCACTTCTGTTCTCAACTGTACCAGTCTCAGATCGATCTCTTTCCTCACTATCTCCCTGGGTCCCACCGCGCCCCCCCCGCCCCCCCCCACCTTACTAGTTTAAATCCTTCCAAGCAGTTCTAGTAAATTTCCCTGCCAGTATATTAATCCCCTTCCAATTTAGGTGCAATCCGTCCTTCTTGTACAGGTCACTTCTACCCCAAAAGAGATTCCAATGATCCAAAAATGTGAATCCTTCTCCCATACACCAGCTCCTGAGCCATGCATTCATCTGCTCTATCCTCCTATCCCTGCCCTCACTAGCTCGTAGCACTGGGAGTAATCCAGATATTACTACCCTTGAGGACCTCCTTTTTAAATTTCCACCTAACTCTGTAATCTCCCTTCAGAATCTCAACCTTTTCCCTTCCAATGTTGTTGGTTCCAATGTGGACAATGACCTCCTGCTGGCCCCTCTCCCCCCGTGAGAACATTCTGCACCCTCTCTCAGACATCCTTGATCCTGGCACCAGGGAAACAACACACCATTCTGCTTTTTCTCTGCTGGTCACAGAAACGTCTGTCTGTACCTCGGACTACAGAATCCCCCACCACAATTGATCTCTTGGAAGCCGACGTACCCCTCGTTGCATTCGAGCCAGATACATGAGAAAATCACCATTTTCAAGTTCCCCTCCAAGCCACTCACCATCCCAAGTTGGAAATATATCGCCATTAATTTGGTGTGACTGGCTCCTAACCCTGGAACTCCCTCTTTATTGTGGGTGTACTTGCAGCAGCTCACCACCAACTTCTCATGGGTAATAGGGAAAGACGAGGCAAAAGTGAAGATGCTGGAGGTTACAGTCGAGAGAGTGGTGCTGCAGAAGCACAGTGAGTCAGGCAGCATCCGAGGAGCAGGAGAATCGACATTTCAGGTAAAAGCCCTTCATCAGGAATGATAAGTTGGGAGCCTCAGGGTGGAGACATAAATGGGAGGGGAGGGGCTGGGGGTAGCTGAGAGTGCGATAAGTGGATGGAGGTGGGGGGCAAGGTGATAGGTCAGAGGGGAGGCTGGAGCAGATTGGTAGGAAGGAAGATGGACACATGGGACGGGTCATGTGGTGGTGCTGAACTGGAAGGTTGGAAGTGGGGTAAGGTGGGGAAATGAGGAAACTGTTGAAGTCCACATTGATGCCCTGGGGTTGGAGGGTCCTGAGGCAGAAGATGAGGCGTTCTTCCTCCAGGCGTCGGGTGGTGAGGGAGCGGCGGTGAAGGAGGCCCAGGACCTCCATGTCCTCGGCTGAGTGGGAGGGGGAGTTGAAATGTTGGGCCACGGGGCGGTGTGGTTGATTGGTGCGGGTGTCCCGGAGATGTTCTCTGAAGCACTCTGCGAGTAGGCGTCCTGTATGCCCAATGTAGAGGAGACCACACCGAGAGAATTGGATACAGTAAATGACATGTGTGGAAATGCAGGTGAAACTTTGATGGATGTGGAAGGCTCCTTTGAAGTCTTGAATGGAGGTGAGGGGGGGAGGTGCGGGCACAGGCTTTGCAATTCCTGCGGTGGCAGGGGAAGGTGCCAGGAGGGGAGGGTGGGTTGTTAGGGGGCGGGGACTTGACCAGGTAGTCACGGAGTCTTTACAGAAAGTGGATAGGGAATTAGGAAAGACTGTCAGCAGCACCCACACCCAAGAATTTATAAGTAAAAAAGCGTACAATAACCAAGAACTCTGCAGTAACCTAGATATGTCTGACTGGGACGAGAATCATGATTAACACTTTCCTAAAATCAATGTTACTCTCTGTCTGGTGCCAGCATAAGATATTGAGTAACATTCCCAACCATCTGAGGCATTATATCCACAGAGAGACAGAGTGAGAGAGAAACAGCGACTAAAATCCACAAAACTTGTTTCCAAAAAAACTCTTCTAATTGCAATTTTAGTTATTAATTGGTTTCTATAATCTCATAAAGGTATAAAATACAGAAGTGATGTCGCAAGAAGAGAGAGAAGTGACTGGCTGTAATTAAGAGGAAAAAGCACATGAAGGAGATGGTAATAGAGTGAGACAGAGTGGAGGAGGCTTGTGTGCAGCAGAAATCCCTATCATGCAACAGATAGACCAAATGGCCTGTATGTTGGTTGTAAATTCTATGTGCCATAATCTACTGAACACCTTCCTCCCACTGGATTGCTTCCTCAGAACAACAAACTGCCTGGTGATGATGCAGCCTCTGTTGCCATGGAACTTACACATGATGAGCTGCAGTTTGAACCTTTTTCTCTCATTATGCTGTCCTCCTCTTCTGAAGACTTTGATTGATTCTGAAGAGAACAGCTTCCTTGCTTCACTTGCATAGGTGAACATTATGTGCATGTGTATATATGCGAGAGAGAGCCTAGTTGTTGAGGATTCTTGTTGGATTATGCAGGAGTATCACAGTTCAGCTCACACACACCCTCGCTGAATCCTTGAATTACCTGCTTCGATCCAGTAGGGTGTACTGGAGAGTGACTATGACCAGAACCTGCTCCAATCGTCATTCCTCACCACCCCCATCGAGGACACTGCAGCACATCATAGGAATGACTTGCATTTATGTAGCACCTTCCAAAATCTCTTAACGTGTCAAAGCTTTTTACAGTTAATGATGAATATTTGAATTACACGTAGTGTATTCACATTGGAAATAGGGCAGAAAGCTCCCATACAGTGATGAAATAAAGTATCAGATGAATTAGTCTAGGGTCAGGGGGAGGGGTTTCAAATCCCAACTGCTGCATAGGTGTGTCATAACGTTACTGAACAGGTAGATGAGAAAATTGAGGATTTTGTGTCTCAGCAAATAGTCAGTAAGGACTGAGATAAATGTTTGATCTGAAATACAGAACATCTGGAAATATAGCATTCGCTCTGTACCAATCCTCCGACAGCGCAGCACTCCCTCAGCACAGACCCTCCAACAGTGCGGCACTACCTCAGCACAGACCCTCCAACAGTGCGGCACTACCTCAGCACTGACCCTCCGACAGTGCAACACTCCCTCAGTACTGATCCTCCGACAGTGCGGCACTCCCTCAGCACTGACCCTCTGACAGTGCAGCACTCCCTCAGCACTGACCCTCCGACAGTGCGGCACTCCCTCAGCACTGACCCTCTGACAGTGCAGCACTCCCTCAGCACTGACCCTCTGACAGTGTGGCACTCCCTCAGCACTGACCCTCTGACAGTGCGGCACTTCCTCAGCACTGACCCTCCGACAGTGTGGCACTCCCTCAGTACTGACCCTCTGACAGTGCGGCACTTCCTCAGCACTGACCCTCTGACAGTGTGGCACTCCCTCAGCACTGACTCTCCAACAGTGTGGCACTCCCTCAGCTCTGACACACCAATAGTGAAGGATCCATGATCCTGTTCCCTTTGAGGATAGTGTATTACATTTTGAAATTCACTCGTGAGATGAAGGCATCGCTGTCTAGTTGGTATTTATTGCCTACCCTAGTTAACATTGGGAAGGTGGGGGTGAGCTGCCTTCTTGAACTGCTGCAGTCCATGTGCTGTGGGTTGACCCACGATGTCCCTTAGGGAGGGAAATTATGGACTTTGACCCAGCAACAGTGAAGGAACGGTGATATATTTCCAAGTCAGGATGGTGAGTGGCTCAGAGGGGAACTTGCAGGGGGTGGTATTCCCCTGTATCTGCTACCCTTGTCCTTCTAGATGGAAGTAGTTGTGGGTTTGGAAGGTGCTGTCTGAAGATCTTTGGTGAATTTCTGCAGCGCATCTTGTGGATAGGACACTGAGTGCTCATGGTAGAGGGGGAGGATGCTTGGGGATATGGTGCCAATCAAACGGGCTGCTCTGGTGTCAATCTTCTTGAGTGTTGTTGGAGCTGTATCCATCTAAGCAAGTGCTGACTTGTCCCTTGTTGATGGGAACAGGCTTTGGGGAATCGCTGCAGTATTCCTTGTCTTTGAACTGCTCTTTCAGCCACTACATTATGAGGCAAGTCCAGTTGAGCTTGTGGTCAATGATAAACCCAAGGATGCTGATAGTGGGAGATTCAGTGATGGTAACACCATTGAATGGCAAAGGGTGGTGGTCAGATTGTTTCTTTTTTTATTTTATTAAACAATACACAGTTTACAAAATAGTTAACATTAGATTGCTTCTTATTGGTGATGGTCATTGCCTGGCATTTGTGTGGCATGAATATTACTTGCCAGTTGTCAGTCCTAGCCTGGATATTGTCCAGATCTTGTTGCAGTTGAACATGGGCTGCTTCAGTATCTGAAGAGTCGCAAATGGTGTTGAACATTGTGCAATAATTGGTGAACAGTCCCACTTCTGACCTTATGATGGAGGGAAGGTCATTGATGAAGCAGCTGAAGATGGTTGGGCACTACCCTGAGGAACTCCTATAAAGTTATCCCGGAGGTGAGATGATTGACTCCAACAACCACAACCATCTTCCTTTGTGCCAGGGAGAATTTGCCCCCTAATACCCATTGTTTCCAGTTTTGCCAGGGCTCCATGATGTCACACTCGGTCAAATGCAGCCTTGATATCAAGGGCTGTCCCTGCCCCCTCCCCTCTGGAATTCAGCTCTTTTGTCCATGTTTGAACCAAGGCTGTAATGAGGTCAGGAACTGAGTGGCTCTGGTGGAACCCAAACTGCACGTCACTGAGCAGGTTATTACTGAGTAGGTGCTGCTTGATAACGCTGTTACTGAGTCTGGATTAGTGGTGCTGGAAGAGCACAGCAGTTCAGGCAGCATCCAAGTAGCTTCAAAATCGACGTTTCGGGCAAACGTCCTTCATCAGGAATAAAGGCAGTGAGCCTGAAGCGTGGAGAGATAAGCTAGAGGAGGGTGGGGGTGGGGAGAAAGTAGCATAGAGTACAATGGGTGAGTGGGGGAGGAGATGAAGGTGATAGGTCAAGGAGGAGAGGGTGGAGTGGATAGGTGGAAAAGAAGATAGGCAGGTAGGACAAGTCCGGACAAGTCAAGGAGACAGTGCTGAGCTGGAAGTTTAGAACTAGGGTGAGGTGGGGGAAGGGGAAATGAGGAAACTGTTGAAGTCCACATTGATGCCCTGGGGTTGAAGTGTTCCGAGGTGGAAGATGAGGCGTTCTTCCTCCAGGCGTCTGGTGGTGAAGGAGGCCCAGGACCTCCATGTCCTCGGCAGAGTGGGAGGGGGAGTTGAAATGTTGGGCCACGGGGTGGTGTGGTTGATTGGTGCGGGTGTCCCGGAGATGTTCCCTAAAGCGCTCTGCTAGGCGGCGCCCAGTCTCCCCAATGTAGAGGAGACCGCATCGGGAGCAACGGATACAATAAATGATATTAGTAGATGTGCAAGTAAAACTTTGATGGATGTGGAAGGCTCCTTTAGGGCCTTGGATAGAGGTGAGGGAGGAGGTGTGGGCGCAGGTTTTACAGTTCCTGCGGTGGCAGGGGAAAGTGCCAGGATTGGAGGGTGGGTTGTTTGGGGGCGTGGACCTGACCAGGTAGTCGCGGAGGGAACGGTCTTTGCAGAAGGCGGAAAGGGGTGGGGAGGGAAATATATCCCTGGTGGTGGGGTCTGTTTGGAGGTGCTGGAAATGTCGGCAGATGATTTGGTTTATGCGAAGGTTGGTAGGGTGGAAGGTGAGCACGAGGGGCGTTCTGTCCTTGTTACGGTTGGAGGGGTGGGGTCTGAGGGCGGAGGTGCGGGATGTAGAAGAGATGTGTTGGAGGGCATCTTTAACCACGTGGGAAGGGAAACTGCGGTCTCTAAAGAAGGAGGCTATCTGGTGTGTTCTGTGGTGGAACTGGTCCTCCTGGGAGCAGATCCGGCGGAGGCGGAGGAATTGGGAATACGGGATGGCATTTTTGCAAGAGGTAGGGTGGGAAGAGGTGTAATCCAGTAACACTGTTACTGACACTGTCCCTCACTTTATTGACGATCGACAATAGACTGATGGGATGGTAATTAGCCAGGTTGGATTAGATCTGCTTTTTATGTATAGGACAAAGTTGGTCAATTTTCCACATTGTTGAGTAGATGCTAGTATTGTGTCTGTCCTGGGAGAAAGTGAGGACTGCAGATGCTGGAGGTCAGAGTCAAAACCTATGGTGCTGGAAAAGCACAGTAAGTCAGGCAGCATCTGAGAAGTAGGAGAATCAACATTTTGAGCATAAGCCCTTCATCAGGAATTCCCTGATGAAAGGCTTATGTCTGAAACATCAATTTTCCTGCTCCTCGGATGCTGCCTGACCTGCTGTGTTTGGTAGCTTCACCAGTTTTGATAGCTCATTTTGATGCCTGGTGCTGCTCTTGGCATGCCCTCCCTCACTGTCCATTGAACCAAGATTGATCTCCTGGCTTGATAGTAATGGTTGAGTGGGGGACATGCCAAGCCATGAGGTCACAGATTTGGTTGGAGTACAATTCTGCTGCTGTTGATGGCCCTTAGGGCCTCCTGTGTGCCCAGTGTTCAATCGCTAGATTTGTTCAAAGTCTGTCCCATTTAGCGTGGTGATAGTGCCACACAACACAATGGAGGGCATTCAGAATGTGAAGATGGGACTTTATCTCCACAAGGACTGTGCGATGGCCACTTTTACCAATACTGTCACTTTTAGATGATTGGTATGACGAGGTCAAGTATGCTTTTCCCTCTTGGAGGCAAACTGATAGGTCATCATGTTCTTATGCACTATTACCCTTGTCCCTCTAAGTGATAGAGGTTGAGGGTTTGGAAGGTGCTGCTGAAGGAGCTTTGCTACTTACTCCAGCACATGTTATAGATAGTACATACCATCGTCACTATGTGTTGGTGGCAGAGGGGGTGAATGGTAAAGTTGGTGGATAGGGTGCTAATCAAGTAGGCTGCTTTATCTTGGATGGTGTCAATCTTCTTCAGTGTTGTTGGAACTGCATCCCCTCCAGACAAATGGGGGGGGTATTCCTTCACACTCCTGACTTGTGCCTTGTGGATGGAGGACATGCTTTGGGGAGTCAGGTGAGTTACTCACCCAGAATTACCACTTCTATTTTGTTCTGTAGCTGCACAGTATTTTTATAACTGGGCCAGTTCAGTTTCTGGTCAGTGTTAACCCCCAGGATGTTGATTTTGCATTGATAAAATAAGTAATTGTGGTAGGAGAAAATAAACTTGTTCATGCAATGAGTGTTATGGTCTGGAAAGCACTGCCTAAGAGTGTGTCCAGGATGTTTAAATTGAAGCAGGCTGTCATTTGGAAAAGGAAGAATGTGCAGAGAGTATATAGGGTAAGAACACTAAGTGCAATGCTGATTTGGAGAGCTGATGCAGATAGGAAGGGCCAAACAGCCTCCTTTTACAATGTTAGTCATAGAGTCATACAGCATGGAAACAGACCCTTCAGTCCAACTCACACATGCTGACAAAGTTTCCCTGAAACTAGTCCCACTTGCCCCACACTGCCCACTTGCCATATTTCTCCAAACCTTTCCTATTAATGTAACTGTCCAAATGTCTTTTCAATGTTGTAACTGTACCTGCATGTAACAAACCACCCTGTGTAAATTTAGAGATATTAGAACCTGGCTGAATGAAACTTGGCAGGGTACATCTTCTTTCAAGCCATAATCTCAGATGTTTTAGAAAGGAGATTACAGGCCAATTTGAAGAGATGATCTTTTTTAAAGTTTGACAACGTCCAGTTCATGCATTGCAGAAATAAACTTTACAAATAATTTTAACAGGTAATTATAAAGTACAAACAGGTAAATACTTTGAGCTGTAAAAATACAGAGTTTTATCTGGTTAAGTAACTCTTGTATTGTCTGGACAAGAGTTCTGATAAGTCCAATTGTTTCTGTAACATGGGAGTTGATCAATCAGCCTCAAACCTTGTTCATCATTCATTAGATAATGAATTATCTGTACTCCGATTCCAAATCGTATGATGACCTTAAAAATATATCAATCAACCTCAGTCTTTTAACATTTCAAATTGGCTTTGTGTGCATAACCTTTTCATGGATAGTTCTAGATTTCTGCTACTCATAGAGGCATAGGGATATATAGCACGGAAACAGACCCTCCAGTCTGTTTGCTCGCACTTATTTGCTAGCACTTGGCCCTAAACCCTAAATCTCTCTACCCTTCCTATTCATATACATATCCGGATACCTTTTAAACGTTGTAATTGTACCAGCCTCCACCACTTCCTCTGGCAGCTCATTCCAAACACGCACTATCCTCTGCGTGAAAAAGTTGCCCTTAGGTTCCTTTTAAATCTTTCCCCTCTCACCTTAAATCTATGCTCTCTAGGTCTGGATTCACCCACCCAAGGGAAAAAAATCTTGTCAATTTATCCTATTTGTACCCCTCATGATTTTCTAAACCTCCAAAATGTCACCTCAGCCTCTGATGCTCCAGGGAAAACAGCCCCAGCCTGTTCAGCCTCTCCTATAATGCAGACCTCTAACCCTGGCAACATCCTTGTAAATGTTTTGAACGCTTTGTGAAATATTTTCTGATTTCACACCTAAACAGCCTGTCTCTAACGTCACATCTCCTTGACTTGGGATCATCTGATAGGGAGATGCAGAGAAACCCCCTCCTCTATCATCAGAATTCCAGATAGGAGATTCAGCAATGTTAATTACATTGAACGCCAAGGGGCCATGATGAGATTCTTTCCTTGGAAATGGAATTTGCCTGGCATTTGGATGGCCTGAATGTTACTTGCCACCTATCAGACCGAATCTGGATATTGGATTTGTGGTGCTGGAAGAGCACAACAGTTCAGGCAGCATCCAAGGAGCTTTGAAATCGATGTTTGTGGATGTGACCTTCCTCAGTATCTGTGGAGTCGCAAATGGTGCTGAACATTGTGCAAATATTGGCAATCATGCCCACTTCTGACCATCTGATGGAGGCGAGGTCAGGCAACAAGCTGCTGAACATTTATAGGACCCAGGAATTCCAGTAGAGATGTCCTGACACTTTGAAGTGACTGACACACTTTGTTTTCGGATGCCCTTTGTGGAATGGTTCTTTTTATTTTCCCTTAAAGCGGAAGTCATGGATCTTCATAGATTAATGGAACATATTTTTCCCTTTGAGTGGAATCCATGGAGCAATATGCTTTTATTGAAAATATAAAGAAGTAATTTTTTGCATGTGTCTAAAAATGGTGCATTCCTAACACCTTGCAATGTTTTACATCTACGTATGCATGCTCCTTCCCTTACGCCCACGATATTCTTTCTCTGGTAGTGCTTGGCCTTCTTTCCGCACTCCCCACTCTTTGTGCCTGCGCTCCGCTTGTGCCGCCTCACCGATGCGGAGCGCTCGCCCGAAGGTGTGGTGCCCGGCACTACGGGCTTTGTTGCCCTTTTTTTTTAAAAAACACACACCGCCGCACGGTTCCACCCGGGGAGGGGCGCGTATCCTTCCGCACGCACATGCGCGGAACGCCACGCCACGGCGAGACTGGAGGGTGGTGGGCGGGGGTGAGGGAAGGGAAGTAGTTCGGTAGTCGCTTCACCACATGGCGGCGCGCAATGTGAGAGAGAGTGTGAGTGAGTGAGTGAGGGAGGAGGAGGCGCTGGGACGGCGGAGCCCGGAACTATACCCTGTCCGTCCGCCATTTTGGCAGCTGCTCGGCGGCGGGTGCGAGTGGGCGAACGAGCTTCGTGTGTCAGCGGCTCGGCTGCTTCCTGAAGACGGCGGTCGCTCTCTCCGCGTCTGCTACTCGACGTGTTCGCCTCGCCCTCTCTTGTCTTCCCCTTACCCCCTCCCCTCTTCCACTCCACTCCTCCTCCGTCTTCGGGCTTTCCTTTATTTTTTGGGGAAGGAAAAAAAAAACGATAAGCTCGTTATTATATATTTTTTCTCCCCCGGAACCTCTGCGCCCTTCGATCGTCTATCACCGCCCTCCTCCTCCTCCTCCTCCTCCCCCCCTCTCACACACCCCTCCTCCTCCTCCTCCCCATCCCACCTAGACGGAAAGAAAGCAGCCCCCCTCCGACTAGAAGCCGCCGGCGATATTTATTATTTTTAAGAAGGTAATCGTCCTCGCCGTCCATCGAGCGGTCCAGCCTCCCTCTCCCTCTGCCTCTCCCTCTCCCTCCCCGGCCGGAGAACATGGAGGACCGCGAGGACCTCGTCTATCAAGCCAAGCTGGCCGAGCAGGCTGAGCGCTACGACGGTGAGAGGTGTTCCTTGTTGTGAGGGGACTGGGGTTTTATTTGAAGGGAGGGGGTGGGGGTATGTTTTAGGGATGTCTCTTCCCCCCCCCCCCCCCGGGGTGTGAATGGTTGGGGGCTGAGGGGGGTGGGGGGTTTCTCTCTCTCTCTCTCTCCCCGCGGCCGCCGGCTTCACAAAATGGCGCCCAGCGGCCGCTCGGTGCCCGCGCTCTGCCCTCCCCTCACACACACACACAACACACACACAGACAGACACACACACAACACAGGGTCAGGATTAAAATAAAACATTAAACCCCCCCCCCCCACAACATCCAGGGAGGGTGTGGTGGTGAGCCTACTCCACAGGGGAACACGGAAAGATCCCAGCCGTCTTTATAATTCTCACCGACCCCTCCCTTTCTCGTCAGGGAGAGAGGTGCGTCCGCTGTAAAATCGTCGTTTATCCCCCCGATCCCATCCCCCGATCCCATCCCATTCCCCCCACCCCGATCCCATCCCATTCCCCCCACCCCGATCCCATCCCATTCCCCCCACCCCGATCCCATCCCATTCCCCCCACCCCGATCCCATCCTCCCCATTCCCCCCACCCCGATCCCATCCTCCCCATTCCCCCCACCCCGATCCCATCCTCCCCATTCCCCCCACCCCGATCCCATCCTCCCCATTCCCCCCACCCCGATCCCATCCTCCCCATTCCCCCCACCCCGATCCCATCCTCCCCATTCCCCCCACCCCGATCCCATCCTCCCCATTCCCCCCACCCCGATCCCATCCTCCCCATTCCCCCCACCCCGATCCCATCCTCCCCATTCCCCCCACCCCGATCCCATCCCATTCCCCCCACCCCGATCCCATCCCATTCCCCCCACCCCGATCCCATCCTCCCCATTCCCCCCACCCCGATCCCATCCTCCCCATTCCCCCCACCCCGATCCCATCCTCCCCATTCCCCCCACCCCGATCCCATCCTCCCCATTCCCCCCACCCCGATCCCATCCTCCCCATTCCCCCCACCCCGATCCCATCCTCCCCATTCCCCCCACCCCGATCCCATCCTCCCCATTCCCCCCACCCCGATCCCATCCTCCCCATTCCCCCCACCCCGATCCCATCCTCCCCATTCCCCCCACCCCGATCCCATCCTCCCCATTCCCCCCACCCCGATCCCATCCTCCCCATTCCCCCCACCCCGATCCCATCCTCCCCATTCCCCCCACCCCGATCCCATCCTCCCCATTCCCCCCACCCCGATCCCATCCTCCCCATTCCCCCCACCCCGATCCCATCCTCCCCATTCCCCCCACCCCGATCCCATCCTCCCCATTCCCCCCACCCCGATCCCATCCTCCCCACCCCGATCCCATCCTCCCCATTCCCCCCACCCCGATCCCATCCTCCCCATTCCCCCCACCCCGATCCCATCCTCCCCATCCCTCCCATCCCATTCATCCCACCCCGCCCCCCCAATCCCATCCCGCCCCCCCAATCCCATCCCGCCCCCCCCCAATCCCATCCCTCCCCGCCCCCCCCAATCCCATCCCTCCCCGCCCCCCCAATCCCATCCCTCCCCGCCCCCCAATCCCATCATTCCCCGCCCCCCAATCCCATCATTCCCCGCCCCCCAATCCCATCCCTCCCCGCCCCCCCAATCCCATCCCTCCCCACCCCCCCAACCCATCCCTCCCTCCCACCCCGCCCCCCCATCCCATCCCTCCCTCCCACCCACCCACCCACCCCGCCCCCCAATCCCATCCCGCCCCCCAATCCCATCCCTCCCCCCCCCAATCCCATCCTTCCCTCACACCCACCCATCCACCCACCCACCCCGCCCCCCCCAATCCCATCCCTCCCCCCCCAATCCCATCCCTCCCCCCCCAATCCCATCCCTCCCCCCCCAATCCCATCCCTCCCCCCCCCAATCCCATCCCTCCCCCCCCAATCCCATCCCTCCCTCCCACCCCGCCCCCCCCAATCCCATCCCTCCCTCCCACCCACCCACCCCGCCCCCCCAATCCCATCCCTCCCTCCCACCCACCCACCCCGCCCCCCCAATCCCATCCCTCCCACCCACCCCCCCCGATCCCATCCCTCCCTCCCACCCCACCCCCCCGATCCCGTCCTTCCCCCCCCCCACCCCTGATCCCGTCCTTCCCCACCACCCCGATCCCGTCCCTCCCCCCCCCACCCCCCGATCCCGTTCCTCCCTCCCCGCCCCCCCAATCCTGTCCCTCCCCCCCGATCCCATCCCTCCTCGCCCCCCCCCCCCCCGATCCCAGCCATCCCGCCCCCCCCAATCCCATCCGTTCCCCCCCACCACCGATCCCGTCTCTCCCCCCCCACCACCGATCCCGTCCCTCCCCCTTCCCTCCCCCCCCCCCCCCCCCCGATCCCGTCCCTCCCCCTTCCCTCCCCCCCCCCCCGATCCCGTCCCTCCCTCCCTCCCACCCCCCCGATCCCGTCACCCCCACACCCCCCCGATCCCGCCCACCCCCCCCCGATCCCGCCCCCGCCCACCCCCCGATCCCGTCCCTCCCCACTCCCCGATCCCGTCCCTCCCCACTCCCCCAATCCTGTCCCTCCGCCCCCCCGATCCCATCCCTCCCTCCTCGCCCCCCCCCCGATCCCATCCGTTCCCACCGCCGATCCCGCCCCCGCCACCGATCCCGTCCCTCCCGCCCCTCCCACCGATCCCGCCCCTCACCCACCACCACCGATCCCGTCCCTCCCACACACCCCCCGCCCCCCCGATCCCGTCCCTCCCTCCCTCCCCCACACCCCCGATCCCGTCCCTCCCCCACACCCCCGATCCCGTCCCTCCCCCACACCCCCAATCCCGTCCCTCCCTCCCACACCCCCGATCCCGTCCCTCCCTCCCACCCCCACACCCCCACACCCCCGATCCCGTCCCTCCCTCCCACCCCCACACCCCCGATCCCGTCCCTCCCTCCCACCCCCGATCCCGTCCCTCCCTCCCACCCACCCCCCCCCCACGATCCCGTCCCACCCCCCCGATCCCGTCCCACCCACCCCCCCGATCCCGTCCCTCCCTCCCACCCCCGATTCCGCCCCTCCCTCCCTCCCACCCACCCCCCCCCCCCCCCCCCCCCCATCCCGTCCCTCCCTCCCACCCCCCCCCCGATCCCGTCCCTCCTTCCCACCCCCACCCCCCCCCGCCTATCCCGTCCCTCCGCCTATCCCGTCCCTCCCTCCCACCCCCACCCCCCCCCGCCTATCCCGTCCCTCCCACCCACCCCCCCCCGATCCCGTCCCCCCCCTCCCCCGATCCCGTCCCCCCCTCCCCCGATCCCGTCCCCCCCCCCCCCCGATCCCGTCCCCCCCTCCCCCGATCCCGTCCCCCCCCTCCCCCGATCCCGTCCCCCCCTCCCCCGATCCCGTCCCCCCCCTCCCCCGATCCCGTCCGTCCCTCCCCCGATCCCGTCCGTCCCTCCCCCGATCCCGTCCGTCCCTCCCCCGATCCCGTCCGTCCCTCCCCCGATCCCGTCCGTCCCTCCCCCGATCCCGTCCGTCCCTCCCCCGATCCCGTCCGTCCCTCCCCCGATCCCGTCCGTCCCTCCCCCGATCCCGTCCGTCCCTCCCCCGATCCCGTCCGTCCCTCCCCCGATCCCGTCCGTCCCTCCCCCGATCCCGTCCGTCCCTCCCCGATCCCGTCCGTCCCTCCCCCGATCCCGTCCGTCCTCCCCCGATCCCGTCCGTCCCTCCCCCGATCCCGTCCGTCCCTCCCCCGATCCCGTCCGTCCCTCCCCCGATCCCGTCCGTCCCTCCCCCGATCCCGTCCGTCCCTCCCCCGATCCCGTCCGTCCCTCCCCCGATCCCGTCCGTCCCTCCCCCGATCCCGTCCGTCCCTCCCCCGATCCCGTCCGTCCTCCCCCGATCCCGTCCGTCCCTCCCCCGATCCCGTCCGTCCCTCCCCCGATCCCGTCCGTCCCTCCCCCGATCCCGTCCGTCCCTCCCCCGATCCCGTCCGTCCCTCCCCCGATCCCGTCCGTCCCTCCCCCGATCCCGTCCGTCCCTCCCCCGATCCCGTCCGTCCCTCCCCCGATCCCCGTCCGTCCCTCCCCAAACCCCCCGATCCAGTCCCGTCCCCTCCCCCTCCCCTTCCCCCACCCTCGTCCCCATCCCGTCCCCTCCCTCCCTCACCCCCCCCCAAACACGATTCCGTCCTCCCCATCCTGTCACTCCCCCCCCCGATCCTGTCCCTCCACCCCCCCCCCGTCCCCCCGATCCTGTCCGTCCCTCCCCCCCGATCCCATCCCTCCCTCCCTGATCCCGTTCCATCCCCTCCTTCCCCCGATCCCCTCCTTCCCCCCCACCCGATCCCCTCCTTCCCCCCCCCCCGATCCCCTCCTTCCCCCCCCCCCGATCCCCTCCTTCCCCCCCTGATCCCCACCTTCCCCCCCTGATCCCCACCTTCCCCCCCGATCCCCTCCTTCCCCCCCGATCCCTCCTTCCCCCCCTGATCCCCACCTTCCCCCCCGATCCCCTCCTTTCCCCCCCCCCGATCACCTCCTTCCCCCCCCCCGATCCCTCCTTCCCCCTCCCCCCCCCCCCCCCGATCCCCCCTCCCCCCCCGATCCCTCCCCCCCCCGATCCCCGCCTCTCCCCCCCGATCCCCGCCTCTCCCCCCCCCGATCCCCGCCTCTCCCCCCCCCCGATCCCCGCCTCTCCCCCCCCCCGATCCCCGCCTCTCCCCCCCCCGATCCCGCCTCTCCCCCCCCCGATCCCCGCCTTCCCCCCCCCGATCCCCTCCTTCCCCCCCCCCCCCGATCCCCTCCTTCCCCCCCCGATCCCCTCCTTCCCCCCCCCGATCCCTTCCTTCCCCCCCCCCGATCCCCTCCTTCCCCCCCCGATCCCCTCCTTCCCCCCCCCCGATCCCCTCCTTCCCCCCCCCCGATCCCCTCCTTCCCCCCCCCGATCCCCTCCTTCCCCCCCCCCCCGATCCCCTCCTTCCCCCCCCCCGATCCCCTCCTTCCCCCCCCGATCCCCTCCTTCCCCCCCCCGATCCCCTCCTTCCCCCCCCCCCGATCCCCTCCTTCCCCCCCCCCCGATCCCCTCCTCCCCCCCCCCCCCGATCCCCTCCTTCCCCCCCCCCCGATCCCCTCCTTCCCCCCCCCCCGATCCCCTCCTTCCCCCCCCCCCCGATCCCCTCCTTCCCCCCCCCCCCGATCCCCTCCTTCCCCCCCCCCGATCCCCTCCTTCCCCCCCCCGATCCCCTCATTCCCCCCCCCCGATCCCCTCATTCCCCCCCCCCCGATCCCCTCATTCCCCCCCCCCGATCCCTCATTCCCCCCCCCCCGATCCCCTCCTTCCCCCCCCCCGATCCCCTCCTTCCCCCCCCCCCCCCCCGATCCCCTCCTTCCCCCCCCCCCCGATCCCCTCCTTCCCCCCCCCCGATCCCTCCTTCCCCCCCCCCGATCCCCTCCTTCCCCCCCCCGATCCCCTCCTTCCCCCCCCGATCCCCTCCTCCCCCCCCCTTCTGTCCCCCCCTCCCTTCTCCCCCCCCCTCCCTTCTCCCCCCCCTCCCTTCTCCCCCCCCCTCCCTTCTCCCCCCCTCCCTTCTCCCCCCCCCTCCCTTCTCCCCCCCCTCCCTTCTCCCCCCCCTCCTTCTCCCCCCCCTCCCTTCTCCCCCCCCCTCCCTTCTCCCCCCCCCTCCCTTCTCCCCCCCCCTCCCTTCTCCCCCCCCCCCTCCCTTCTCCCCCCCCCCTCCCTTCTCCCCCCCCCCTCCCTTCTCCCCCCCCCCCTCCCTTCTCCCCCCCCCTCCCTTCTCCCCCCCCTCCCTTCTCCCCCCCCCCTCCCTTCTCCCCCCCCCCTCCCTTCTCCCCCCCCCTCCCTTCTCCCCCCCCTCTCTCCCTTCTCCTCCCCTCCCTCCCCTCCCTCCCTCCCTCCCTCCCCTCCCTCCCTCCCTCCCTCCCCTCCCTCCCCTCCCTCCCCTCCCTCCCCTCCTCCCTCCCCTCCCTCCCTCCCCTCCCTCCCCTCCCTCCCCTCCCTTCCCCCCCTTCCCCTCCCTCCCCCCCTTCCCCTCCCTCCCTCCCTCCCTCCCCCCCTCCCCCCCCCCTCCCTCCCTCCCTCCCCCCTCCCTCCCTCCCTCCCCCCTCCCTCCCTCCCTCCCTCCCTCCCCCCTCCCTCCCTCCCTCCCTCCCTCCCTCCCTCCCTCCCTCCCTCCCTCCCTTCCCCTCCCTCCCTCCCTCCCTTCCCCTCCCCCCTCCCTTCCCCCTCCCTCCCTTCCCCCTCCCTTCCCCCTCCCTTCCCCCTCCCTTCCCTCTCCCTTCCCTCTCCCTTCCCCCTCCCTTCCCCCTCCTTCCCTCCCTCCCTTCCCCCTCCTTCCCTCCCTCCCTTCCCCCTCCTTCCCTCCCTCCCTTCCCCCTCCTTCCCTCCCTCCTTCCCCCTCCTTCCCTCCCTCCCTTCCCCCTCCTTCCCTCCCTCCCTTCCCCCTCCTTCCCTCCCTCCCTTCCCCCTCCTTCCCTCCCTCCCTCCCTCCCTCCCTTCCCCCTCCCCCCCTCCCCCCT